>NC_056731.1:470246514-470614847 GCF_019279795.1 Protopterus annectens
AGAGACTTAAACCTCAACACGGATATAAATAGGACGTGCTGGAGGGACAGATTCATCACCCAGAGACTCCCTACACTATGGAACAGAATCCCAGTCCATGTGAGGCAGAGCCCCTCACTGACTCTGTTCAAGAGAAATCTTGACGAGTGGATGGGAGATCGTAGGTTTACCCCGGGAATCATCTCTGTATCACTGCTGGACAGAGGCACAGCAAACTAATGGGTATAGTATTCTCATCCTAAGGGGTGGTGAAAGCCACACACACTCTGGCTAGGCTTATAAATGCCCTAGGGCAGATAGCCTAGTATGAACCTATGAACCTATGGGCTCAAGCTTAATGCCAAGAAATGTATAGTTATCCCCTTTGGGAAAAACCATGTACCCATGAATTACCACATACGTGGCAGTACACTAAACACCAAAAGTGTGATGAGAGACTTAGGGACACAGGGGGACAGTAGTGTTACCTTCGATAACCACATCGCCACAACAGTCAGGAAATCCTTCTATGTGGCACACCTCATCACTAAGGGCTTTTCATCCAGATAAAAGGAGGTCATTGTCCCACTGTAATCATCCCTCATTAGATCCATTATAGAGTACAACGCCCTGCTGGGTATGTACCTCACAAGACATCTGCAACAGCTGGAAAGGCCACAGAAATAATTCACAAAGAATCACAGGCCTAAAGCAGATGCCCTACGCTAACCGTCTAAAAAAACTCCAGCTATACTCTGTGGCAAATCGTCTACTCAGAGGCAATCTCTGTTTAACATACAAAGCCATGTCAAACTCTGAGCTGATGGACATGCTCGACTTAAAGAAATCCCAATCCCTCAGAGCCACACGCTCCAGGGATCTAAACTTTGTCATCACAATGACAAAACATGTTGGAGGGATAGGTTCCTGACCCAGAGACTACGCATACTCTGAAATAGACTGCCCATACATGTCAAGCAGAGCGCCTCCTTGGTCCTCTTCAAAAGGAACCTTGACAATTGGATGGGAGACAGGAAATTCACCCTGGGGATCACGTCAGTCGCCCTGCTAGACAGCAGCCCAGAGAAGTAAATATTGTGGGAAGAAATATCCAGGAATTGTTATGGCTAGGCTTGTATAGCCCCCTGGGGTAGATAGCCTAGTACCAACCTATGAACCTATAAGAAAAAAATATCATCATCTGAATAAGGTTAGGGGGAAGGAGGGGAGACGGTTAAAGACAAATGAAGTATAACTACTCAGATGGAACATTATGGTGAGGTAGATAACTTCTTTATCTGAAGCAGTTTACTTCATTTGATCTGCAACCTGTGGGACAGAGTCCCCAGCTACCAAACTCTTAGGTGGCCCTCATGGAAAGATGTTCCGGAGCACCACAGAGACAAAGGATGCTCTACTCCTAGAGACAATGTCTAATTCATAATGCGAAATAAAGGTATGAGATGATGCCCAAGTGGCAGCCGAACAAATATCATCCAAAGATACTCTAGACCAAAAGACTGCTGACGTAGCCATAGAGCAGGTCGAATGAGCTTTCACTTTCCCTGACAGATACAGACCTCTTAGGCTCGGCCAATGCACTGTGAGATCCATCGAGCAATTTTCACTTTCAAAACTGGTTTACCGAAGAAGAGCTTGGCATAAGACACAAAACGTTGATCAGATTTGTAGGTAAAACCTAAATTGTCTATGCACATCCAATAAATGTAACCTATATTCCCCTTTGTTCTGGTAGTTAGGAAATAAGACTGGCAAGTTAATGGTCTGATTAATACTGGCTTCCAAAACTACCTTAGGGAGGAAAGACGGGGGTGGTGTGTAGAACACCCTATCTTTATGAATGATCACGTACAGCATTTGGATTGAAAGAGCCTGAAGCTTCGACACCCTTCTGGCAGAAGTGAGGGCGACCAAGAAGACAATTTACCAAGTCAGAAACTGCAAATCCACCGAAGCCGCAAGCTCAAAGGGGGGGCGACCAATGCCTGCAACAGTAAGGTAAGGTCCCACGGTGGGATAGGATCCTTTACTGGGGGTCTAAGAAGAAAATCACCTTTAAGAAAGGTCTTACAAAGTTTAGAGGAAACCAATGAAGATATATTTACCCCCACGTGGAAATCAGAAATGGCTGCCTGTTGGACTTTAACCGTAGAGGAACTGGCGCCCTGTTGAAAAATGCTAGCCAGAAAATCTAAGACTGCCTAAAGAGGAGCAGTAAAAGGGTCCTGGGACCGCTGAGAGGCCCATATCGAGAAATGTTTCCATTTACTATGATACACTTTTCTGGTAGAAGATTTGCGAGCTGCTACTAGAACAGACTTAACAGGGGATGACAAACCGGGAGTCCTAATAATCATGGGAACCGGAGCAGCCAAGCAGTGAGCGTCAGACTATCCAGATCTGGGTGTGGGATTCCTGATGGATGCAAGAGAAGATCCGGAACCTGATCCAAATTCCATGGTGGAACAACTAGATGAGACCCGAGTAAGGGAAACCAAACCTGTTGAGGCCAGAATGGAAAGATAAGGATACCAGTGTTCCCCAGACTTTGGGCTTTCTGCAGAAACTTCAACATCAGGAAAAGAAGAGGATATGCATAAAGACCACCGGGAGGCCATGTATGAAATCAGAGCATCTCTGGGCTCCCCCCCCGTGTTCAGGGTGAAAAACTTGCTGCATTTCGCATTGGAAGGAGATGTGAAGAGATTGCAGCAAGGATGACCCTACTCTAGAAAGATCTGCTCTGCTACTGAAGGGTTCAGAGACTACTCATAAGGCATCAGGATAGATCTGCTGAGCCTGTCTGCTAGAATGTTGGACCGTCCCGGAATGTGCATTGCCACCAGAAAACAGCTGGTGGAGATAGCCCATTCCCACATAAGGCTTACCTTCTTGACACAGGGGATAAGATCTGGTTCCCCCTTGTTTGTTGATATACCAGACCACTGACATATTGTCCATCTGAATTTCAATTGTTCCTAGAGGAAGATGAGCATGAAGGGCCTGCAACGCAAGGAGAACCGCTCTTATCTCTGGAACACTGATGTGCAGAAAGATCGTGGAAGGGTACCACGTGCTTTGGACTGTCCTTCCTGAGCAATGGCCCCTCCACCCTAATAGGCGTCCGTGGTCACTGTGGCCTTGGGAAAGGCAGGTTGGAACAGACATCCCTTGAATGGATCTGGAGACTGAATCCACCACCAAAGGGAGTCCCTGCATGCTCTCGAGATTCTCACCGGAAAGGACAGGGGTAGATCTGACAGGGACCACTGAACCGCAAGTGTCCACTGCAACACTCTCATATGAAGGCGCATCATTGGAAGAATACTGACCGTGGCCGCCAAAGACCCCAGTGATCTTAACACTGTCTCGGCTGTGGGTAAATGGGTCTGAAGAATGTGTAAGACATGTAACCTCAGATTGTGTATCCTGTCTAACATAAGGAACACCTTCGTTTGTAATGTGTCCAGCCATGCCCCGATGAAATCCAAAACCTGAACTTGAAGTATAACAGATTTGTTCATGTTGATTGTGATGCCCAACTTGTTGGCTAGCCAAAGGAAGGAGTCCCTGGCCTGACAAAGTAGATGCTCTGAAAGGGCAGTAAAGAGCCAGTCATCCAGGTATGGAAAGAACTGAATACCCTGAAGCCTCAGGTAGGCTGCTACTACCGCCATTACTTTGGTGAACAACCAAGGGAGCTGTAGTGAGACAAAAGGGAAGGGCTCAAAATTGATAATGATTGGCTCCCAGCCGGAAGCGAAGGAAACTCCGGGAGTGCATGTCCATCTTGATCTGATAGTACATGTTCTGGAGATCGAGTGAGCACATCCAGTCTCTGGTCTGCAGACAGGCCAGGATAGATTGAATCGTGACCATCTGGAATTTTGTCTTAGTTACAGACAGGTTCAATTTGGACAGATCCAAGACTGGTCTAAGGTTCCCCATCTTTTTCAGCACTAAAAAGAACCTGAAATAAACCCTGGATCTGGACTGGTCTAGGGTGACCGGTTGGATGACTCTTTTCCCTAGCAGTGAAACTATTTGTCCTGCTGCCTCCTCCCACTGCATGGGTGGGACGTCCAGGAGGGCTGTGTTGGATGGGGGAGGTTCATGGAATGGAACGGAATATCCTCTGGATATGATTTGCAACACCCACTGATCTGTTGGTATGGACTCCCATGCAAAAGGGTGTAGCGACAAACGACCCCCGACAGGCTGCACAGAAGAACAGTCGGGCAACCCCTCAGGGCTACTGCCTGGGTTTATCTGAGAAACAATGTTGGGACCCGAAATTCTTAGGACCCCTCTGTCTCTAGGGCGGCATCTGTCAAATCCCCCTCTGCCTCTTGGGGAAGGTGAGTCCTGAGGTCTGGGAAAACGTCTGAGACTTGAGGAACCACATCATCTTTGGGCTTCGCTGGTTCCTGAAAAAGGACCTTTGAGGCGGAGAGAAGCAGATCTTGATGGCAGACAGTGTCTTCCCATCCTTCTCGCTCTGGACCAAAGTCTCTCTGACCGTTTTCCCGAACAGGGAAGAACCATCATAAGGGGCGTTCGTAAAAGACACCTTGAAGGGCTCCATAAATTAACATAAGTGGAGCCAGGTGTGACGCTTAATGGCAGCGCTTGTCCCCGCCACCCATGCAGCTCCCTCCGTGGCATGGGAGAGCAAATGCATGGACGTACTGGCTACTGCTTTTAGGGTGGCCATTTGTGCAAACGTCTTACTGTCCTCTGCTGACATGGACCCTGGGGTCAACTCCGTGATTTCCTTAAGATCTTTCTGGAGTCGGATGACCATATAGTTTAATGCCCTCACAAAAAAGGTCACTGAAACAAACTCGCTTCCCACAGCGATCCAACGATCTCGACTCTCGGTCAGGAGGGTGGACCGTGCAGCTCTCCTGAGTGAGCTCCTTCTTGGTGGCTGCCACCACCATCATACAGCATCTACAGGGGACCCCTTGTGCCAATGAAGCTTGCCTGCGGGTGGACTTAAAACCTTATCCGGCCACTTAGGGACTGGCTGTACTGTGTCCGGCTCCTTCCAAGCCCTAGATGTTATTAGTTCCACAAGTGGGTCGGCAGAAGGGGACACCCAAGAAGTAGATGGGCCCATGCCGAATGCCTCCAGAAACATGGACTCATCCGAGGTTGGCTTTGGGACAGACCCCCTCCCCCCGGCGAAGGAGCTCCATGATGTCCCCAAAGGAGATATCTTCGGGGGGGGTGACCTTGGGGAGCCTTCCCCTTCATCCAAATCCATGCCCTCCATGAGGGACTCTGGTGGAGAGTCCAAGTGCCTCCTTTTACAAGTATGTTTGCAGGGGACTGTCTGGGGAGGCCTTGCAAACAGGCTGTTCCGAAGGCCGAACTACCTGGGGCATTACGGGCACGGGCTGTCCCTAAGAGGGTAAGATGGCCGGAACCACACTCCCAGCCAGGGGGGTCCGGACAGATTCAGAGGACGAGATAGTCTGAGGTCTCGACCTTGTGAGAGCCCTCTCCACCACGTCGAAAGCAGAGGGGGAACGTGCCTCCTGGGCAGAAAAGTCACAGCCAAGCCTGCTGGAGCAGAGATGCTGACAGGGATATTCCTCTCCGACAGGCTCAGAGCAGAAAACACCCCTTCGGATCCGATCCCGTCAGATCTGACAAATTCAAGGCACCAGCCGGCGTCGAGGTGCAGGATACCATTGGCGCTGACCACTCAACTCCAATCGTCCTCAGATCCAACAACTCCAAAACCATGGGTCAGCTCGGAGAAGGAGTTATAGGATAGGACAAGGGTTGGAAAGGACCCGTTCCAGACAGAGAAGGCCCCGTCAAGACCTCCATCTGTATCTGAGTGTGGATAAATCTCCACATCATCTTGTCCATCTCCGCTTCCGAGAGGACGCTGCCAAAATCAGACGGGAGTGCTTGTTGAGGGGAGACCTGACCGGAGACCAACTTTGCTGTTCCTCAGGCTCAGGTGAAAACCTAGGGGACCTGAGCCTAGGAGTCACTGGCCTGGAGAGAGGCTTCACTTTCAGTGGTGGGACGGGCTGTGACAAGCAGTCGGGGGATCGCTTGCGAGGCCAGCCCTTCTTAACCTGATCCCCTTCCACGGACCTCTTGGTGGGAGTGAGTCCCAGAGGCCGTCAAAGAAGAAGACGGAGCAGCAGCCGCTGTTTTCCCCACAGGAGAAGAAGGGACCACAGTCCCAGAAGAAGAGGGCAACAGGCCCTTAAGGATCAATTTGTCCTACCTGCGCTTAAGAAGCCTGGGGTTAAACCCAGTGCAAATAGGACAGGGGGACTGGAGGTGTTTAGCTTCCAAGCACAGACTGTGGCCATCCACTGGGGAAAGCTTATGGCCACACCCTGTGCACTTTCTGAAACTGGGCTTTGGGGCATCTGCCATCCCTTCAGTCGGGCCAGACAAAAACACACACACACACACACACACACACACACACACACACACACACACACACACACACACACACACACACACACACACGAGAAGGAGAAGGAGAACGGGAAAGGAAAGCCTACTCTTTTTTTTTTTTTTTTTTTAACTAAATGAAGAACCCTGGGGAGGTACAGAAAAGTTCAAGAGAAAGGAAAAGTCAGGAGAAAGCTAAAATAGAAAAATATATGCTTACAAACACTAAAACAACAAGCTGGAAGTTCGATCACGCTTGTTCACTCTCAGGCACCAAACGAGATCTGAGGGGAGAAGGGCATTATGGGTAAAGGGAGGAGCATGTAACCCGGAGCCATAGCTGGAAAATGCGGCCCTGTCAGATCCGATGCGGATCCGAAGACCCACAGGATGAAGATCAAATGAAGTAAACTACTTCAGATCAATATTTTAAAGACTTATTATGCGAATATCTGAAGTCTGAAAATAAGAAAGCAACTTAGCTTCAAGTTCTTGCTCATTTATATAACTTCAAAGTTCTAGTTATTGCAGAAGCCAGTCAGAGCAACAGCATTAATATCCTCAGATTAAAAAAAAAGTTTTTGGAACCATCACTTTAAGGGAAGGCACTCTCTCTTCAGTTGTGGCCAAAGCAGACATTTGCAATAATGAGATCACCATGGTTACCCTGGAACTTCAGAAGAGTAGTCAATGTATAAAACTAGCTGCTTGCTATCAGCATCCCAGACTTCTCTGGAACAGCAAATAACATTTTTCAAGGTCTGTGTAATATTTTATTTAAAAAATAGAAACGTTTTATTAGGTGACTTTAATACCCTACATACTGAGATGATTGATGCTGTCTGTTTATTCATTGAGAAGTGTTTGGATATGCTTTCCTTGCACAATTTAACTCAACTAATTGATCTTCCAACAACTGATAACCTATTGGACTTGTTGATACATAATTATGATAATTGTGTTTCTGAGATGACTCCTATATATCCAGTAGATAATTCTGTTCACACTGTTTTTTTATTTTTGCAGCTGTTTTTCTAAAACGTATGGCTTCTCATCCATGGCTACAAACATTTACACTCAGTTTAATCTTGTTTCTTATTTAGAGAATTTTAATCTGATCCTTTGCATTGCTGAGACCATTTTGTATCACAATGTACCTCCTTGTCGAACAACTGTAAAATAATTACAAGCTTCAGTCCCTGTATGTTCATTCCTATTTGGTGGAATAAACATATCAGCAACATGCTAAAGAAGAAAAGTATAAACTACATAAAAATACCAAACGAGGTTCACCAAACTTAGCTTCAATGCAGCCTGTAGATGCAGCCTGTAGAAACCTGAAATTAATCATTCATGAATGCAAGTTAAATTATGAAGGAAAAACTTGTTTCACAAAAGAATCTTAAAATGGTCTACACTTACATGATATCTGTTTTTGTCTATTACATCTGTATAGTTTCCATGTCTAACAACTGCACTTGAATAAACAACCCTGTGTTAATGGCTGCTTTTATCTAAGCACTTTGCTAACCTGGTTACTAATACCAAATTCTGTCTTGCAATTTGTCCTGCTAGTACAGACATCTTGCACTCACTGACTACTCAAGATAACATCTGTAATAAGCTGGTTTACTTTGCCTTCATATTACTGAAAACTGAAAAGAGGTTTAGGCTGCCTTCAGGAAAATAAAATCCAACAGTGGTAGCGGTCCAGATAACACACCTGGTATTAATTAATCATCTAAGCTCACATCCGGTCCCACACTTACTATCATTTTAACGCTGTATTACAAAAATGCATTGTTACATGTTGCTGGAAACAAGACTACCATCATTCCAATTTATAAAAATAGGAACTGCTGTATTGTGGACCATTATCACCCAATCAGTCTAACTTCCTTGTTCTGCAAATATTTTGAAAGATGCCTTTTGAACTTACTTGAGGATACCCCAAGGCATGGTGTTGTATAGGCTATACTTCAACATGGCTATATGAAAAACTGTTCCATATCCACCTACCCAATTAGTTTTTATGATCATGTTAGCAGAGTTATGGATAATTGACTGGGTATTATTGTGCGGTGGTGGTGCTGCAGTAGCGTTGTCCCCTCACAGTAAGACGTTGTCCTGTTCGATTCTCAGCTAAAGCATCTTCTGTGTGGAGACATGCGTGAATGGGCGTACCTTCGTTGAAGGTTGTACGTCAGGGCTGGCAACTCGGTATGTAAAAATCTGCTGCCAATCATTAGCGGACCGGAGTTCCGCTGTGGCAACCCCTAACCGGGAAAAGCCAAAAGATACAACAATCTATATTTCTCCAAAGCATTTAATGGTATTTTACATTCAATTATTATAGAAAGAATTAGCAAACGTGGGAGTAAAATACTTTTACTTTAAACTGGATTAACACACTTTCTAAAAGGCAATTTAATGTAAAAATTGGCAGTTATTATTCACTTTGGGCTGCTGTTCATTCAGGGATATGTTTTAGATCCAGCACTTCTTAACATGGAATATTCCTTTCTGCCAACACATACAAGTATTTGGATTGTCAAACATGTAGGGGTATCAAGTTAGAATCAGTTATTACTAATGACACTGATTATAATATATAGGATTATGATTACGTCGCTGAAAGTAAAGAGCATATTATGTGTTCCAGACATGGATGCCAAGAAATTCATGTAGAAAGCAAAGCCCGATAGGTGAATCTTGGCATCTATGTTGAGAACACAATTTTTCTTTATGATCAGAGATCCAGTCATAACTCTTTGTACTGCATGGAGATTTACCTTCTCCATGTACTACTAGTTAGTGAAAAACTAGATTAAAAAACAAAGCAATGTGATGTGTTACACCGGCTTTAAAGCTGGTAAAGCAGGGGGAAAGTGGCTAACGTCTTATGTATTCCCTTTGCATGGGAAGCAGTTATAACCAAATTACTGGGTGTACTTCAGCAGACAACAAGCAGAAATGAAAGTTGAAAGAAAGCAATTTCATGCCATGCTGCTGCTCCTGTTTTCTGGTCAACGCTGTCTGCTTTTTGTGCAGATTCAATGCTAACAGTGGCTATGTGGTGCTTAATAACCCTTTAAGGATGGGTCTCACTTTGTAGCTGCACTTAACCAGGATATTACTTGACCATTTTTTGGGCATAATCACAGTGCTCCATGCACATGTTCACTAACTATCATTTTAGTGCAGTCAAGTAGCTGAATAGGAATGGGTTTAACATTAGTTTTAGTAAATGCAATTTCATGACCGTTATTAGGGTACACTACTATTCCAAATACTTTCTCTTTTAAAGATCCATTTATCTAAATTGTCCCCAAACAGAATTTTAAAGCCAATGTTTCAGTGGTCAAGTCAAATCTAAAATCGTAAAACTATGTGGCCAAATGTTCAGAGGTTTTCAAACTTTATTTGTTTATTGAAAAAACTCCCAAATTATATTGTGCATTTGTGTACAAATTATATACATTTAACTCCAACTCCTGAACATATTTGAGATGTCAGTAGTTTTTTTGGGTTGGCCATTTAGTTTACTATGCAGAGTCTGTGTTCTGTCATGGCCTCTGGCCTGAACACAGGTATGCCTTGAACTATGAATTATTTACCTCATCTGCTGAAAGGATCATATTCTCCTCCAGGGTTGTAGGGGTATTAAATAAGTCTATATACTACATTACTCTTCAGTGTTAACTATAACAGAACATCTAAGTTCCCAGTGCATTATCAGTATTGCATTACATAAAATGTAATGGTTTTCTCTCATTTACTTCTCTGTATGTCAATGGTTATTCCCTTGGAATGCTCAGATAATATAATTAAAGACAACTTCATTTTTTATTCTATTATTGGATCTTTCTTGGCTGATTTGGTGAGTCCATGGGGCAGCATCATGGAAGGAGGCAACAGCTAGAAGTTATTAATAGAATAATATCAACAATATAATTGATATCTACAGCTGCACCCCCTGGTAATGCACTCATATGGCAATATTATAACACATGGCCTCATTCGGTATAAGAATACACCCGCTAGCATTTATGCATTTATATTTGTTTGCCTCTAGTACACCAAAGACATGGTTAAGAGTCAGTGTTATTCTAAATATGCTTACAATTGTTTCAGCATTCATATTATTAGTCTATCATCTTTAGCAGAATCTTTGCTCACACACTCTGTAATTAGGTAAAATTTGTAGGATCTCACTGCATGTACTACATTTAGGTGTTCTGATGCAAACTTTATAACTATCTGTAGGTTTCAACTTCAACTGCAAGTTTATTTAGGTATTTTAAAACAAAAATTGACTGGCTACAACAGACGCACAAAACTGGGCAACTCAATATCTAAACAGACAAGTGAATTCAGGTGTAAGACAATAGCAGATAAGATCATCCACAGCAGGCAATGACACTTTAAATCAGGTTTCATAAGGGACACATGGAAGATGGCTGAGGTAGGGCACTAAAGAAGGCTAAGGCCACATGGGTAGAAGCAGACATGCAAAGAATGAGTACCAGATGTTTCCAAGCAAAACTGAGGTGCTACCACCAGTCCCTGGAGAGTGCAAGACCCTGTAAGGGCAATATGGTACCACATGTTCCACCAGGTAAGAATGACCCAAAGCATGTATAGACAAATTCATTAACAGCAAGATTTAACAAAAGTAGTCACAGTCTAGGAGAGTAGAGTATCACACTTCTATTATGTACCTTCTTGATAAACTCAGCGTTATTAACTTTGGAAATTAACTTTGTAAAAGATGTAGTTAAGGAAGAAAGGATCACAGGTCTCTCAATGTAGCATAAACTGCTTTAGCACAGGAACATGTTTGGAGGTGTTTAATTTCAATTATGTCATGCATAGATGGCCTCTAGGTCTGCAAACAAGGGTTTAAATATTCACCATTTCTTCTTGAGAAAAGGGGAGGCAAGCTGGGTGTTATCAGCATAGCAATGACACACTAGATCCAACCACCTAATTAAATTAGATGGCCCAAGATCAAGCCTTCCAGCACTCCACAGTAAACAGAGTATAAGGTACAGATAAAAATACCCAAATATACTGGCTGTGTACAACCACAGAAGTAAACAACCAATCTAGCATTGTAAAAGAGATGTAGCGACATAATAAATGCTTGATCAAGACAATATGGGTAGTAGTGTCAGGTGATGCTGACAGAGCCAGGAGGGTCTGTACTGAATAGCAATGCTGGTCTCAAGCCATAAAGAAATAAGTGACCACCTGAATAAAGGGAAACTTGGCGTTATCATGTGTGTGAAACCCTGTTTAAAATGGGTCCATGAGCACATGACAGGGCTTATGTTGCAAAAAGACAACCCTCTCAATAACCTTATCATGAAATGAGATGATAAAGACAGGGCAGTAGACATTAAGAAAAGTAGGGTCAAGAGATGGTTAGGTCACCAGGGCCTTCTTCAAGGACAAAGGAAAAAAACAGTCCTCAATGAAAAAAAATCAAGATTTAATAAATACCAGGGCAGAAAACATTAAGGCTGGCTAAAACTATCCTTGACGGAAAAAGATCCAGACGACACATCAGGACACAAGTCTGCAATCAATGACAACAGCTGATTAAAATTAGGGATATCAAACACTGCCTAAGAGTAAGAACAGACTGCAAATAAGACAATTATTAGTTCCATGGAGTCAGAAGAGGAAGTGATGATCAGATTGTGGTAACCTTGCCAGTGAAAAACAGCATAGCTGATTCACAATGTAAGAGAAATAAAACACAATGTGCGGCAAGGCAAACCAGACCACACAAACTGCCTACCACTTGATACAGCATGTGTGGTTGCTTAGCCATTGCTGAGATTTCTCTGTACAGGTCAAATGAATTCTGAGGAGTGATCTCTGCCTGGTACAAGGCATAATTCTAGTCCAGATGAAGTCTGCGAGTCTATAGATCCACACACAGCCAATGATGCTCCAACCTGTGCCCCCAAAATGCCAGCAGGTGGAACTCACTGTCAAACTAAGACCACCTAATGGAGATAAGGTAAACATGATTTGGATTCAGCAAATCAAGTGTTGAGGACAATGGCCTAGTCTATCAACCAAAGCATCAAAACAACCAGCACCATACTCTGAGCGAACTGAAAGACTGCAGTGGAAAAAATATCAGAAGTAACATGGTTAACAGACTATATTTCCCTCATCTTAGGTACAGGGAAAGTAAAAAGAGGTTCTTCCACACCAAAATGGACAAGTAAGTGGTCAGATGATGAGACCACACCAAATCTGAGGCCTTCAGATAACAAAAAGAAGATAAAAGTCCAAAGTGTGTCTGAATTTATGCGATGCACAGTAATGACCTGAAAAAACTGAGGAAACTAACTTTATAGTAGAAAAACTAGCTCCATCCTGGAAAAGTGAAGCTAAAAAAATGAGTATGTCTGATATGGAGGCTGAAAAAGGATCAATAACTTGTTTGAAGGCCCAAATCAAGATTTTTTTTCCACTTGCTACTGTAGACCTTTTTTGTGGACCATTTCTGAGAGGCAAGAATAATCCTTTGGACTGGTGAAGCTAGCCTGGACTTTGTTATAATCACTGGAAATGGAGAAACTGAAAGGACCTTAGATTGGGGGGCTGATGCTCTGATGTGTGAGAGATCAGATCCTGACAGGGATCCAATATTCAAGGGGGACATTTCAGATGACACTGTAGAAAGAGGAACCAAATCTGATGAGGCCAGAAGGGAGCAATGAAAATTGGTAAGGTCTTCAATCTGTTGGCTTTCTGTAGAACTCTTGTGATCAGAGATATTGGAGGGTAAGCATATAGGTTCATAGGTGTGTACTAGGCTAATGGCCTTGGGGCCTTTACAAGCCTAGCTATAGGATTACCCTGACATAGTGCCACCCGACCTTAGTTCCCAGTGCCTCGGTCGAGTAGAGTCACTAGAGTTATCTCTGGGGTGAAATTTCTGTTTCCCATCCACTCACCAAGATTTCTCTTGAAGAGAGTCATCAAGGTGCTCTGTTTGACATGTGTGGGAAGTCTATTCCATAGCATGGGCAGTCTCTGGGTTATGAACATGTCCCTCCAGCATATTCTGTTAATTGTGGTAATGAGGTTGAGGTCTCTGGAGCGCGTTGTGCAGATGGACTGGGATTTCTTTAGATGTAGCATTTCTAACAGAGCTGGGTCAGACATGGCTTTGTAAGTAGGTGATATGAGACAGAGAATAGTTGGAGTTTGAGTCTGTCCATATAGGACAAGTGTTTAAGGCCTAGATCCTCTTTGTGAGGTACATCTGTGGCCTTTCCAGTTGTTGCAGGTATCAAGTGAGGTACATGCCAAATGGGGCATTGTACTCAATGATTGGCCTAATGAGGGAAGAGTAGAGGGACACATTGACATCTTTCTTCCTGGATGCAAAACCCTTTGTAATGAGATGTGCCACATAGAAGGACTTTCTGACCACAGTGGCAATGTGGTAATCAAAAGAGAGGTTGCAGTCAACCTGTGTTCCCAGATCTCTTATAACGCCTTCTGTGTTCAGTGGACTACCATCAATGTGGTAATTCATGGGAACCAGGTTTTTCCCAAAGGGGTTGATGACACATTGTTTTGGCATTGAGCTTAAGGCCATGGTTCTGACACCGGTCGTTGGTCTCAGTGAGGCCACTCTGTAGGATGTCAACGTCACTTGAGGAGTTAATAATAGCTCCCAACTTGCAATCGTCTGTGAACTTTGTCAGCCAGAGTCCCTTCGTGTTGGCCTGGACTTCAGAGAAGATACCAAACAGGAGAGGACCCTGGACCAAACCTTGTGGGACTCCACTCGTGACTAGTCGGCAGTTGGACTTGGAGTCAGCTACTTTCACACTGTGGGCTCCATATGTGAGCCAGTTTGCAACCCACCTAGTGATATAAGGGTTGACGCCTAGCTTAGTGAGTTTTTCTATGATTCCTGAGTGGGGAATGGTATCAAAGGCCTTGGTCAGAACAAGGGAAGCTTTATGAACCACCTTGTCTTCATCCATAGCTCTGGTGACTCAAAGAAGTTGACCAAGTTGAGCAGGTATGATCTAACTTTCACAAACTCAAACTGTGTGGGATCCATAGGTTCATACTAGGCTATCTGCCCTAGGGCATTTATAAGCCTAGCCAGAGTATGTTTGGCTTTCGCCACGCATTTTAAATTAATTTTGCTATGCCCTTTTTCGAAGTTAGTATACTGTCTAACAGTGACACAGAAGTGATACCCGGGGTAAACCTATGATCTCCCATCCACTCATCAAGTTTCCTCTTGAAGAGAGTCAATGAGGGACTCTGCCTAACCTGGACTGGGATTTTATTCCAGAGTGAAGGGAGCCTCTGGGTTATGAATCTGTCCCTCCAGCATGTCCTATTAATTTCAGTGCTGAGGTCCAAGTCTCTCGAGCATGTAGCTCGATGGGATTTGGATTTTTTGAGGTGCAGCATGTCCCTTAATTCCAGGTTGGACATGGCTTTATACGTCAGGCACAGGTCGCCTCTGAGCAGGCGGTATGCCACTGAGTAGAGCTGGAGTTTCTTTAACCGGGCAGCATATGGCATCTGTTTGAGCCCTTTGTTCCTCTTGGTGAGGTACTTTTGGGGTCTTTCCAGTTGCTGCAGGTGTTTGGTAAGGTACATCCCAAAAGGGGCATTGTACTCGATTATGGGCCTGATGAGGGATGAGTAAAGAGGCACGATGACGTCCCCTAATCTAGATGTGAATCCCTTCATGATTAGGTGGGCTATATAAAATGTTTTTCTAACCACTTTGGCCACGTGGTTGTCAAATGAGAGATTGCTATCAACTTGGGTCCCCAGGTCCCTAATTACTTCTTCTGTACTTAATGGATTACCACCTATGTGGTAAATTGTGGGCACTTTGTTTTTGCCAAAGGGGATGACTATACACTTTTTGGCGTTTAGCTTGAGGCCATGACTCTGGCACCAGTTATCTGTTTCTATGAGGCCCTTTTGGAAGATGCTTGTGTCGGCTGGAGAGTCGATTATGGCGCCCAGTTTGCAGTCATCTGCGAACTTGGTCAGCCACAGTCCTTCTGTGTTGGCGTGTACCTCCGAGAAAATATATACCGAACAAGAGAGGTCCCAGGACTGAGCCTTGTGGGACGCCACTTGTAACTGGTTTGGCGTCTGACATGGCTCCAGCAATTCTAACCATGTGGGTTCTGTCCTTGAGCCAGTTTGCAACCCATCTAGTGACATAGGGGTTTATATTTAAGTTGGTGAGCTTATCTATAATGCCCGAGTGGGGTACTGTATCGAAGGCTTTTGCGAGGTCCAGGTAGGCTGTGTGGACCACCTTCCCTTCGTCAATGGCCTTGGTGACTGTTTCAAAGAAGTCGACCAGGTTTAAGAGGCAGGATCTGCCCTTAACAAAGCTGAACTGGGCAGGATCCAGTGTCTGTAGGTCCCCAATATCTTTATTTATGAGGTCCATGATGATCCTTTCCATAACTTTGCAGACCAAGCTAGTCAGGCTTATGGGGCAATAGTTTCCAGGGTCCGTTGAGGCACCACCTTTGTGGAGAGGGACCACTGTTGCTGTACGCCACTCTTTGGGTACATATCCTGTAGTAAGGCTGAGATTGAACAGTAGTTTTATGTTTGGGTTTAGCTCTTCTTGGAGTTCATGTAGGACGCAGCCCGGGACACCGTCTGGTCCCATTGATGCTGTGTTTTTTGCTTTGGAGAGGGCGGCTCTTACCTGAGCATGTGAGATGTCAGGGGTGCAGCACTCTGCTGGGATAGATATTTGCCCTTTTGGTGGGGAGTTTGCGCTGAACCTGTCAGCTAGGATGTTGGCAATGTCTGTGGATTCAGTGTATTTTTTGTCATTTTGGACTAATTTTGAGCATATCTGGGAATTCCCACCCAGGTTCCTAACATAACTAAAGAAAGCCTTGTGATTATCCTTAGTGTCCTGTGCAATTTTTCTCTCGAAGCTGGCCTTAGACGATTTTATGAGTGCCCTTAGTTTTTTGCTAATACTGATCAGAGATGCCTTCCCTTTTTGGGATTTTGCTCTATCAAGTAGTAGCTTCCTCCTTCTATTGTATAGTTTGTTTATGGCTGGGGTCCACCAGACAGGACGTCTGCCTTTGGAGGATTGGGTCTTGGTTTTATTTGGGATTGCATGATCCATGCATTCCTGAAGGTGTTCATAGAATGCATTTATAAAGGATTCTGCGGTCTGGGACGTATTTTCCACAGGCCCGGGGGCTTTGAAGGATTCCACCTTGGTTTTGAGGAGTGTGAAATTTGCTTTAGAGAAGTTTTTCACTGTGGTTTTCTGGGCAGGGGCTGGGGTCCGGATGTGAATATCCAGTGAGATCAGTTTATGGTCTGATCTTACCAGTGAGGGATACACTTCTGGTCTGGAGCATAGAGTCCCCATGTTGGTGATGATCAGGTCCAGTATGTTTTCCCCTCTTGTGGGAGTGGTAACAAGTTGTTCCATAGCATTTGAGTTTATGAATTCTAGGAACCTTTGGGCTAGGGTGTTGGAGCTAGAGTAATGCTCCCAGTCTATGTTTGGGTAGCTGAAGTCGCCCAATATAATGGTGTTTGGAGAGACCTTCATATTTTCCAGTGTTCTCAGGAAGGCCGAGTGGGGTTCCTGGGTTTGGGAGGGTGTTCTGTAGCAGGCTATAAACTGGAAGGCAGTTTTACCCACTGTTAGTTGCACATGGATAGTCTCTGATGCTTTGTGCTTTGCCACCAACCTAGAGGTGTGGGTATCTTTGATGAATATCGATACTCCCCCTCCTTTTGTGGTTCGGTCCAAGTTTTGGGGCCGAAAATCATGGTATGAGGTATAACCTGGTAGTGCTGGGGTGCTCTCGGGAGCCCTGAACCAGGTTTCTGTTACTGCACAGATATCGATGTTCTCCATGCTAAGGAGAGTTTCAAGTGCGTGCATCTTGAGGTTTAGACTTCTGGTGTTGAGTAGCATTACTCTTAGTTTCTTATCCCTTGTGATACCTATGGAGGTGGGTTTGTCTTTTGAGCCTTGCCTAAAAAAGGCACTATGGGGGTAGCAAGAGCCTTTGCCAATATCCGAAAGCCCAGGGGTGACAGGTGCAAGCCGTCCCTAGCGAAGCATCGTAGCTTGTCGAGCATATCATCCCAGGCTGACAGGCATTGGATCCCCTTTGAATGACACCAGTACTTAAGCCAATTGTTGAAACTGATCATCTTGTCTTCATATTGTGGCATCATTCTTGGTGAGGGTAAGATGCTACTCAAGGTTAGGGTCATACCGGCCTGGGCTACATGCTCAGAGAGCTCCTCTATGTCTCTTTTCATGTAGTCCAGGGAGGTACGTCTCAGGTCATTCACACCAGCATGGACAATGACTGAGTCATATTTTTACTTGCCTTGGAGTGACCTGAGTGCTTGTGTTATGTGGCGGATCCTAGCACCTGACAGGCTGCTCACCATGACCTTCTCCTTGTTCAGCCTGGTGAGTGGGACGTCAGTGTGCCTGACGATAGAGTCACCTATTACAAGTGTATCAGGTGTGTTGTTTAGCCTTAAGGGCTGTGACTGTTCGGCACACTGGCTTTGTGAGATATGTGTTGCACGTGTTTTGTTTTCGGGTAGCGGTTGCTTGGGTGTCTGCTTTGGAGGTCTCTGCTGCTTAGGCAGATCTTTATTTAGAGCCTCCGAGTATGTTTTTGTGTGATTATGTGTTTGGTTTGCTGTCGTGGTAGGTCTATGTGAGACTGGAATTGTAGTGAGTGTGGTTTCCTTCTCCTCCTGACTGGTTATGCCAGTACTGAGTTGAGAGAGCTTAGCCTCCAGTTTGGCTATATGGTTGCATCTCTCACATATGCTGGAATTTGTTGGGAGGAGGAGAGGGTTGTCTGTGTACATGAGGCAGTTGTAACATTGTCTCAAGATTCCCAGGTTCACCAGCTGGACCGGAGAGGAGATTGACAACTGACCTTTGGACATGCTAGAATAATATTGGGAATTCCTTTATAATTGAAAACAAGGGCCGATGGGGAGTGAGGGTGTAGTGCTTTTAATTTTTAGTGCTGACTTATATAATTGCTTTAGTGAGCAAGTGCCAGGTAACTTAAGTGCAATGTGTTACAGGTAACTTAAATGCAAAAACGACAAACAGTAACTTTCTTTCAAGTGAAACAAGGAAATAAGTACAGTAAGCAATGCAGATATCACTAGGGATCCACAGAAGCGCTGAGAATCCAGAGTTTGGACATTCCCTATGTCCTTGTTTATTAGGTTCATGATGATGCATTCCATAGCTTTGCATATCAGACTAATGGGGCAATAGTTCCCAGGGTCTGTAGTCGCTCCTCGTTTGTGTAGAGGGATGACTGCAGCAGTGCACCACTCGGTAGGGACAAAGTCTGAGGTGAGGCTGTGATTGAACAGGGCACACAGGTGAAGTGCCAGTTCACTCTGTAGTTCATGCAGAACACAGCCAGGGATATTGTCAGGTCCCATAGAAGCTGTATTCTTGGCCTTGGACAGTGTTGTTTTAACCTGTGCAGCAGTAATACCGGGCATCTGGCAATCTACTGGTATTGTGATTGGTCCTTTGGGGGTAGAGAGGGGTAAAGTTGGCAATGAATCTGTCGGCCAGTATACTGGCATTATCTGTTGGCGCGGTATAGGAGGCACCATTGTGCAGTATCTCAGAGCAAATCTGGGTATTGCCGTGGAGACTATTTTTACAGAACTATAGAAGGCCTCGTGGTTGCCTTTACTATCTGCTGCAATTCTGTTTTCATAGCTAGCTTTAGAAGATTTGATGAGGGATCTCAACTTTTTGTTGAGGTTGATAAGGGAGTTTTTCCAGTCTTGGGACTTCACCTTATTCCGCATCAGATTCCTACTTCTGTTATAATGTTTGTTTATGGCAGGGGACCCACCAGACTGACTTCCTTTTTTTTGGAGGAGAGAGTCTTGGTTCTACTGGGTATGGCGAGATCCATGCATTTGTATATGTGTTCGTACAGTGTACTGGTGTATGATTTGGCGGTCATCCAACTATTCTGCATTTGCATGGGTGCTGTGAAGTTAGTCATCTCTGTTTTTATTAGCCCAAAGTTAGCTTTGGAGAAGTCTTTCATGGTGGTTACCTTTGCAGGGGGTGGGTTGGGAGGGATGCGGATTTCCAAGGTGATTAGTTTGTGGTCGGATCTAACCAGGGAGGAGCTGACTACTGGTGTAGAGCAACGGTTGCCCATGTTAGTAATGACCAGGTCATACAGGAGACCCGAAGGCAAGTCATGAACTACAGCTTCCCTTGGGGACTCCCTGACTGGAAGGATCAGAGTAAAATAACTGCTGCCCTTGTTGTTTAGGGAAGAGATGAACAGATTGCAGCAAAGTTGGCCCCAACGGCTGAAAATCTGGTTTGCTACTGATTGACTGAGGGACTACTTGTGCGGGCTCAGAATGGACCTGCTGAGTCTATCTGCTAGTACGTTAGTCTCTCTGGGAATGTGCATTGTAAGGAGAAAGTGGTTTGAAGAGATCACTCATTCCACAATCTCATGGCCTCTCTGCACAAGGGATATGGGGTTCCCCCGTTTTTTGATGTACGAGACATCTGACATGTTGTTAGTATGAACTATCGTCCCCAGAGGGAAGCAGTCATGAGAGGTTTGCAACGTCAGGAGAACTGCACTCATCTTTATAACATTTATGTGCAATTTCCTCTCTGCCTGGGACCATGTGCATTGGACCATTCTTCCCTGATAATGCCTCCTCACTCCCAACAGGGAAGCATCCATGATCACTGTGGCTGTGGGATGGGAAAACGAAAAAGGTCTGCCTAGATATAGGTTGTCTGATAGCATCCAACACTGGAGATGGCATTTGCTAACTGGGGTTAGTTTGATAGGAGCCGATAAAGGATGGAACAGGATGCACCACTGAATTGCAATGGTCCACTGCAGTACTCACATGAAGAACCTCTCTAAAAGTACTAGACGTATTGCTATTGACATCAAACCTAGTGCTTGCAGAACTAGTTGTGCAGGAGGAGCTGGCATTTCCAGAAGTGTCTGTACTTGTTGCCTCAGAGATATAACCTATTGCTAAGCCAGCGCTATTTATGAACTTGTGTTCAATTGCACTCCTATGAACTCTAGGTCTTGCAGAGGAGTCAAGTATGACTTTGCCAGATTTATCGTGATTCCCAGTTGGTTGAAGGTCTGCAGTACTTTGTGGCTCAGAGGAGTTGATGCTTTGTTGATGCCATAAGGAGCCAATCTTTCAAATATGGAAACACCTGGAATTCTTGCAGTCTCAGGTGAGCTGCTGCCACTGCTACACACTAGGTAAACAGTTGATAATGACTGGCTCCCAGCCAGAAGGGCAGATGTCTCCTGGACCGTCTGTCTATTTTGATATGATAGTATGCATCCTGGAGATCCACAGAACACATCCACTCATCCTTGTGCAGAAGCTGCAATATGGACTGGACCCTGACCATCCAAAACTTTTAGTTACGTACTTACCATAACGATAGATGTATGTGATCCATCTCGCCTACATTCATTACTGACGGGCTCGGAGCCGAGATTCGGCTCCGACTCGGCCACTATAACTAGCACAATGTCTCTCATTGGCTGGGCTAACCCTGTATCCCAGGATGCATCACGCCCAAGCCCCCAGATCTTGTTTGCCCCAATATTATTTTCCCACATACACCACACCACAAGGATATATATGTAAGAGGAGAGAAAAAATAATATCCTCAGAGGAATCAGAATACAAGTTTCCTCCAAGTCCAACAGGTAGGGGGATGGAGGGCAGGTACGTAAGAATGTAGGCGAGATGGATCACATACATCTATCGTTATGGTAAGTACATAACTAAAAGATGTAATGTGATCCTATCTCGCCTACATTCATTACTGACGGGACAGCGACCCTAGCACCTAAATCCCGGGAGGCTAACTGGAAAACACTCCTGAGCACTGTGGAACCAAAGGAAGCCTGACCTCTAGAGGCCACGTCCAGTTTGTAATGAGAAATAAAGGTATGTGGAGAAGTCCAAGTAGTATCTCATCTATGGATAGTCTAGGATGAAAAGCCACTGAAGTTAACATAGCCCTGGTAGAATGTGCCTTAACTGGAAAGGGAAGATCCTTACCTGCTAATGCATAAATAAATGAGATGCAGTCTCTAATCCACTTAGCTATGATGCCCTTAGTTACAGATCTGCCAATTCTATTGTCCGAAAAGGACACAAACAACTGATCTGATTTCCTCTCCTGTTGTGTCCTATTTAAATAAAACCTCAGTTGTCTATGCACATCCAACTGGTGACATTTGTATTCCACTTTGTTGGAAAACCGTGGAAAAAAGACCGGAAGCTCAATAGACTGGTGGAGACAAAGGGCAGAAGAGACCTTATGGAGAAAAGAAGGATTAAGTCTCAGAGATACTCTGTCCTTATGAAAAATTAAATAAGGAGGTTTAACAGAAAAAGCTTGAAGCTCCGATACCCTTCTGGCTGAAGTTATGGCTACCAAGAAGGCAGTCTTCCATGACAAAAATTTAAACTCGCAGGAAGCTGCCAGCTCAAAGGGAGAAGACGACAAAGCTCTGAGCACCACATCTAAATCCCATGGCAAGACGGGTTGCGAAACCGGAGGGCGAAACAACCAGGCTCCTTTCAGAAAGGCTTTACACAGCTTATGACCCATGAGGGAAGGCTCATGTGCAACATGATAATTGGAGATTGCTGCCAACTGAACCTTTATAGTAGAGGCAGCCGATCCCTGTCTAAAGAGTGTTGCTAAGAAATCTAACACCGCTGACACAGGGGCTGAAAGGGGATCAAGATCACGTTGCTGAGCCCAAATTGCAAATCTCTTCCATTTACTAGAGTATATTGTCCTAGTAGAAGACTTGTGGGAGGAAGACAGAATATGTACTACTTCCGGGGTAAAGATATGCTGTCTGACTAAATTCGGAAGTGGAGAAGCCATGCAGCGAGCTTGAGTGTTTGTAGGGATGGATGGAGCTGTCCTGACTGATGAGTCAATAGGTCTGGAGCTGGGTCCAGAATCCAAGGACCATCCAACTGCATACTTCTGAAGGAAGGGGAACCAAACATGACGGGCCAGTGTGGTGCGATCAAAATTATCTTGCTTCCCAAGCAGGTAGCCTTCTGAATCACTCTTGGTAGAAGAGGGACCGGCGGGAAGGCGTAGAGCAGACCGGAGGGTCAATTGTGGACTAGAGCATCCCTGGGTGACTCCCCCTGTGGGGGGATCAGAGTGAAAAAATTGCTGCACTTTGCATTCAGGGGGCTGGCAAAGAGGGCGCAGCAGGGAAGGCCCCACTTGGAGAAGATCTGAGCAGCCACTCTGTCGTTCAGGGACCACTTGTGAGGCATCAGAAAAGCTCTGCTCAGCCTGTCTGCTATCACACTGGACTTCCCCGGAATGTGCGTTGCCACTAGAAAGCGCTGGGAAGCGATCGCCCAATTCCACACTCTCATGGCCTCCCTGCAAAGCGGGTAGGACTTGGTTCCTCCCTGCTTGTTCAGATACCAGACAACCGACATATTGTCGGAAAGAATCGCAATAGTTCCCCTGGGAAGAGAGCTGTGAAGTGCCTGCAATGCTAGAAGCACCGCTCTCATCTCTAGAACATTGATATGCAAGTGAACCTCGTGGTCTTGCCACGTACCTTGGACCGTCTTGCCCAGATAATGCCCCCCCACCCTATCTGGGAGGCGTCCGTGGTTACTGTGGCAAATGGGGATGGGGGGCTCAAGGGTCTCCCTTGATCCAGATTGGACGAGAGAAGCTACCAACGCAGATCCTGCCGGCATCTCTCCGTGATGAGAATCGGATGGGACAAGGGGCGTTCCTGATATGACCACTGGGCCGAAAGGAGCCACTGAAGTATTCGCATGTGTAACCTGGCTAGCGGAACTAGGAGAATGGTAGCCGCCATTGATCCCAACAACTGAAGAACCATCCTGACTTAGGCTTTTTCCCGGGGTAGTAAAGCCAGGACTTGGGCCTGTAACACTTTTATTCTCTCTGTCGGTAGGAAAGCTCTCATCTCTACAGAGTCTAGCTCTGCGCCGATAAAGGCAACACGCTGTGATGGCAGCAATACAGACTTTGCCCAGTTGAATGAAATCCCTAGAAGATGGCCCAATTTGACAGTAGCTCTCGTGGCTTGAACAAGTAGATGCCTGGTGGGGGCAGTGAGGAGCCAGTCGTCTAGATAAGGAAACATCTGGAATCCTAGACATCTCAGGTGAGCTGTCACCACTGCCAGACACTTGGTGAACACCCTGGGGGCTGTGGTGAGACCAAAGGGCAGGGCCGGAATTGAAAATGACTGGCTCCCAGCTGGAAGCGTAAATGATTCCTGGAAGCCTTGTTTATCTTGATGTGATAATAGGCATCCTTGAGCTCGAGGGAGCACATCCATACTCCTTTTTCCAGCAATGGGAAAATGGATTGCAAAGTGACCATTTGGAACTTGGACTTCTTTACAAAGCGGTTTAGACGGCTGAGATCCAGAATGGGTCTCAAGTCCCCTGTTCTTTTTGGCACCAAAAATAACCTTGAGTAAGTTCCTAATCGGATCTGGTCTGCGGGGACTGGTTGGATGACTCCTTTTTCTAGCAGCTTTGAGACCTCTATTGCTGCCTGATCCCGTTGACTGGGTGAAACGTCCGTGATTTTTCTTGATGGCGGGGGAGGGGGGGGATGAATAAAGGGGATGGTGTAACCTCCGGTGATGATACAAAGCACCCATCGATCCTGAGTGATGGACTCCCAGGCCAGAAGATGCTCCGGAAAATGACCCCCGACTGGCTCCGGAGACGCACAGTCGGGTAATCCCTCAGGGACGTTGTTAGGAGGAACCATGAAAGGACTCGCGGTCTCCTGTATTGCGGGGGCCTCCGCCGCCTCTAGGGCGACGCCTTCCATTAAAATTCCCCCCTCCTCTGCCCCTGGAGGGGTCACTGATGGGCAGGGGAAGACTTTTGAGACTTTCTGAACCACATTTTCCCTCCCCTCTGAGCCTTGGGGTAAGGTCTAGAGGGAAGCGAAAAACAGGCCCCAACGGCAGACAAAGTCTTACCCTCTTGCTCACATCTAGTGAGGGTGTCTTTCACTTTGGGTCCAAAAAGGGAGGACCCGTTGAATGGGGCATCCGTGAAAGAAGACTTGAAAGCCTCTGCAAACTGACACAAGCGCATCCAAGCTTGCCTCCTGAGGGCTACGCCCGAACTCGCTGCTCTACCCGCCCCCTCGGCTGCATAAGATATGAGCCTCATGGACGAGTTGACGATGGAAGAAAGGGTAGACAGCTGGGCGTTAACAGACTGGGCCAACGCCTCAGGCAAGTTACCCGACAGGGTATCTCCCAACTCCTTTATGAGATCCCTTTGGAGCTGCGTAAAATGACACAAGTAATTCAGCGACCGCGAGGTAAAGGTCGCTGAAGACAGGGTACGCTTCCCATACCTATCCATACTCCTAGACTTCTTATTAGGAGGATGGATGGAAGTAGAAGCCTCTGCCATGTCCTGCTGAGTGGCAGACGTCACCACCATAGCAATCACAGGTACTCCCTTGGTCAAAAATTCTTTCCCAGGAGGCGCAGATAAGAACTTATTGGGGTGGCTAGGAACTGGCTCCACAGAGTCAGGGTGTTCCCACACCCTTCGACAAATAAGATCCAATAATTCATCGAAGGGTGGAGACACCCAGGAGGTGGAAGGCTGGGCTCCGAAGGCCTTGAGGAAGACCGACTCCTCCTCAGAAGGGTTTTTGGATGGCCAGTCGCCCCGCTGTCTCAAGATCTCCAGGATATCGGAGAATGAGACATCATCAGAGGACGACTTCGGGGACCGTTCTGCATCATCGAGGTCGGTGTCCGAGGTGACAGACTCATCTGGGGAGTCTATGTGCTTCCTCTTGCACAACTTCTTCCTGGGAGGCTCTTCAGGTACAGACTCTTAAGGGCCCTCAGAAAGTAGGGGACCACACATGTAGGTATCCTCAGGCCTAGGAGCCCTGCTGTCCAGAGATAGGGGGACACCAGAAGCTCTAGTCGCAGCGTCTAGGGAAGGAGTTGCTGATTCAGGTGAAGTCACTATGGACTTGGCCAGCGCGCTCCTCATAGCCACGAAGGCAGGTCCACCAGAATCGGATGAAAAACCCGCCTCCGAGACCATGACCGGAATCGGGGTACCCCTAGCCGAAGCACCAAGGGGGAGACTCATAGCCGCAGTCTGAAGCCCCGATGTATCCCCCTCGGGTTCGACTGAGGACACCCGAGTACCGAAACCTGTAGAAGGAATGGAAAAGGTTGGAGCTGATGTCGGATCGGAAAGACTAGCAGGAGGTTTCAGAGCCGACCCAGGAACTTCACTCGATTCAAAGGACTCCGGCTCTGACAACACCGAGGTTGCCGGAGGAGTAAGAAATGGAACCGATATAGTAGCTGGCTCCGGAGCCGACTGGGCTGGAGCCGAAAATAATTTAGTTAACACTGGCGACTGGAGGAACCTCTGGACCACCCTATCGACATCCGAATCAGAGAGCCTGGAGGACTTGGAGGAGACAGACGGGGGTTGAGAAACGTTCTCTGTCAGAACCGAGACAAGACTGGGGAAACAGCTCCAAATTGGCTCCAAAAGGATTGGAGCCGAAACAGGCTCGAGAACCACCGCAACCTCCTTTGGCGCCGAAGACCGTGGAACCGACAAAGCCGACCCGCAACAGAGAATACTTCCTGCGGCTCCGAGACCAGTGGAGCCAAGGAAGGAGACATAGCCTTGGACAGTACTTCCTGTGGCTCCGAGACTAGTGGAGCCGAGGAAGATGTAGTTTTAGACCTTTTCTCCGGAGGCTCCAATGAACTAGTCGGAGACGGAGACTTCATTTTAGACTTTGACCTGGATATCTCAGAGGGAGGAGAAGACGCCAGAGTTTCCTCAAAGGAGGGTTTAATCAAACCCTTGAGGATAAGTTTATTTTTTCTCTCCTGTAAAACCCTGGCAGAGAAGGCATGACACACACTGCAGGATTCCTGCAAGTGTATGGCACCAAGACAATATACACAGATGGCGTGGCCATCAGTCAGCGACATCTTATACGCACATTTGGCACATTTTTTAAAGCCAGATGGCTTATGTTCTTTTGGTTCCTTGCCCGACATAAGGAACACAATCCACAAGTAGAGCAACAATATTTCGAATTTAAACAATAAGTCACACGAAGCACACTCAGCAACACAAGGTAGGGAGGGAGGAAAGGGCTCTAACTTAAATGCCCGACACTAACAACACAAGATAGGGCAAAGGCCCTCTAACTCAAACGGGCCTAGCCCACCAAACAGAAGGATTAACCAATAAACAAACGCAATCAGTCACAACAATGGATACAACAGACAACACAGCTATTAGAATAGCTTTTTTTGGCATAATAACTCAAAGCTATAAGTTCAAAAACAAAAGAGAGGGTACTTAGCCACAGCCAAGTTGAAACCACGTCGTTACTCTAGGAGCGGCAAACGAGATCTGGGGGTTTGGGCGTGATGCATCCTGGGATACAGGGTTAGCCCAGCCAATGAGAGACTTCGTGCTAGTTATCGTGGCCGAGTCGGAGCTGAATCTCGGCTCTGAGCCAGTCAGTAATGAATGTAGGTGAGATAGGATCACATTACATCTTTGACTTCTTGACATATAGATTTAGCTTGCTTAGATCCAATACTGGTCAAAGGTCCCCCATTTTTTGAGCACCAAAATGAAGTACAAATATGTTGTTCAGCCGGGAACTTTTGGATGGCTCTTTTTTAGAAGGTTTTGAACTTCCCAAAAGGTGAACTTCCTCTGACTGGGTGGTACGTCAGGGAGATTCCTCCTGGGACTTGGAGGTCAAAGGGAAAAGAGAATGTAGTAACCTCTGGATATTAGGCTTAACACCCAGCAGTCGTTTGTTAAATTTGTACAGGCATCTGAGTGCAATAATAGCCCCTGACTATCTCCAGAGTAGGATAGCTAGGCAATGCTTCAGGAGCGCTGATACGGTTGGTCAGAGAAGGGTTCTCTGAAGCCCGGGTTTGTAGACACGGTCTGCCTCTAGGGCGGCGCCTGCCATTAAATCCTCTTCCTCTCAAAGAGGAATCTTCTAGAGGATTCTGGAAAGAACCTTTGAGATTTTTTTGAAGTAAAATTTCTTAGCCCCTTATTGGTTCCTTGAAAAGGTCCTCTGAGGGGTAGAAAATTTGATCCACACTGCAGACAAGGTCTTCCCCTACTGCTACTTGCAGCTGAGTGTGTCCTTGACAGATGGTCCAAAAACGGGGGAGCCATAAAAGGAGGCATTCATGAAAGATGCCTTAAAAGGCTCCACAAACCCGCATAGCCTCACCAAAGCACGTCTCCTCAATGCTATGCCTAATCCAGCTGCTCGAGAGGTGCCTTCTGCAGCGTGAGAGATTAACCTCATCTTGAGGTCCTTCTCTGACAAGGTCTCTGTAAGTGAGTTGGTTAGCTCCTTGACCAAGTCTCTCTGAAGTTGAGTAAAATGGGCCAGGTAGTTTAATACCCTCAGCCCAAAAGTGGCTGAGGCGTAGATACACTTCCCATGTCTATCCAAAGACCGGTACTCCGTTTGGGATATGGACTGTGGAGCTCTGCTCAGCCATCTCCTTCTTTTTGTCTGCCAACACCACAATAGCATCAACGGGAACACCTTTGCTCCAATGCAGCCTGTCACTAGGTGGAGTTAAATACTTGTCTGCATGTTTTGGAATAGGTTCCACAGTGTCGGGTTCCTTCCACGCCCGACAGGAAACTAGATCAATAAGTTCATCCACTGGGTGGCTTATTCAGGATGTAGATGGGCCTGCCCCTAATGCCTCCAGAAACACCGTCTCCTCAGAAGAGGGAGGTTGGGAGGACCCTCCACCTTTCTGTCTCAACATTTCCAAGATGTCTCCAAAGGTGACATCTTCAAGTGGAGATCTTGGGGATCCCTCTCCCTCATCGAAGTCAGTGTCTTCAGTTAAGGACTCCACAGAGGAGTCTAAGTGCCTCCTCTTGCACTTTTCTTGTCATGCATCTCCCCTGCGGGTGGCTTAGAGGAAGAATCGGAAGATATAGGGCCCCCCTGGGGATAGCAATAGTCTCAAGGCTAGTTTTGGTGGCTGACCTAGGACAGGCTAGTTTTGGTGGCTGACCTAGGACAGGATGGGTGGGCTCAGGGGTCAGAAGAGATGTAGACAGGGTTGGATCAGGGGGAAGAGGGGGAACGCAGCTGTAGGTCTAGAGAAAGCCCTCTCTACCACCCAAAAGGCTGTCAGACTCGAGGAAACCCTCTCCTCCTTTCCCAGAGCTGAAGCTACATGGGGTAAATGAGTACAATCTGCCCTGGAGCCGAAACCTCCAGATAGCATCAGACCCAAGCTGTTGAAGACCAAAGCACTTAGGGGAAAGGACAGATTTGATAAGGTTAAAACAGATGCCTGTCCCCTGGGGGTCAGTGCTGACATCTCAGACCAGAGACCTGCTCTGCTTCAATGGTATTGGAGCCGAGCCGGTCTGAGACCCTGACGGAGTCGAAGAAATCATTATCCTTGGACCCGTCGACAACTCCCTCAGAAAAAACAGATCCTGGGATTCTGAAGCAATGGTTTGGATAGGAAGAGGAGCATGTACAGACAGTGATGGAGATCTCATGGATCCTGGATGGGACAGAGATGGCAAAAGTCCCAAATCTATCTGTGCCTTGAGAAAGCTCCACATCATCCTGTCTATATCTGATCGAAGAAGGCTCTGAGATAACCTAGAGGAAGTCGAGGAGTGCCTGGATATTGGTGATTATGTCTTAGAGGTAAGGAACCAGGGATTCAAGTTTTGATGCCAAAACTGGAGTTTGGCTCCAAGACCTCAGACCCAAAGATGTTGGATCCAAGGAAGACATTCTTGGTGCAGGTGACTCTATAATAACCACAGTCAAATCCTGTGAAAAGAACGGATGCATAGACTTATCTGCAGCCAGCTTTGGATCTGAGCAGACTATAGGATCTGAAAGAACTTTAGATGCACTCAGATATGAGGACTTTGGATTTGGTAGTCTGGTTCTTTTCTTTGCATGAGAAGAGGAATAAGCTCCCGGAGAAGCTCAGGAGGCTCTTCATTTAAGATCCTTGGAGATCGACAACTTAGCAGGAGTTTGAGCCCCAGAAGCAGGCAAGATCCCCTTCAAAATTAACTTGATTTTACAGTCCGAGAGGGCGTGCAGGTTGAAGGCCACACAGATAGAACAGTGAGCATTGCAGATGTCTGGACCCCAGACAACAGACGCACTTCTTATGGGCATCAGAATTAATAATTTTGTGCTGAAAAGAAGTGCATCTTTTGAACCCTGTAGGCTTATCCAGTCTATCAGACATACTGACACAAGATCATGTATATATATATATATATATATATATATATATATATATATATATATATATATATACACACACACACACACACACACACACACACACATACACACAGAAAAACTATAGAGTAAAGGCAAAAAAAACTATAAAGTCCTTTTTATATATACCAACTACAGATTCATTTGAGAAAGTGTCAGGCCTAAAATTTAACCATAATAAAGCTAAAACACTACTAATAAACAAACAAACAAGCAACCTTAAAGTAAAACTCTTGCAAAAACTTTAACTGGGAAAATTCACACTTGAAATACTTAGGAGTTAATATGGAATCCAGTTATAAAAAATCAATTTCAGTTAACTATCCACACTTAACTAGTGCAATAATAAATCTGACAGAAAACTGGAACAGATTAATCTGATGTTGTTAATCTTCTTTCGATTCATCACTGATGGGTTCGCTTCTGAGCCCTTGGAATCGAGTTGGCCTATTACCAAGCTCGCCCCAGCCAAAAATCTCTCGAGCTAAGCTTTTACCCAGAATGCCCCGTTACCGCAGATCTCGTTTGCCACGTATCTGTACAGCCGTGTTTCAGCCGAGCTCTCGGCTAAGTGAAAACGTTTTTGATTTTTTTGTGTGAAAAACTCATTGAGATTTCTTCCTTTATTGAGCGTTAGTCTTTTTTGTGTCAGATTACAGTTAGATCTTGTTTCTTCTTCTTCCTTTTTCTACCCGTTGGTAAACTTTCAAGTACCATTGTTGGTATAGCCCACTCTCCTTACCCTTATGGTATTCCTCCAATACCATAGTTAGTATTCCTACTTTCCTTCCTAACCTGTTAGTGCCTTTCAATAGTAAGTTTCTGTTTTGTGTATATCTATAATACTGTGTGGTTTTGAACTCTGTCTGAATTGCATAAATAGACTCATTTTCAATTTTGTTGTTGAAGTGCTAGCCTGTTGTCTCTCTCTTTCAAGATATCGGATAAGAAGAGTACTTCGGGTTTTAATTATTGCACTTCATGTAACGGCAAGTTACCTAATAGTGACTCTCATGATGATTGTGTGTATTGCTTGGGGGTGCCACATCTTTCAGTGCAACTTCCCTGTGGCATTTGTCAAAGCTTCAGTCAACACACTCTGAATGAGCGCAAGAATAAATTGATACTGAAAGGATTACTTAAGTCTCCCTTTTCAGAGGCCATTTCTGCAATGGAGGTCTCAACCCCTCCCACTAAAGACAAAAAGAGGTCCCACTTGGTTCCCTCTTCACCCTCAGGTGATCAAGGTTAGCCTGTGAAATCAAAAGTTCCAAAGCTGTCCTTGGAGCATAAATCGACCTCGTCAGCACCGTCCTTGTCAGCTTCGAGCACTTCGTAACTTACCGATATCAGCGCCTGCTTTGGCTCCGATTCTGCCTCCGGCACAGACAATAGACCTCACCATGCCTGCTATGACTTCGGCACCTGTGATCACTCCGGCTCAGTGCACGCCTTTGATGCCTGCCTCTGATATGACATTGAAACCCTCTGGATTGCCTCAGAGTGCCCCTTCAGCCCCAAGTATTGTTCCCCCTAAACTGGACATGACCCCTTTGATCCTGGTCTCGAAACTTGAGACATCGGTGCTGGCAGACCTTGCACCACGGACCCAATACTCTCCTTCCATAGATCCGTTCCTGGGTCAAACGCATTGATCATTGATCGACCTGACTCTCCGTCTGAAGTATCCATTAGATCCATGAGAAGCCTGTCAGAACTCGATGTGGTGGGTCTTCTGGACCTGCTGTTGGCAGCCAGGGGGGATACCCACAACTTCTAAGACCCATCTGCCTTCAGGACTTGGGTTGGTTTCTCCACGGACTCCATCTTACTGTCCTCCGACCATTCTGGTTCTGAAGCTTTCTGCAACGACGTCCTTCTCAGAACCCACCACTTCGCTGCCTATAGTGGACCTCACTCAGCTCTGGGTTTGCCCCTTTGGTCCTTGGTTCCTGTGGAACCAGTCCTTCCTCAATCTTGGGATGGGGGGGGGCGGGCTCTTCGGCTTGGAGAATGGTTCTGGGTGTGCCTTCGGTTCCATCCACATGCCAGTGGTTGTCACATCTGCACCGATCCTGCTTGAGGCTCCGTCCGCAGTGGCAGGCTCATCAGAGTGGGGTGTAACCCCAGTCCTGAGGTTGTCTTTCTCAGTTCCGGGCTCCCATCCCTCTTCGAGCGGAACTGCTTTCTGCACAATGGAAAGGGCTCTTGCTTCTGGAAGCACTCCACTGACATCGGAACCCAAGTTCTGGCCCCCTGAACTACAGCTGCCACAGACCACCTCTCCCCGGGGCACCATGTGGAGAAGCCGCAGGACACCCCTGCTCAGGGTGCCCACTCTTCAGAGTCCTCCTCAGAGGCCTCTACTGAGGAGCCCCCTTGGAAGAGATCATGCAAGAGGAAGCACGTAGACTCGCCTGAGGAGTCTCTAACAGAAGACACAGATTACGATGATGGTGAAGTTCCCCGCGTCACCTCCTGATGATGTGTCCTTTGGAGACATCACTGGAATGCTGAAACAGAGAGGTGACTGGAAGCCCTCCAACCCTTCATCTGGGGAGTCCGTGTTCCTGCAGGCTTTTCCTGCCTGGCCATCTACCTCTTGGGTGACCCCCTCACCTGCTGATGAGCTCGTCCAGCTCGTTGTGCAGCGCGCTTGAAAGAGCCCTGATTCTATTGAGGTGATCCCTTGGAGACCAGAAAAAATTCTTTCCCTGCCTGAGAAGAACCCACACTGATCCAGAGGGTTACCAGTCGACACTATGGTGGTGGCAGCAGCCACGAAAAAGGACTTTGCTGAAGAGAGACCTGCTGCCCACCTGCCCAACACAGAGTCCCAGCCGGTGGACAGACTTGGGAAGTAAATTTATGCATCAGCGACCTTTGCCGTGTGATCTCTGAACTACTTGGCAAATTTCACAAGGCTCCAAAGGGACTTGATCTCTGAACTCTCTGGAACACTCACAGGTCAGGTGTCTGACAAGGTAAAGGACAAAGTTGTCTCGCAGCTCGCAACCCTGGAATTGATCTCCAACTCCTCCATGAGGTTGCTATCACATGCAACCGAAGGGGCGGCTAGAGCGGCGAGTTCAGGCATCGTCATGAGACGTCATGCCTGGATGCGCATTTGTGATCAAGCTGGGTCCCTTCAAGTCTTCCTTTCTGAATACTCCCATTGAAGCATCGTCCCTTTTTGGCTCTAAGGTGAAGGACACGCTAGCCAGGTGAGAGCAAGATGACAAGACCCTGTCTGCCGTAGGCCTATGTTTTTCCAACCCTCAAAGTTCTTTTCCAGGAATCAGAGGAGAGGGAAAATGTGGCACAAAAAAATCTTAGGGTCCTTTCTGTGCCACATGTGGTGATGACACCCCCAGGGGCAGAGGGGGTAACAATTCCAGAAGATGCACCTATAGGGGTGGGGGGTGGGGTCCTCATAACCAGGGTTCCAGGGATACCTTCTCTGGACAGCCTTACCAGCGCTCCTGAAGAGCAGCCTGATTGCTTACCTCTGGAATCATCTGTGGTTCATTTTTCTCTGCACCAAGCTGCCTATTACCTATTACTCTATTACCACCAATCATTGGGTGCAGAGTATAATCACCAGAGATTACACCATTCCCCTTTCTTGTCAACCAACAATTCCAAAAAAGCTTCCTGTCAATCCACCAAGTCAAAGGGAAGACCCAGCTTCAGAAATAAAAAAGCTGTCTCAAAAAAGAGTCATCCAACCAGTCCCATCAGACAAACACGGATCCAGATTCTACTCAAGATTCTTTTTGGTGCAAAAAAAAGACAGGGGACTGGAGACCCATTCTGGATCTCAGCAGCTTGAACAAGTCTGTCACCGAAACCAAATTCCGGATGGTCACGGTTCAGTCCATTCTCCCTTTTTTAAGGGAAGGCGATTGGATGTGCTCCATAGATCTCAGGGATGCGTATTACCACACCAAAATGGACAAATGCTCCAGGAGTCTGCTTCGCTTCCGTCGGGGAGGCAGTCACTCTCAGTTTCGTGCCCTGCCATTAGGTCTCTCTACAGCCTCCAGAGTGCTCACGAAGCATATGGCAGTGGTCACAGCTCATTTGAGGCTACAAGGATTCAGAGTGTTTCCATATTTGGACGACTGGCTCCTCACCGCCCGCACGAAGCGTCTACTGGTAACAGCCTGCATTACACTCTCTCTCTGGCAAAAACTCTGGGAATAACAGTACACTGGGAGAAATCAAACCTTGCTCCTATGCAGCAAATAGAATTCACTAGTGTTCAACACCCGGTCCTGTCTAGTGTCACTCCCAACTCACAGACTCCAGTGATTGAGGCTCCAGCTCCAGGTGATACTCTTTCAAAACAAAAGTTTTAGCAAGGGAGGTTCTTCAGGCCCCAGGTTCCATGGCAGCTTCAATCCCGATAGTACCCCTCGCGAAGTTGCACATGCGAATTCTGCAATGGCTATTTCTTTCGCAGTGGTTCCAAAACTAACATCCTCTTAGTTCCCAGATTTATATAACCAACTCCTGCAAGCAGGACCTTCTTTGGTGGATGAGGCCAGATAGACAACTTTGGAGTCACCTACTCCAGTCTCCTCAGCCCAAGGCCATTGTGACCACAGATGCTTCCCTGATCGGGTGGGGGTGGGGGGGGGGCATTTCCAGAGAAAGACAGTCCAAGGCACATGGTCCATCCTAGAGGCCAACCTGCATATCAACGTTCTAGAACTGACAGCGTTGCTGTTAGCGTTGAAAGCATTTCACCCAGGTCTCCCTTCTGGGACGATTGCAATTCAGTCAGACAATATGTTAGTGGTCTGGTATATCAACAAGCAAGGAGGAACCAAGTCCTACCTCCTGTGTCGAGAGGCCATGAGAATCTGGCAGTGGGCGATAGCTTCCAACCGCTTTCTGATAGCAATGCATATCCCGGGGAGCTCCAATGTAATTGTGGACAAACTGAGCAGATGCATCCTCCTGCCTCACAATTGGTCCCTCAATCTCGAGGTGGCAACAGAAATCTTCATCCATTGGGGCCAGCCTTGCTGCGATCTTTTTGCCTCCGCAGTGAACAAGTGTAGCAGCTATTTCGTCCTATTCCCCCCATAGGGGGAGTCCCCAAGGGACGCTATGCTCCACGATTTGCCCATGGGACTTCTTTATGCTTATCCCCCCACCCACAGTTCCTAAAGAAAGCTCTTCGGTTGAGATGCAAGGTGATTCTCATAGACTCGTTCTGGCCTCGACAAATATGGTTCCCCTTTCTTCGGCCTCACCTAGTATACACGCCGTGGATTCTGGACCCTCTTCCTGATCTGATTACTCACCCCCAAGGGTTGAACCACCCGAATCTGTCCCGTCTCAAGCTAACGGCTTGGTTTCTCCACTTCCGTTAGTTGCCAGGCAAGCTAATCTCACCTCACCTGTTCGGGACATCATTCTGGCCTATCATAAACCATCCACCAGAAGACAATATCAGGATAAATGGAAAAGGCTCTCCATCTGGTCTAAGGATAACATGCTAGACCCGTATTTGTCTCCAGTGACTACAGTGCCGCAATACCTGGCTAAGTTTTTTGATAATGGAGCCTCTGCCTCCATCGTACAAGTGCACCTGGCAGCGATTTCTAATTTCCACAATGGTCTAGATGGCACCCCTCTCATCTCTTTACATCTATGCAAAGCCTTTCTCAAGGGAACCTCTCACATCAGGCCACCTGTCAGACAGCCTGTGGAACCATGGAACCTCACTTTAGTCCTTCAGTCTTTGACTCAAACCCCCTTTGAACCAGCAGCTAAGTGTGACCTAAAGTTCTTGTCCTGGAAATCTTTGTTCTTAGTAGCCATCACATCAGTCATATGGGTCTCGGAGCTGCAGGCATTGTGTATCAAGAGGCCCTATCTGGTCATCCATAAAGACAAAGTATCACTCCGCACTAACCCATCCTTCCTCCCCAAAGTTGTTTCTGATTATTCCATTAACCAGAAGACTGACCCACCAGTGTTCTTTCTGAAATTTTCCAATAAAGGAGAGTACTGCCTACATTCCTTGGATGTACATAGGCAATTGAGATTCTACCTAGACAGGACCAAGCCTATCCATAAGTCTGAACAGCTTTTCATCTCCTTTTCTGGGCCTAGAATGGGAAATTCTGTTTCCAAGGTTACATTATCAAAATGGCTAAGGGACTGCATACGTTTTATCTATTCCCTCACAAAAGAACCTATGCCAAAGGTTAAAGCTCACTCCACTAGATCTATGGCAACATCTGTAGCTTTCCATTCCAGGGCTTCCATGGATGACATTTGCGCAGCAGCCACTTGGGCTAAACTTCATACCTTTATCAATCATTACAAATTGGACTTGGTCTCCAGAGAGAGCTGCCTTCGGCTCAATGGTACTCAGGAATGTTCTTCCATAAGGGCCGCCCATGGACCTCAAGGTAGCTTGGGATTCTGTCCCATCAGTGATGAATGGAAAGATGATTAACATCATCAGATAAAGAAGTTATGGCTTATCATAATGTTCCATCTGTGTTGTTCATTTTCTTTCATTCATCACATCCCACCCTCCTTCCCCTGCCAAAGGCTCCTGTGGGATGATTTGGGTCCCTGAGGTAACAGGGAGAAGGGCATTCCGGGTAGAAGCTTAGCTTGAGAGTTTGTGGCTGGCGCGAACTTGGTAATAGGCCGACTTGGTTCTGAGGGTTCAGAACCGAACCCACCAGTGATGAATAAAAGAAGATGCTCAACACAGATGGAACGTTATGGTAAGACATAACTTCTTTTATTTTTCACCTTTGAAGACAGACTATTACAAATTAAAATGATAATATTACCAAAAATTGTATTTGTCAATCAAACATTAATTCTTCCCCAACTTAAAGGGACCATAAAAAAAAAATTATATTTTACTCAAATTCATATGGTATCCAAAAAGACCTTCTACTGACATGCAAGAAGCTGGGAGGAAGGAGATATTGGTTTTCCAAATACAGACCATTACTTAAATTTAATTATTATTACGACAGTACTCTTATGGCTAAACTTATCATACTCATCCTGCTGGAAATCAATTCATGAGAATATATTTATTAGAAAATAACAACATATTACTTGCTCCTCTCATTAAAACAGAAAGAAATGTCTTTATGTGGATTCTAAAAACTATACTCTAAATGTTAAACAGAATTTCACTTTCTTTTCACTAACTCACCTATTTTTAATATTAATTTTAATATTATTAATAACAGTATTCTCGATAGCTTTTACAAGTGAATGTTTGTTCTCTTTTGATACAAGTAAAATGTTAGAGTTAAAGAAAAGCAATTTGTTGTATTGGAATAAATTTATGACAGGAAATAAAATATATTCTGCAGATTACATGATAGCTAGATACAGTTTGTAGAATAGCAATTGGCTTGATATTCAAACTTGTAAAGAATTAATTCAAAATAAAATTATATTAACATTAGACACACATAATAAAACCATACCCAAAATCCTAGAGTTCCTCTCTAATATCAACAATGGTTCTTCTATGGGTACCTCATTCATATCACGGATATATAGAACTATTAGAAGTAAATTTAGCAATCCAGACTTTATCCTTCTGGAATTACTCAACTAAAATAAACAAAGAGGAGTTTACAACAAATAACAAAAACTCTGAAATCAGCAGAAGATCAACATCTTCTCTTTTCTATACTGGAGAAAATACACAAGCAAATTCTTATATAGAAGCTTCTTAATACAAAGTTGCCATAATTTACAAAGAAGATATAAAGTGTTGGTGATGTGAATCAACACTTGATGCTATTGATTGCATTTAATTGTAAGATAGTTGCATATTTTTGGACAGATTTTAGATACTTCTGTAAAGTGTTGTGTACTGATAACTGTATTATTACAGATGCTCTTATATTACTCAATGCACCAATCCCAGAAGTATTTACAACATTCTAAATACCTCTTTTATGGGCAATTTTATCGATAGCAAGGAAAATCATTACGAAAAATTGGAAAACTAAGTCTACTATCTCATTTAATAGTGACTTTATTCTTTTAGCTAAATCAGTCTGTAATAATTACATTTCTACCATAAAATGAGAACTAGTAATACACCACTAATTAACTGCTTGGGAGAAATTATGTAATTTATTAGAGAAATATTAACTGTCTGTATATATATACTTTGTTATAGGTATTGTATATAGTTCATTTTAGTTGTATTTTTAAATAGTTTGATTAGTAACTGATCTGTAAAATCAAATATTTTTTTGAGAAAAATGCTAATAGGATAGCAGATGCAGACCAAGAAAGGTCTCCAAGATAAATTGTAGCAAGTCCTAAAACTTCCTAAAAAGTGGTAAATCTAAAGCAATCATACCTTCCTGAAGGTCTATCAAGATCCTATCAAAGCACTGTCCACAGATTCAGCTGTATGAAAACCAAATAATCTCTGTAATATTTATTCTCCACCTCAATGAGGAGTCAGGTAGGCATATCCCATTTTCCTTTTTTTAATAATTTTATTTATTCATATTACTAATTTGCAACATAAGTTCACATATGTTAACGAAAACGAAAAAGAAATATCATAGCATTTCCTTTATGATATACATCATACATAACATTTCCATCAATGATCTATTCTTTACTCTTGCACACCAGAACATGTATATTTACTTTACATTCTTACCAATATACTTATTTTAGTCATCAATTTGAGCAATGATTTATGTATATTATTTCCAATTGCACCACTCAGTAATATGGAAATTACTTCCTCCATCTATTAGTGATCCAATTTCTAGATCTTTTATTTCCTTTATAGTATTCAGTACTTTATTTACAACAGGCTTGATTTTGATTTTCTACTGTCAGGTAACTGCTTTTTTGGATGCTAGCAATATTAAACTTGATAAGGCCTTACTAAGTTTTGATAATTCAAAACCATAACAACAAATTAACAGCTCAGTTAACTCCCCATATTTCAAAAAAAGAAGAACTATATTTCCAATGTCATCTCTCATTCTCTTCACAACTCCAACATACTTATAAAAGTACATCTGTAAACATTTAATTGCAAATATCCTACATCGTCTGTACTTCATAACCTGCCTATTTGTCTTACAAATTTTCATTTGTTCTTTTGTAATTTATTGACGTCTTTTCTCCCACTCTTTTCTAATCATCTTTGATTAAATTATATAATTCTCACACAATATTTATATGCCTTACTAATTATCTTTTTCTTAATAGTGATTTCTGTTCTAGTTTCCACAGAAACCTGACCAGCACTGGTCTTTAACTCAATACTGCCCCCCCCCCCCCCCACCGCAGCTTCCTATATTCTGCCAACAGTCCTTGATAATAGAAGATAATCTCTGACCTGCATTTCAAATACCTGCTTGGTGTCCTCCCACTCAGTCACATTTACCTCCCAACCTCTTTGCTCCCAGTTCCTTTGTTAGCTTCTTTCACTTACTACGTGCCATGATTTTCTTATTTTCTGCACCCTTAGCTGTACGTATTCCTATTAGCAAAATCTCCCTTCTCCAGCCCCTCAGTGGTTTAGTCTTCATAATACTCTCTGCAACTTTAAAATTCTCTTCCAGTGTATCTTGAGCTGGCATGAGAAAACCCTTTTTAATTCCATACACCTAAATATTTCATCGTTTCATGCTTCTATAAATATGGGTAATGTTGAATAATTCATGAGTAGTCACAGTTTACAGCTATAGCCTTTATTTTACCTTCATTTATTTCACAGCCTGAAAAAACTTGAAAGTGTCTTAAAACATCCCAAAGTAGCCTAATGTCATATTCAAGATTTGTCATGTACAAAAAAATATATATCAGCTGCAATCAACTAGTTTTTCTAGACTACTGCACAAATTATGTCCTTAAATATGCAAATTCCTTATCTTTTTAGATAAACATATATAGAAATAGGAGACAGAAAATAAGACATCCTTGTCTGGCCCTTCTATTCAAACTCGTGTTATCAGAAAGGACACCTACCACCTTTATTTTTGGCCATCATCCATCATATATTTTCCCTATGGGCACTATTTGGGAATGCAAATGCTAACATTGTCCTGCTCATTAATTCCCAGCAAGCCCTACTGAACGCTTTCTTTGCATCAAACTATTCAAACACAATAGTGTTCTTTTTATATTCTAATTTCCTCTGAATCATCACTGCAATGTTAATGTTTTTTGCCCTTCCACAAAACTACACTGATCCATATCTAATAGCTTTGGTAACATTCTCACCACGATATAACAATTTATACTCACGATTTAAAATTAAAGTGATCATATATGACTGCAGGGTCTGTGGGGTCCTTGCCCTCCTTTGGTAATTCAACCACTGTCTTCTTCAATAATGAAGACATTTCTCACTCTTCAAGCCATTATTAAATAGTACCTTACAGATTTTCTACAGACTTTCAGATTTTTACAGGAATTCTATCCATTCCCAAAGATTTCTCTGCTGGTTGTATATCACAGAGCATATTTCTCCTTAACCTACCCTATGAATTGCTTAGCTTTTACTTCATCAAGCATTGTAATGTCTGAGGTTTTCAAAAATGCTTCTAGATGGGTCTTTTCTGGATATTCCAACACCTCTGTTCTATACAGAATTACATAAAAATTACAAAACATATCACAGGAGGTTAGAAAGGATTGGGAAGAGACTGGATAAGCAATTCACAAAGAAACGGTGGATATATATATATATCTATCTATCTATCTATCTATATATATATATATCTACCAAATATGCAACAAAGTCTAAAAGATTTAGGATCTTTGCTTGGAAGTGTTTACATAGGCATTTTTATACCCCAAGTAGGCTCCAAAGAAATTTTCCTCCGGCAGACAGCAAATGTGGGAGGTGTGATGGGGAAGAAAGACGTAATTGGGACCATATTTTTTGGGAGTATAATGAATTGGCAGACTTTAAAAATTCCACTGCAGAGTACTCTATCAGAAATACTGGGTGAGCAAATTGGTATAACTAAAGAAATAATTTTTTGAGCTATGATACAGAATCAAAATTGTCTAGACATTGTTAAGGCCTTGCTGAGTCTAATTATAGCAGCTGCCAAAAAAGCAATTACTAGAAAATGAAAATCCAAGTCTAAACCAACTGTACTTGGAAGTAGTGAATATAGCAACAGATAAAACAACTGGAAATGGGATCTTTAGAAAGGGTTAGGAGTAAATTACGTAGAAAAAAAACAGATATTGTGGACAAAAAACATGCAGAATAATGTTTTGCAGGAGGAATGAGGTATAAAAGAATGCAGAATTTGAATGACTTATGTAACGCTTAACTGAAAATGAATAGATTATAATATATAACGTTTGCAACTAAAATTATGTCAATATGGCTTGTTTTCATTTATATAAATGTATGAGTGCCTATGTCATAAATGATAATTTAATAAATATGTTTCTGGTTTTAAAAAAGTTCCAAAATGTTTCCATTATCTCTTCAAGATTCCTAGTTAACCTTCTTGTCATAAGGCCCCCATGTTTTACCATAGCTCTTTGCATTTTCTGTTGCCTAAATCTTCATATTAAAAACTCTTGTGCACTGGGATTACTGTAAAAAATGATAAGCTATGTACTTACCCATAACTAGGCATCTGTGTTGTCCATTTTAATTTTTCCTCACTTATGGATTTGGATCTGATCCTCGGATCCGACTCTTGAGCTCCTTCCTCTACCCATAATGCCCCACTCCACCCCAATTACCTCAGATAGAGTTTGCTGCTCTATGTCTTAATAGTAGACCAGGAACAGAAAAGAAAATAGAAAATATGGGGGCTCAAACCTGGAACTGTAGGTTCCAAACACTGTCCAATAGGCCCTTCTAGGATAAAAGGATGGGGGTGGATAGGACAGGAGTTAAGGAAGAATGAAAATGGACAACACAGATGCCTAGTTGTGGTGAGTACATAGGTTATGAATCTGACATTGTCCTTTTCATTCTTCCTCACTTATGGGACAAAGTCCCCAGCTACATTGGTAATGGGAACCTGAAGCCCTCAGAAACATGACAGTTCAACTCTTCCTCAGAGGACTTAAAAATCCATCTGGACATCCCTTGTTAAGGGCCTTAGAGTAGATGACTGTGGAGCCTCTGGTGGCAGTGATAACTGCCTTATACTCTGGGCAGAAGGGGACACAGCAAGTAAATCTCTGCCAGCCTTTCCCAGGTGTGTGTGTGTGTGTGTGTGTGTGTGTGTGTGTGTGAGTGTGTGTGAAAGCTACCTGGAGCAGGGACACGAAGTACTGGGTTCACAGAGAGGGTGCTGGAGAACTTGGCTTGGACACACTGCTGACGACCTAACTCTACAGCTGTACCAGTAGGAAGTCTTATTGGGGACCTGGACTGAAGGGAGACAGATATAGAGACATTCAGACCCCACGTGGAGTGTGTTCCCCGTGCTCTTAAGGGAAAATGTACTTAACGGCAGAGAGATCTGCATCTGGAAATACTGAGTATATCCATTTGCATTCCAAGTGTACATCCTTCTCCAGTATAAGTGATGAGATTTCAGGCTCCTTGATTACTGACCCAGCGTGAGAACATAAGATATTGGTAGCAATCACATACTGGTAGCAGTGGTGGGCATCACAGCCCTCATAGAATGACATTCTGGAGTACTGCCAAACCAAAGGAAGCTTTACTTCTAAAAATGATGTACAATTTGTAATGTGAAACAAATGTATGAGCCTTGGGCAATGTGGCTGCTGCACAAATGTCTTCAATCAATGTTCTTGACCAAAAGCAGATGATGCAGCCATAGATCTAATTGAGTGAGCTTGGGGAGGTTTTGGCAACATCATACCTTTTTGAGAGTAAAGCCATGAGATAAAGTGTGTAATCCACTTAGCTAGTGTGACCTTAGAAACTGACTGGCCTAGCTGACTTGGAGAGAAAGATACAAAAGGCTGGTCCGACTTTCTAAATTGCTTTGTTCTATGGAGGTAAAAATGTAATTGCCTTTACACATGAAGGAGGTATAACATGTACTCTCCTTTAGTTGCAAAATTTGGAAAGAAAACTGGGAAATGAATGGATTGGTTGATGTTATTTTTAGAGGCCACTTTAGGTAAAAAAGAAAGGGTTAGTCTGCAGAGAAACCCCTTCTTTGTGGAAAATAATGTAAGGAGTTTTTGCTGACAAAGCCTGGGGTTCAGAAATTATTTTAGCTGAAGTAATAGCTACCAAGAAAGCTGCCTTCCATGACAGAAATTTTAGATCAGATTTGTCTGAAAGTTCAAAGGGTTTTTGTGCCAAATCTTTGAGTACTACTGTAAGATTCCAAGTTGATGAGAGATCATTTATAAGAGATCTTCACAGAACAAATGCCTTTTGTAAAAGCTTTACATAATCTAGAGAAAGCTAAAGAAAAGGATGTATTTCCTGCATGAAAATTTTAAAACGTTGCCAACTGAAGTTTAATTGTAGAGAAACTAGCACCAATTTCAAAAAGAGTTGCCAAAAATTGAAGAATAGTTGAAAGAGGTGCAGAGAAAGGATCAATGCCCTTATCTGCTGCCCAGATAGGGTACCTTTCTCCAGTTGCTTCTGTAAACTTTTTGGTAGACACCTTTTAAGAAGCCAAGATAATGTCATGTACTGGGGAAGAAAGCCTGGACTGTCTATTACCAGAAGAGGAAATACCATGTGGTCGGCTTGAAGGTTGGAGTAGTGAATACTCGACAGATGAGAGAGTATGTCGTGAGTAGAGTCCTATATCCATAGAGGATAATGAAGATGAGACTGTAGAAAGGGGAATCATATTTGCCAAGGCCAGTAGAGGGCAATGAGGATTACTGAGCTCTTCAGCCTGTTTGCTTTCTGCAAAAACTTTAGAATCAGGGGAATATGAGGGTAAGTATAAAGAAGCAAAACCAAGAGGGACCAGCACACACGACAGCAGATATAAGATATAAATTTTATTCGGAGGTAGCTAAAAAGCTGCCTACCTAAAATGAACAGACCGGTTTCGGCTTGTAAAGCCTTTTTCAGTGTTATATATTCTTTTTCCAAAAGTTGAATTACAAAACACCATCACATCCTGGTATTATTTATATACACTTGATTTAAAGTGGTATACTCCTAACATGAATAAACTCACTGGTTTGACAAAGTCAAAGCTTGGAACACAAAAACCACAATATAGTGAATTTGTTAGTTTTGATCAGACATGATAATCTAAGTGCCTTATATCTTGAATTAATCCTTGATTGCAAAAATATAAATATAAATATACTATATTATACAAAGCCATAAATTAGCTTGTGTGTAACTAGGACTCAGTTAAAAGTCTGAATGTATAAAATATAATATATACAATATGGTTTGGGCCCAAATGACTGACCATATGTAACTTGAGATAAATCTTAATATCAAAGGGTTACAAATATGTATAGGTAACACACAATTATGTACAATATTTATCAAATTATTGTCTAGATGTACTTTCATGTACTTCATATTCATTCAATCCTGGTTTAAAACAAGCACCAAGATTAGTAATCCACTTACTTTCCATGTTGTTAAGTCTAGTATGCCATCCCATCTTAAAATTCCTGTGAAGTTGGATTTTGTCTATAATGACAAACCTGAACGAGGCACCTTTATGATTTTTACTGTGGTTATATAAAGCATTTGTTATATGTCTGTTTCTTTTGGAACTCAAATGTTCACTGATTCTTATTCTAATGGGTCTAGAGGTCTGACCTACATAAAAGGCAGAACAGGTGCAGTAGGCCAAATAAATAACCCAATCAGAACTGCAATTTGCAAAGATATTGATGTTGTAGACCTTAGAAGTATTTTTGCTGGTAAATTCTTTAGTTTTACAAATGTGCTGACATGCACATATATAAGTATAAAGAAGACCAGACGGTCAAGTGTGAAGAACAGCATCTCTTGGTGACTCCCCCTGAGGGGGAATCAGAGTGAAGAACTTGCTGCACTTGTTGTTGAGAGGGGAAGCAAAAAGGTCGCAGCAAGGTTGCCCCCAATATCTGAATACCATGTTCTCTACTGACTAATTGAGAGACCACTCGGGAGGCATCAAAATGGATCTGCTTAGTTTGTCCGTCAGCACGTTGGTTTTCCCCAGGATGTGTGTTGCAGTAAGAAAGCAGTCTCATGAGATCGCCCATTCCCAAACCCTTATGGCCTCTCTCAAGGGGGGTATGATCGGGTTCCTCCTTGTCTGCTGATGTAACAGACTACATTCACGTTGTTGGTTTGAATTGCAACAGTACTCACAGAGCATCTTGAAATGCCTGCAACACCAGAAGGACTGCTCTCATCTCTAGGACACTGATATGCAACTAGGTCTCTTAGGGGGACCACAACCCTTGCATGGTTCTTCCCAAGAAATGCCTCCTCTACCCCAGTTGCAAAGCGGCCATGGTCACTGGAGCTACTGGATTTGGTAGTACAAATCGTCTGCCCAGAAAAAGATTGCCCGAGTTTATCTATCAGTGAAGGTGTTGCTTGCAAATAGGGGTGAGCTTTACTTAAAAGACAGGGGTTGATGTAGAATGGACCACTGAGAATAGCCTGAACCTGATTCCTGATGGAAGTGATCTGATGGAAAGGCAAGGATGCTATTCAACTAGATGTGTTGTAAGACTTTCCCTATGAATTCTAGGCTCTGAACCAGATCAAGTTTCCATTAGGCAAGATTTATTGTAATGCCCAAGGAGTGGGAAATCTTGAGTAAAAAGATCCTGGCATGCTGAAATTGATGCTTGATTGGGGAAGTTAAAAGCCAGTCATCTAAATATGGAAACACCTGGAATCCCCTCAGTCTCAAGTGAGCTGCAACTACTGTTGTGCATTTGGTAAACACCCTGGGTCTGTGGTCAGTCCAAAGGGAAGAATTTTGGATAACTCTATTTTCTAGCAGCTTTTGAATTTCTTGTGCTGTGGCCTTCTTCTGACTGGGTGAAATGACGGGAAGTTTCTTCCTTTGATGATGGGGAAGGAGGGAAAATGGTAAGAAATAGCCTCCGGATATTACAATTAGCACACGAGTCAATTGCAATGTTTGTCCTGGCATCTAAGTGCAAAGAGAATCGACCCCCAACTGCCTTCCGAAAAGGGCAGTTGGGCAACACTTCAGGAGCACTGATTGGGCTGATCAGAAAAAGAATCTCTAAAATCCTGGTTTTGCAGACCTCCTCTGCCTCTGCGGTGACATCTGCATTTAAACTTTCCCCCTCTATCTCTGGAAGAATTTTGCCCATACAATTCCTGGAAAAGGCACTGAGATTTGTGGAATCACTTTTTCTTACTGCCTCTCTGGTTCATAGAGAAGGTCTGCTGAGGGGTAGAAAACTTGATCCCTATGGCAGACAGTGTCTTTCCATCCTTTTCATGTATCATTTATTGATGGCCCAAACAAGAAGTGCCATTATATGGAGCATTAACAAAAGATGTCTTAAAAGGCTCCACAAAGTCGCATAGTCAAATCCAGGCATGTCTCGTTGTGGCAATGCCTGAACCGGCTGCTTGTGAGGTACTTTCAACTGTATGAAAGATTAACCTCACTGAAGCATTTAATATAGATAAAAGAGTGGCCAGTTGAGAGGGAATTTTCTTGAAAGCCTCAGCAGACATGGACTCAGAGTATTTGAAAGTTCTTTAGTCAAATCTCTATGAAGTCCAGTAAAACGCACCAGAAAGTTAAGTGGTCTCAGTGCAAAGGTAGTTGAGGCAAATACCCACTTTTCAAATCTGTCCAACCCTCTAGATTCTCTATTGGGCAGATGGACAGTAGAGCTCTTATCTGCTAGCTCTTTCTTTAGTGGCTGCCGCCACCACCACATCAACTGGGACTCCTTTGCTCTAGTGGGGTGTGTCTGAAGGTAGTGCCAAAAATTTGTCAGGGTGCATGGAATGGGCTTGAAAGTATCCCGTTCCTTCCATGCCCGATGGGAAACCAGGTCAATTAGTTTGTCTGCTGGTGGGGGGGGGGGGGTGACAAGACGTAGATGGGCCAGCACCAAAAGCCTCCAAGAAAAAGAAGTTATGTTTATACCATAATATTCCACCTGTGTTGTCACTGCATTCTTCCTCAACATGTGGGTTCTCGGATCCAACTCGGCCACTTTCCAAGCTGAGAAATCAAAGCTTGAGCTCCTCCCATCCTACCCACAATGCCTCATTTTCCCAATATACCTCAGATCGAGTTTGCAGCAACCCTATACTCACACAAGCAATCTTATGGAAACAAAGATGGGCAGTGTACATACCAATGAAAAACAAGAACAAGCATAAAGATCAGGTGCTCAACCAGGAACTGTGGTTCCCATGAAAATATCCCACCAGATCTCTAATAGTCACGGACAGAAGGAAGGATGGAGGGAAGGTTGAGGAAGAATGCAGAGACAACATAGATGGAATGTTATGGTAAGAACATAAATTATTTACCTGATGTTGTCACTGTCATTCTTCCTCTACCTGTGGACAGAGTCTCCAGCTACAACAACCTTAGGGTGGCCCTCATGGAAAGATATTACGGAGCACTGCAGAGCCAAAGGCAGTTCTAGTCCTGCAGGTAATGGCCAACTTATAGTGTTTAACAAACGTATGGGAATCTGACCAAGGTGCAGCTCCACAAATGTCATTAATAGACACACTAGACCAAAAGTCTGTGAAGTTGCCACAGACCTTGTAGAATGAGTCATGATTTTGCCTGGTAATAACCTGTTTTTGGAAGACTACACAAAGTAAATACAATCTCAGAACCATTTGGCAAGGGTAGTCTTGGTGTCGGTTTGCTCTTTCTTAATGTCAGAAAAAGATACAAACAGTTGTTCTGATTTTCTACAAGACTTAGCTCTGTCCAAGTAAAAATGTGATTGCCTATGAACATCCAGAAGATGGAGCGTATACTCTCCTTTGTTTTGAAACTTGGGAAAGAAAACAGGAAGGCTGATAGATTGATTTATATTCTTTTCCACAGCCAGTTTGGTTAAAAAGGATGGGTTAGTACGTAGAGTAACTCTAGCTTTGTGAAAGATTAGAAAAGGGGGGTTTTGAGGATAGAGCTTGTAGTTCTGAAAACCTTCTTGCTGAGGTGATACCCACCAAAAAGACAATCTTCCATGAGAGAAATTTCAAGTCTATCTTCTCCGCAGGTTCAAAAGGAGGAAGGACGAGGGATTGTAAAACAAAGGTCAGATCCCATGGAGGAGTAGGATCTTTGATCAGGTTTGAAGTAAAAAGGTACCTGTCAGAAACATTTTGCAAAGTTTGGATGAAGCCAGAGATGACAAATTTTACCCAATATTAAAATTGGAAATAGCTGCAAACTGGACTTTCACCATGGAGTAACTGGGCTCCATTTTGTAAGAAGGAAGATTTAGATCAATATGTATGTATACCTTTAAGAAGCTTTCTAGGGGTTTGCACAAGTGTGTTAATACTGAGCACGTGCGAGCCTGACTGCCATTTTGTAGTAAGCTGTTGAGATGTAAGCATGTATGTCTGTGTAGTCTGTCAGTTGATCAGTTTGTTTATATTTTGTATTGCTACTGCTGCCCATCGTGTTTCTGTGTAATAAAGCAAATAAACAAACTACCCGTTTTTTCGTCTTCAATGGTAAACCAAGATAAGAGACATGGTGTCAGAATGGGATCCAGAAATCCAGATTCAGGACCGAGACAGCAATCAGTTAATGATGGAGGAATATAGAGGAATGGATCATCCCTACTGCACATATAACTCTCAGAAACATATTTCAGGTATCAAAGCTTACAAAATTATTTCTTATTTGAAAAATATAAAACAAAGCACTCACAACGCTTCAAAAAAATTTCTAAGTAAATGAAACGTCTGAAACTGTGAGACATTAAAACAAATATTTGAATAACTATGGAAAATGTTTGAAATAAAGTCTGAATCGCATAAAATGAATAAAATAAGGAAAACCGCATTTTTTCACATTAACGCTATTCAAGATATCCGAAGTGTAGAAAGTGTCTGCATGTTTGTGCAGTATTATGATACAGTTATTTCTCAAAATACAGTGATTTTAAAGCATATTTCGCAATGTACAGTATTTCAAAAGAGTTTATTGTGCATATGAATGTTATTACAAGTACTGGCTGTGTGTGCATGTTCATATATAATTACAAGGGGCCTGGATTGCATTGTGTTTTACTATAATTTGTTAGCATGCCTGAAGGATTTTGAAAACCAGCTCCACTTGTATTTGACAATAGTAATGCAGACAATTGGAGAGTGTTTGAGCAAGAGTATGATATTTTCATACAAGTTGCATTTTCTGATAAAGATAACCATACAAAGGCATTTATTCTGCTTAATTTAGCTGGCTCAGAAGACACAGAAAGACAGTGTTCATTTGTGTATGCACCTCATGTGTTTGCAGGGGAGAAGTAAAACCGCCATACAGTGGTAATGGCTGAATCAAGGGAAGACCCATGAGTGCTTAAAACGTAAATGTAGAGAAATGTGTAACCCCCCAAAAAATATTACAATGGAAAGGCACTTATTTTACACAAGAGATCAAATCTAAAATGTGCAGATTTGGTGATTTAAGGGATAAGTTGATAAAAGACAGACTTGCGTGTGGCATTAAAGATGATGCTGTTTGAAGGATTTTGATTCGTGACAGTGATTTAACTTTGAATAATGCCACTGAGATTTGTCAGATAAATGAGCTCACAGAAAAGCACACAAATATGCTTACAAATGAAAAATGCATGCTTCCAGTATCTTCTAGTGTTCATGTCGATACTATACAGCACGTGGTTAAAAGAAAACAGGTCCAAGCACATGGCAGCAACTGTAAGCCCTGCAAGTCACTGGAAATGCTGTACCTTTCTAGCAAATTCCAGTATGCGCACAGTCTCAGTGAAGCACAACAGTGAGTCAGCAAACCTAAAAGAATGTGCCTCTACACAGTTTCATATCCAACTGTTGTAACTGTGGTGGCAATCATGAGTCTAAAAGAGAAAAGTGCTTAGCTTTTGATCAGCAATGCCACAAATGCAGTAAGTGGAATCATTTCAAAAGGTTTTTGTAAATCAAATAAGAAACATTCTTTAATTAAAAGAGAACATTCAGAGACATGCTGATCAATTAGAAAGCTGTGATCCTACTTTTTGTTGATGGTGTGTCTGTGCTTAATGAAACAGTCAATGCAATAGATTTATGGGCAAAGAATGAAGTATTTTGTACTGTTCGAATAAATGAAAGATCCATAGAGCTTAAAGTTGACACAGGTTCAAAGTGCAATGTTATGTCAGCAGAAACATTTGCTAGAGGATGTGCTGGTGAGAAGCTTGATTTGGCAAACTGTGTGAAACTTGTTGCATATAGTGGTGAAGAAATTCAGACCAAAGGTTCAGAAGTGCTTTCATGTTACTCTGCTAGGAACAGCTATGACTTGCAATTTTATGTAGTCAAAAGGCATGTTCAGTCATTATTAGGCCTCAGAGACAGTTTGGAAATGGTACTACTTTCATTAATAAGACGGTTCACAATGTAAGCTTGAAAGACCACTATTCTAATTTCGCCCAGAATCTTTTTTCTACCTATGTTAATATTTTCGAAGATAAGCTATGCAAACTACCAGTTGTGTACTCCATGAAGTTGGACTCTGAAGTCAGTCCAGTTGTCAGACCAGCCAGGAAAGTTCCAGTACCTTTGCAGCACAGTGTCAAGGCTGAGCTAGATAAAATGGTATATAGCCAGTTATAATTTGTCCAGTAGAAGAACCAAATGAATGGGTATCCTCCATGGTAGTAGCTCATTCGAAAAGCTCTGATGATATCAGAATATGTATTGATCCAAGAGCTTTGAACAATGCACTGAAAAGACCTCATCATTCAATACATAGTCGAAGAAATCACTGCTCTTCAGCCAAATGCCACTGTTCTTCTGTCTTAGATGGAAAGAGTTCATTCTGGAAAATTTTGCTTAATCGAAAATCTTCATGGCTAGCCACTTTCAGTATTCCTTTTGGTAGGTACAGATTTTTGAGAATGCCATTTGTGATAAATTCTGCCAGTGAAGTCTTCCAACGTGCAATGAAACTAAATTTTTTCTGGGTATCCATGTGCTATTATAGTGAAAAATCAAACTGCTACTCCACGGCTAAATATTCAGAATAGAAGTCCGTAAAATGAATTTTTCTTATAAATTTATTTAAAACATAAAAAATCCCTTAATACTTGCAGAATTCGCTTGGTCTTCCCCAGCAGTTCATAAAAACATATATCAGTTCAGTAGAAGCACATAAGCCCTTTGTTTCTAAATAGTTACAAAACGGCGTTTTTAAGCACTTCTCGCAAAGAGGTTTAACCTGCAGCGGTTAACCGCCGTGTTCAAAGTCCTTTAAACAAGAGAGTATACAGCTACAACGGTATAAATACAGCAATTAGCTTACAATGTTGCTGAATCTCACAATATACTTTCAATGTTGCTGGACCTCTCAGATGGCAACAAAAGAAATTCCCATCAAAGCGCTTTGAACAATGCTGGTGCTGTAAAGCTGAATAATATCGCAAAAATAAAACACCAAATTGTGATGATAAAATAGTCGTCCCAAATAACATTCGATAAGCGCTTTCGGTAAACCTTCATCAGATCATAATATCTAGGGACTCCATTAGCTAAATTTATATGCATCGACTAACCAATGAAATTTAATAGCACAAGAAACACCTTCTTTTTTACTGGATTGTAGCCCATCAAAATAGGAATTTATCGACACACCTTCTAGGCTTCCTTGCCTTTAGTAGTGGTTTTAAAGGAATAACTGCATTCAACCCAGGAGGGCGATCAGCTCGCAGATTTACTATCCACTTAGTCTCACATAATTCAGTCTTGTTGTTGATGTCTCCTCTTTTGTTACCTTCAAAAATTTGTTCAATTTCTTTGAACAAAAAACTATGAGTTGGAAATTTTGAAACATGCATTGCTAAAGCATTGTGTACATCCCCTCTACGGATGTCACCCAAATGCCGTAACAGTCTCTTTCTGAATATCTGGTTGGTCTTACCAACATAAAAAGATGTGCAATGTTTACAAGTAGCTAAATAGACAAGATTCTTAGAAATACATGCGGCCTTACAATTGAAGGTAAATATCTTATTCGTATTTGGATGCTCAAAGGTGTTATTACTGTCAATATGGATACAAGCAGAACAATTACCACATTGAAATGTTCCTTTACGTCCTATTACTGCTGTTTTCAAAAATCCATCCTTCATACACAAGAGTCGCTTTATGTTCTTTTTATTCTTAAAAGTAAAATGCGGATTGTCACCAACTATGGCTCGAAGTTTAGGATCCTGTGTCAAGATCGGTCAAAATTTACTGACAATATCCTTGATCTGTTTGTTGTCAGTGCTGTAAGTCAGCATTAGACGTATAGGAGAATTAACTTGCTTCATCCCCTTTGATATTAACTTAGATTGACATGGACGACCTTTACAATACTTATTGGTATGTAAACTAGTGTCAATCTCAGTGTAACCCCGTATCTGTAAACATTTCTGCAAGTTGGCCACTTCTTGCTGGACAGTTGCTTCTTGTGTGCATCTCCTATTGATCCTTAAAATTTCATTCTTCATTATATTGTCCATCACATATCTCGGATGCATACTGCTCTTATGGAGATAATGGTTTCTCCAAGTTGATTTTCTGTAAAGTGATGTTTCCATTGAGCCTTCTCTATTAAGCTGAATTGTTAAGTCCAGAAAGGTAATAGACTCTCGTGAAAATTGACTTGTAAGCTTTAGGAAAGATGTTGTTTCATTCAGATATTGCAAAAACAGCAAAAACTGAGTTTCAATTCCATCCCGAAGCAAAAAGAGGTTGCCTACAAAACGACCATAAAATTTTACTTGTTGGAATCATGGATTTATAGTACTCAAAATGTATTTATTTTCCCTATCTTATAGAACAATATTCGCAAAACTACTGGCGCAGGGGGTGCCCATGGCAACCCCCCAACGCTGCCAATATATGAGTGGATCATAAATGAAGAAATCTGTATCCAATACAATCTCCAATAATGAACATATTAGATTAGCATCTTTATTGCTGGTTGACTCTCTAATCACCTTTCTTACAGTCTCTGTCCCATGCTCATGAATAGACTTGTAACATCCATCGTAGTTAATAACAAATTGCCTTTTTCCACTAATGTTTCCATGACTATTTTCAACTTCATCAGAAAATCATCTGTGTCCCTAAGGACACTTGGAATATTAAGCAATATTTCCTTCAATTCTTTCTCAACAAACAAAGACATGGGCTCTGTTAGCCACCACTGTCCTGCTACAATAGGTCGAAGCGGTGGGTCAACAAGACTCTTGTGTATTTTAGGGAGCCCACTTATAGATGGAACAGTGGGATGGATAATATTGAAAAAGTTGTATTGATCAATAGTTATGCACCTGCTTTCACCCTACCTAAAACTATTCAAAAACTCATAAATATCCTACCTAGAGTGTAAAAAGGTGAGGCTGCCCTTTAGTCCACCTCAACTAAAAACTATCCAAGTACATATTCATACCACATGGAGTGCTCCATTGCACTCAAAATGTCCCAAAGACTTATCTTCATTCTGCTTCATGTAAATATTGTAAATAGATTTCTTAACTCTCTTCTCTATGTGCTTATATAATTGCATTTTCTCAAACTACTCTATAAGAATTCCTTTACAAATGTATAACCTTCTAAGAATGTGCTCAAATAATGCTTTGTCTTAAATTACCCCATAAGAACAGCTTATGATTGTATAACATTTTAGAATAACCTTAGTGAAGTAGTATTTGACTTTGTTGCAATAATGAATGTTTCTATTGTACAAACTGATTACCTCAATGCATCATTCATATTTTATATTTCTGTATTTTATATTTGAACATCTGGAGCTTTTCTCCCCGGGCCTCCACTGAAAATGGGTCTCAGGGCCCAGTGGACTACCCCAGTAATCAAACTGGAAATAAATAAATAAATAATAAATATTATAAAGTTAATCCTGGATTTTTCTTATATAAACATCCAACTTGCTATTAACTTCCAAACATGTCATTTTATCATTCAGCATCTCCTCCATCTTGTTTCTGTACCAATCAGATGAGAGGACCACTATTACTCCTCCTTTGTCAGCTGGTTTCAATACAATCTCACTGTTCTGCTGCAAGTCAAAAATGGCTTGTCTTTCTTGAGATGTTATATTATGGAAGTGCTTAGTGTCTTTACCCATTCTTACTTGCTCAACTGCATCACTGCACATTCTAGCAAACAAATCCACTCTTGGGTGGCTCATGGGTACAAAAGCACTTGGTTTCTTCAATGTTTTAGTTTCTGATTCTTTATTCCCAAAGATACTTTTCAGGGTTACATTTCGGGCAAAATATTTCATGTCTAATACAAATTCACTTAAGTCTGATTTCAAAGAGGAAATGAAAGTGAGACCTTTTTCCAGTACATTAATTTCATCCTTTTTCAGAGGATACGTAGATAAGTTTATAACTAGTGAATGCGAATTCAATTAATCTTTTTCTTTCATTTCCTGTCCTGACTCATAGATCGCGGATTCCTGTGGTAATTCTGTTTCAGGAAAACCGGTAAATGCTGATTTAATGGAACATGATTAGCTCCTTTTTTAGGCAGAGTACCTAGATTGATGGATTTCTCAACCATTTCCACAAGGTTAGTAGTATGTGTGTCAGTCCCCTCTAAAAAGTCAAAACGAATCTGTGTGGTTATTGGTTAGTCTATTGATCTTGTTTCTATGTTTCTAGTGGGTTGTCGTTCCACAATACTATTGTATCTCATCATTTTCCCTTTTTCTGTATCCCTTGGTTGACGTAGGTCAGTTCTTCTCTCTTCCCTGGGCCATTCAAAGATCCGACCATTCCTCAAGTCAGAGATGTCTCTAGACAGCTTTTTAATTTTTTGTTCTTTAAGTCTTGATTCAAACGTATTTAAGTTGAACTGTAGAGTCTCTAGTTTGGTAATCTGTGAATTAGTTAACTCAAATTTCTCCAATTCGGCTTGTTTATCTTGTATGAATTTGCTCCTCTGGTTTAAAGAATTCTATCAATAATCGCATATAGCGAAAACTATTCTCTAAATTTATCGCTTGCCATTTGGCAAGCAGTTCAGGGTACTGGTTCCCATAGCTAGGCATGCACTTGACTCTCATGCGTCTTGGAATAACTTGTTTATGCATGCTAGCTTCCATATGGAATCGCTGCCATGTTAGTCTTTTCAAACGGTAAGCAGCTGTTTCCACCTCTCCTAATATGACATCAAAATTATCATCATTAGTAACATCAGTCATGGCTGTTAACCGTTGCAGGTTAAACCTCTTTGCGAGGAGTGCTTGAAAATGCCGTTTTGCAACTATTTAGAAACGAAGGGCTTATATGCTTCTACTGAACTGATATATGTTTTTATGAACTGCTGGGGCAGACCAAGCGAATTCTGCAAGTATTAAGGGATTTTTTATGTTTTAAATAAATTTATAAGAAAAATTCATTTTACGGACTTCTATTCTGAATATTTAGCCATGGAGTAGCAGTTTGATTTTTTTCTCATATTTCGTACTTTACACTGCTACCTTAGTAGTGAGTTTTACATTTTTTGTAATAATGTGCTATTATAGTAGATGATATTCTAATAGGAGGTAATGGTGAAGCTGAGCATGACAGAAACCTCAAGAAAGTTCTGGAAAGAGCACCTGAAGTGAATCTTGAGCTGAATCCTCAGAAGTGCAAATTCAGGTTACGAAAAGTTACTTATGTTGCTCATTTGTTTACCAGTACAGGCTTACGACCAGATCCTTCAAAGCAAACTGCTATTCCTGAGATGCCAGCTCCAGACAATGTTCAAGCCTTACAAGGTTTTCTTGGCATGGTTTAACTATCTAAGCGAGTTCATTCCAGATTTGAGCCAACTTTTAGAACTGCTTGGAGAGCTGGCATGCAAAAATGTATCCTGGTCATGGTCAGGACAACACCAGAGAGCATTTCATGTCCTGAAACAGAGAATTGCCAGTCCACCAACTCTCAAGCTACTATGATGTTCTCAGACCAGTAACTCTTTCTTGTGATGCTTTGAAGTTTGGTCTTGGTGCAGTCATACAAGAGGGCAGGCCAGTAGCTTATACATCCAGAACTATAACCAAAACTGAAATGCAATATGCGCAGATAGAGAAAGAGCTCTTGGCAACTGTGTTTGCATGTTTGAAGTTCCATGATTATATTTATGGTAAACCTATCCAATTTGAAACAGATAACCAATTTGTCACTATTTTGAGAAAGCCTATGCAAACAGCTCCTGCCAGATTGCAACGCATGATGTCGAAATTGCAAAAGGATAATTTCAAACTTGTTTACACAAAAGGCAAACTTTTTTTATTTTGCTGATACTTTGTCCATATCATCCAGCAATACCAGTGAACAGTATGAAAATGAGAAACTTGATTTTTAAGTCATAGAAGTGAGAATTTTTTCTTCCAATACAGCCTCAGATTCAATACTTCAGAAGCTCAACCACTTTCTCAGTCAAGAATGGCCGTCAAAGCAATCTTGCTTACCAGTAGACCTGCAACCATATTTTCCTTACAGAGATTAGATTTTGTTTGACAATGGTAACATCATGAAAGGTCCAAAAGTGACTGTTCCAAAATCCTTACAAGAGGATATTACCATCTTGCATCATGGCCACCCAGGAACTGATTCTACCAAAAGAAGAGCGAGAGGACTAATATTTTGGCTTTCTATGTCAAAGGACATGGAGAGTGCACGTTCATCTTGTTCTGTAATAGTACTAAGCCACACCAACAGAAAGAGCCACTTCAGCTAAACCAGATTCCTGAACTACCTTAGTCGACAGTAGCTATAGACATTTTTGAATGGAATGGTCAACATTACTTGGTGTTAACAGACTCTTATTCCAATTTATTTATTTAGTTTTTCATTTGTTTACCGGGATGGTCCGACTTTGATATGCCCAGTTTCAGCGAAGGCCTGGGGAGAAAAGCTCCAAGTTAGTAGATTACATTAGTAACATTTACAAATTAACATAATTTACAGTCTTCAGTAAGGTTACAAACATTTATAGAACATGGTAGGCAACTGAGAGTTTCACACAGATAAGGACTTTTTCCCTTAACGAGCTCTAGATATGCCACAAAGCAAAGTCATATACATCAGAATTTAATTAAAACACATTAGGAGACCTTTTTTATACAAGTACCTTGTTTGTAATTGGCTGAATTTTTTCTCTCATTAATTAAACAAACAGATTAAAACAATTAAAGTTAAGAGAGCCAAGCAGTTCATATAAAACAAACAAATAAATAAAATTTATGTTTTAAAACACTCTATGCCATGATTAACATGCTGTAATCAAAGAAAAAGAAATTGGTAATGACCAAAAAGATATATATTTTTTCTTTCTTTCTGAAAAAACACTTAAATACATTCTGCCCTTTCCTTTAAAACAGGGACCAGAGTTAGATGTTCATTTAAACGAGGGGGGAAATTTGCTGTAAGCCTAAGTTGCCACATTAATTCCTTTTTATACAATATGTTTTGCCAATCTCCACCCCTGGCTTCTAAGTTAACTAAATCAAGAATGGCAAACTTGAAGCCTGTGTAGTTGTCACATGTAATACTGTGTTTGTACAGAGCATTTTATCTTTTTTATTTTTTGTGTCATACAGGTGTTCATATATTCTTGTCTTAAAGGACCTCTCTGTCTTCCCAATATAATAGGAACTGCAGGTGTTACACCTAGCTATATACATTAACTTATTGGAATAACAGTTACCTCTCCTTGGGTAAACCATACTTTTATTCTGATTTTCCAAACAAATCCTCTTTTCCTGCAAAATATAAGAACAATAATTACATCTCCCACAGGGTCTAGTACCATTAGTTGTTTCACTGTGAACAGGATGTTTGGGTCTATTTTCCAAAATTCTTTTAATATTAGACCCAATTTTGGTGGTAAACACAGGCTTTTCCCCCTCCACTTGGTATATTTCATGATCAACTTTAAATATACTCCAATTTCTATATAAAACATTTTTTACTTGCTGATATAAAGGGCTGTATTGTACAATACAAGTCTGTTCAAAATTAAATTCACTTGTTTTTTCTAAATTCTTCCCAAAGTGTGGGTTTTTACTTAAGCCCTTACCTAATAGTGGGGTGTATTTCTTTCCCCATTCTACATAGACTTCCTTGAGTGTCTGATCCACTAATCCCAAAGGATAACCCCGTTCCAAAAACATGTTTTTTAGAAATTCATATTCAGGTAGAAGGTCCTCCAATAAGGAGGTCATTCTAGCTACCCTGATGGCCTGTCCTTTAATGATACTCCTCTTTTGGGACAGGGGATGATGACTGTTGAAATGTAAATAGTTATTACAAAAAGCTTTCTTGCGATATATTTTGGATATAAATTTATCTTTATCTTTGGTGATTAATGTGTCCAGATAACTAATTTCATGGGGGTCAAAATGAAAAGTGAATTTCAAAAATTCCGTCGTACTGTTAAGCTATTGGATGAATAAAGGAATACTATCTGCTGTTCCTTTCCACAAAATAAAAATATCATCCAAAAACCTGCAGTAATGGGATATACTGTCATAAAATTCACTTCTAAACACATGTTCTCTCTCTCCCATCCCAACAGCACAATGTTTGCATAGGTTGGGGGCATGTTGCTCCCACTGCTACACCCCTAACCTGTTGAAAATATTCACCCTCGAAAAAGATGTAATTATTTTCCAAGATAAGCCCCATTATTTCGCAAATTAGTTTAACCTCGTCACAGTCTATTTTCGACAAACTGTATAGTGTCTCTTCAAAATAAGCTAACACTTCCTGTTTAGGAATACAGATGAATAAATCTATTACATCAATAGTAACAAGATAGCCTTCTGCACTCCACAAATCATTCTTGAGTTGACCAAGAAAATCCCAAGAATCCTTGACTAAATGTGGACACGTGTCAACTACATGCTTAATTTTCCTGTCCACATATATTGATAAATTATGAGTTTTGGATCCAGCTGCTGCTACAATAGGTCTAAAATGTGGATGCTCTAGGCTCTTGTGTACTTTGGATATACCAAATATACCAGGGATTTTTGGATGAGTGTTAGATAAGAAATCATAAACTGCCCCTGTAATTCTCTGATCCATCAAATATTCATACAAGAAGCTATCAATTCTCTGATATGCTATATGAATCTGATTTCTCGAACAGGGGGAATAGTTTGTACCATTGAACAAAATACCCTGCATGGTATTGGTATAATTGGAGTATATTTAAAGTTGATCATGAAGTATACCAAGTGGTGGGGGAAAAGCCTGTGTTTACCACCAAAATTGGGTCTAATATTAAAAGAATTTTGGAAAATAGACCCAAACATCCTGTTCACAGTGAAACAACTAATGGTACTAGACCCTGTGGGAGATGTAATTATTGTTCTTATATTTTGCAGGAAAAGAGGATTTGTTTGGAAAATCAGAATAACAGTATGGTTTACCCAAGGAGAGGTAACTGTTATTCCAATAAGTTAGTGTATATAGCTAGGTGTAACACCTGCAGTTCCTATTATATTGGGAAGACAGAGAGGTCCCTTAAGACAAGAATATATGAACACCTGTATGACACAAAAAATAAAAAAGATAAAATAATCTGTACAAACACAGTATTACATGTGACAACTACACAGGCTTCAAGTTTGCCATTCTTGATTTAGTTAACTTAGAAGCCAGGGGTGGAGATTGGCAAAACATGTTGTATAAAAAGGAATTAATGTGGCAACTTAGGATTGTAGCAAATTTCCCCCCTGGTTTAAATGAACATCTAAATCTGGTCCCTGTTTTAAAGGAAAGGGCAGAATGTATTTAAGTGTTTTTTCAAAAAGAAAGAAAAAATATATATCTTTTTGGTCTTTACCAATTCCTTTTTCTTTGATTACAGCAGATTAATCATGGCATAGAGTGTTTTAAAACATAAATTTTATTTATTTGTTTGTTTTATATGAACTGCTTGGCTCTCTTAACTTTAATTGTTTTAATCTGTTTGTTTAATTAATGAGAGGAAAAATTCAGCCAATTACAAACAAGGTACTTGTATAAAAAAGGTCTCCTAATGTGTTTTAATTAAATTCTGATGAAGTCAATTTAAACTGACGAAAGCGCTTAATTTTTGTGTCTCAATAAAGAAGATTTTGGACTCGCAACAGTAGTGCTTCTTATCTGGTTTAATTACTTTTCTTGAAGCACTATTGCACCTCTACGTTTCAGGTTTAAAAGTCATATACATATTAGACTCAAACGACAGATTTAATTAGGCAAGATATCCAATACCGGGGGGGTGGGTGCTAGTCAGGTTTTGAACAGGGACATTGCCAGTGCATTTGAAAGTGTAGTTTTAGGCTTTTTTTGAACTGGGTTAGAGAGGACTGGAGAATAAGTTCAGCAGGTAGAGAGTTCCAAGTTTAGCCTACAGAGTTGGCAAATAGAGAGTCACCAGCCACATTTATGCTTTTGGTTGTTTGAACCAACAGTTTGTCAGCAGAGCGCAGTGACCTCAGGTTGCTGTAGGGATTAATGATCTTGTTTAGTGCCGGTGTCTTATCAGGGTGGTTTAGAACTTTGTGGGCTATTATAAGTTGGTTGCATTGGAGAAGACTAGTCCATTAAAGCTTACCTAGTTGAGTTAAGTTGATAAAGTGGTGGGTCCTAAAGGTTGTACCTGTAGCAAATCTAGCAATATGGTTGTAACAGCTTGCAAGTTTGCTAAGAGTGGTTTTATTTAAATTAGTGAAAAGGGGGAGGCATAGAGAAGGGTAGACAGTAAGGGGGAGCGAGCGATAGAAGTTCTTGCAAATGGAGTGAGGAAAGGTTTGATCCTATAGAGAGAGCCCAGTTTTTTGTTGACTGTTTTGATGGTTTGATTGACATGGGTATCATATTTTAGGGTATTGTCGATTGTGACCCCTAGGAGTTTGGTGTGAACATCTGGGGATATAAGTGTGCCATTACTGGATCTTATGGTAAAGAATGGTGAAGAGGACTTACAGGTGGGGGAAAAATAGCAACTTAGTTTTGTTGGGGTTTAAAATAAGCTGACGGTTTGCAAACCATTTTTCAACATCATTGAAAGTATTCCGGGTTAGAGTCATCAGCTCAGCTGAGGAGGAGGCTGCACAGATTAAAGTGGAGTAGCCCGCGTAATGGATGCAGGTTGCCTTGGGAGTTACTGGGGGTAGGTCATTGATAAAGACTGAGAAGAGAAGTGGTCCTAGTATGGAGCCTTGGGGGACTCCTAGTGTGATGGGTAGACAAGTGGATAGTGTATTCTGCCATAATATTGCTTGTTGTCTATCAGACAGATAAGATTGGAACCATTTAATTGCACAGTTATTTAGTGACAGTTTCTTCAGGGTATGGATAAGTAGTTGGTGGTTGACCATATCAAAGGCCTTAGAGAGATCTAGGTGGTAAGTTTGTTATTGTTTTGGTTGAGGTTAATGGAGCTACAGAAGGATAGGAGGGCTGAGGTGGTGCTGTGGTTTGGCCTAAAGCCATGCTGAGAGTTGGTCAGCAGTTTATTCTGGGTGAGATAGTGCATTAACTGGTCATGGATGCATTTTTCCATTATTTTGGCCAGTGGTGATAGTACGGCTATTGGTCTGTAGTTTGAGAGGTCTAAAGAGTTCCCTCCTTTATGGAGAGGAATAATGTGTGAAACCTTCCAGATAGAGGGGATGGTGGCTTCGGACAAGGTTCGGTTTATAATAATAAAAATAGGTTATTGTTAGAAAAATATGTATTAATGTGTGTATTAGTATTAGCAATATGCTTAGTGCATTTAGAGCTTGAAAAGGGTTAACACATTTATTCTATTTCATACTGCATAAATCTGTACAAACTGCAGTTGCTTTCTGACCTTGTACTGTTAAGCTAAAATCTTGCTTGTGCCTTGGAAATTTACTGAAAAGCAGGTGATTTCTGCTTGCATTAGGAAAATAATGAATAGAACAATACTACTTGTATGAAACTTAGACAAGAAGTTCCGCCATGCCATGAGAAAATACACAGCTGTAGAAGTTACAGATAATTAGTACAAAGCCTGCTTGAAAATATGAACTGCAATCAGCATTTGCTTGTAACTGTATTAGAAAAGCACCTTGAAAAGTAACACTGTACAATAGACGCTTGTAAATGGATTAATGGTCACCAAGGCCAGGTTGTTTTTCTGAAAAGTTTCTCACAAATCTAGTCATGTCAGCAGAAAATCTGAAGTAACATCTGCTGTAGAACAATGCTAAAAGTTGTGCTCGATTACGTCAGCTTAGAAGGCCATGTCTTGTAAAATAGTATAAGAATGAACATACTTCCTGTTAGTAGTTAGACAAATCCTTGTATTTGCATGTTTTTGTCTCCTTGCGGCAAGTAAATTTAAGTGCCTTAACTGAACTTTACGTGTATTAGTCTTTGAAGTTTTTTCCTTTGACAGGTATCCAATGGCATCTGCCGCTTTCTGTAGATATTCTGGTGGGAGGAGATCAGCTGCTAGGGTAGTGGGTTTTAGTTTGTAATTAGAGATCTGATGGTTGATGTCAATACAGGCTGGAAGTTAAAGGAGAGTGGGGTAGTGGTCGAGGAGGAATCCCGATTGGGGCCACTGGGAGCTAGCTAGTGATTGGATGGTCTTAGTGAAGAAACTGTTAAAGACATTTGCAGTTTCCTCTGGAAATTTTAGGTTACAAGCTGATGGGGTGGGAGTGGTGGACTGTCTGGGGTGGAGCAGTTTGTTTATCCCTGCCTAAAACTTTTGAGGTTTGTTCTGATGTTTTTGTTGAAGGTGTTGATAGAAGTCTTTTTGTCTAACAATATTGCTTTCTTAGTATCATTCCTTAGCTGCCGGAATTTAATATGGTCAAGTGGGTCTTTTGAAGTATGCCATTTGTCCCATGCTTTATTTCTTGCTGTGATTTTGGTTACTTTAGAGAGATAGGGGGCAGTTTTAGTTTTGGCTCTAAGGGTGTGGACAGGAGCGTGCGAATCTAGAATGGTAAGGAATTTATAATTAAAATAGGCTACAGCATAGTCCAGTGGAAGATCTTTTAGGATTGCCCAACTGCATGCTTTGAGTTAGTTCTGAAAATCAGTGGTGTTGAAGTTCTTGTTATTTCTAATAGATTTATAGAGAATTTGGTGATGGTTATCTACTTTAAGCTTGATGATGTGAGTAAGTGGTCACTTATATTATCTGGGAGGGTACCAGTGTTGTACAGGTCTGGGTGACTGTTGATAGTCCAGGATACTACCTTTGTTGTAGGGTTTATTTATTCTGGTGGGTGAGGATATGAGTTGTACACAGCCATGAAGGTTTACATGGGTTGTGGGAGATTCAGAGGAACAGCGGTTCCAATCAATATTAAAAGTCTCCTAACACCATAGTTTCATGGGGGGATGTGTTGGACAGCCATTGAAGGAAGTCCTCTATGGTATTTGTATTATTGCCTGGGGGATATAAACGCAGGGAATGAATATAGATTTAATTTTGTTAAGCCGTAGTCTGATAACGAGAGTTTCAGCATTATTGAACAAGGGAGGTTGTTGTGGGGCTAATGTGACATCTAGTGTATTTTTAGAGAGTACTGTTACTCCCTCACCTTTCCTAGACTTACAGTCTAGTCTGAGTATGTTGTACCCTGGTGGGATAACTTTATTGCCTTTAGTTCCTGGTTTTAGCCAGGTTTCTGTGAGACATAGCACATCAGGTGAGTAGGCTGCTAAGAGAGCATGGAGATTATGGACCTTGTTGTTTATGCTCCTGATATTTAGGTGACAGATCAGGAGAGAGTAAGGGGTCCTTGTAGTTGGCCAAATGTTAGAAGGGGTAATGGGCTGGGAGCCAGAGCTTGTGGAAGGGGTAGGACCAGGGTTTGGGTGGATGTCTCCATCCCTTATCAGACTGTATTGTACAGTAATTATTAGTTTTAGGGCTTTGCTAATTATTTTATGATAATACCTGGTTTTGGGGGAGAAAGACCATAGTCTGGTTAGTTGGTGGTTGTTAAGAGCGGAAAAGTCAGGTTTGTAGAGAGCTATGAGTCGATCTGTTTTATTTAAAGTAGGAGTAGTGTGGGTTTGGGATAAGGGGTGGTGAAAGCAAAGGTAGGCTGATTTTCATAGGTAGCAAGGATATATGGAACGAGCATTATTGGAATTAGTAACATTATTGGTCTCATTTTGATAGTTAACATAGCACTTGGCTAAGGATTGTGGATTAGTGGCAGGAAGGGGTGGTGTTTGGAGGTATGGGCTATTTGTGATAGGTTGTGGAAGGGGGTGTGGTTTATTGAGCTTTAAATTTACACTGGGGGCGGGTGGAATTTGGGACGGGGTGCGGAGCGAGGCCGAGCAGAGAGGGGCTAATCCAGACCACAAGGTACTGTATGTGTATGCCTGCAAGGTAAGCTGTTTGTGATATTGGTTTGAGATTGATCTACTTCCTAATCTAGCATCCATTACTGTCATTACGAAGATGAAGCATCTATGTTAGTCTATGTTAGTCCACACAAAGTTATTTCTGACAATGGTACACAGTTTACAAGTCGTCAGTTCAACATTTGCTGATGAGTGGGACTTTACCCAAGTTACAAGTAGCCCTGAGTATCCACAGTCAAATGGTTTGGCAGAATGTGCAGTTTAAAGTGTGAAACAACTGCTAGAGAAGTCGAAACGAGACAATAACAATTATTTCTTGAATCTCAGAAATGTTCCTCGTGAAAAACATCTTAGTTCATCTGCACACAGACTTCTGTCGAGAAAAAAACAGAACCACACTACCAATTAATAGTACATTACTGGTTCCATGTGTCAACAACAGATCAGTGAAAGCCCATCTGTTAAAGAAGTCCCATTATGACAAGTCTAGCAAACCTCTCAATCCATTATGAGAAGAAGAGATAGTAAGGATGTAAACAACAAAATGTTTTGACCAGATTGGAGTTGTGAAGAGTGTAAGTCCAGAGCCAAGATCGTACACTGTGGAATTGCAAGGAAGAGAATTTAGGCAGGATCGGAAACATTTGGTCCCGGTGTCCAAGCCTGTAGTTCAGTATCATACCTGTGAGAGAGGCACTATATCTCAGAGTGAGTTATCCAACGTTCCAGAGGATGTTACAGTAAACATCCCTGTTCCAGAGAAGAATCACGAAACTCCTGAAGCAAGTTTTTCACCAAGGACTGTCCCAGTTGCTAAACCCAGTTCTAATTGCTATATCACTATATCAGGTCGCATTTCCAGACCATGTTTCAGATACATGGCAACTTGGACACGAACATTGTGTTTATTTCTTATTGTCGGTACAATTGCATGTTTCTTTTCAAATGTCATTATACTGTAGGTAATTCATCAAAGAGGGAGGATGTAGATCTATATATAAATGTATACCTTTAGGCAGCTTTCTAGGGGCTTGCACAAGTGTATAAATATTGAGCACATGTGAGCCTGACTGCCATTTTCTAGTAAGCTGTTGACATATAAGCATGCATGTCTGTGTAGTCTGTCAGTTAAATCAGTTCTTTTATATTTTGTAGTGCTGCTATCCATCCTGATGTGTAATAAAGCATATAAACGAACTACCCTGCCTGTTCGTTTTCAATGGTAAACCAAAACGAACGACAGAAGCCAAAACATCCAAAACTTTCGAAATGGGAGCAGTAAAAGGATCCATCTGTTATTTCTGGGCCCATAAGAAAAACCTCTTCCATTTGCTCTTGTATATTTTCATAGCAGAGGACTTATGAGTGGAAATCAAGATTTATTGACCGGGGATGAAAGCCTGGAATCTCTTGCCATCATTGGAATTGAAGAAACCATGCAGTTAATTTCAGTCCTTGAAGATCCAGGTGAGTATGCCCCAATGAGTGAGACAGTAGATCCGGAAATGGATCCAAAGTCATTGGGCAGGCAAATTAGATGAGACCAAAGAAAGGCGAACCAGACTTGAGGCCAGAAGGGGGCAAAGAGTATATCTTTGCTCTTCAACCTGTACACTTTCTGCAGAAATTTGGGAACTGAAGGAACTAGGGTAAAGCATAAAGCAGACTGGAGGGCCAAGCATAAACTAGAGCTTCCCTTGGTGACTGACCCTGTGGAGGGATCAGGGCAAAAAAAACTGCTACATTTGTTGCTGAAAGGGTAAGCAAATAGATTGGAGCAGGGTTGACCCCATTTGTGGAAAGTCATGTTTGCCACTGATTGATTCAGGGAAAACTCGTGAGGCATCAGAAGAACTCAGCTGAGCCTGTCCATCAGAATACTGGACTCCCCCAGAATGTGCATTGTTGTCAGAAAATGGTTGGCAGAGATCACCCATTGCCACACCCTCATCACGTCTCGACACAATGGGTAAGATCTGGTTCCCCCTTGTTTGTTGATGTACAAGACCATTGACATATTGTCTAACTGTATTGCAATAAATTCCAGAGGAAGAAAACTCTGTAGGGCTTACAATGCTATAAGGACCGTTCTCATCTCCAAAATGTTGATATGCAATTTGGTCAACTGGGGAGTCCACATGCCTTGGATTGTCCAACCAAGAAAATACCCCCCCCCCCAATCAGGGAAACATCCGTAGTCAATGTGGCTTTGGGAGGAGGAAGAACAAAGGGCCTTCCCTGCATGACCTCCAGGGAATGGAGCCAACAAAGAAGGGAGTCCCTGCATACTCGTGAAAGTTTGATCAGAAGACATAAGGGGTGCCGGTGTAACAACACTGCACTGCTAGTGTCCACTGCAAGACTCTCACATGTAGGTGTGCTGTGGGTAACAGAGATATTGTGGATGCCACGGATCTCAAGGCCCTGAACACTAGATTTCCTGTGGGAGTTGGAATAGCTAGAATCTGTCTAATGTGAGATCGTAAATTTGTAATCCTGTCCGGTGAGAGGTAGGCCTGTGTTACAATAGTGTCCAAATATGCTCCGATGAAGCCTATGGTTTGTACTGGTTGCAAATTAGATTTCTGTGTGTTGATCGTTATGTCTAGAGAGGGGGGGCTAGCTGTAACAAATAATCCCTGGCTTGAACAAGTAAAGGACTGGTTGGGGTGGCTAGGAGCCAGTTGTCCAGAGATGGAAATGTGTGAAATCCCTGCAGCCTGAGATGGGCTGTGACAATCGCTATGCATTTGGTGCACGCCCTGGGGGCTGTGGTGAGACCGAACAGAAGTAATCTGAATTGGCAATGGCTGGCTCCCAGCATGAAACAAAGGTACCATCTGGAGAGCCAGTCCATTTTAATGGGTAATACGCATCCTTCAGGTCTGCTGAGCACATACAGTCATCCATTCTAAAAACAGATGGAATGGACTGGACCATGGCCATCCTGAATTTTGAATTCTTTACTGATTTGCTCAAGGATGACAAGTCCAGGATCAGCTGCAGGTCCCTATCTTTTTTGGTACTAAAAATAATCTTGAGTAGATGTCCGATCCTATTTGATCAGGAGAGACCTCCTGAATGACTCTCTTCTGTAGCAACTTTGCAATTTCTTGAGCTGCTTTTTCCCTCTGACTGGGTGGAACATTGGAGAGGAGAGACTTTGGTTTGGGGTTTTCCAAAAAAGGAACAACGTATCCTCTGGAAACAATCCTTAGCACCCACAGATCATTTGTGACGTCTGCCCAGGCTTGTGGGTGCAAGGAGAAGCGCCTCCCCAACTGCCTCCAGAGGGCAGCTGTTGGGCCACCACTCAGGAGCACTGGAAGGGTCTGTCCAAGAAGGAATCTCCAGACACTGTGTTCTGCAGACCTCCCCTGCCATGGGGGTGGTGTCTTCCACTGTAGCTGTTGTCCTCTCTGCCTCTCAGGATAAGTCTCCCTGAGACTCCTGAAAAGGACCTTGAATTTCCTGAACCACAATTTTTCCCCCTACACTGGTTCCTGGAGAAGGACCTTTTATGGGGTAGAACAACACATTCTGATGGCAGACTAGGTGTTTCCATCTTTCTCGCTCCGGGAGAGTGTCTCTTTCTGTGTTAGACCGAATGATGATCCATCGAAAGGGGCATTGATGAATGATGCCTTTTAACTTTCCGCAAAGGCACACAGCCACATCCAGGCGTGGCACCTAATGGCTTTGTAGTGGCTACAAAAACCACCATGGCATCTAGTGGGACCCCTTTTGTCCAGTGTGGCTTATCAGTAGGTGTGCTCAGAATCTCAACAGTCTTCTTCAGTATGGGCTCCACAGTGTCTGGCTCCTTCCAGACCCTGGTAGATACTAGGTAAACAAGGGCATCTGTGGGGGTGGGGGAAACGGGGGGGGGACACCCAGGATGCAGATGGGCTGGACCCAAAAGCCTCCAACAGAACTATTCCCTCTGGGGAGGGGTTTTGGGAAGACTAACCAACTCTTTGGTGGAGTATCTCTAGGATGTCCACAAAGGAGACATCCTCAGGTGGAGATCTTCAGAACCCCTCCCCTTCCTTGAACTTTATTTATTTTTATTTGTCTTTTGTTAATCGGGTTGGGCCACTTTTCAGTGGAGATCCAAGGAGAAAAACCTCTGATATAAAGAAAAAAGTTACAAAAATGTATAGCAATACTACAATCATTAAAATCAAAGAAATGCATACAAATATCTACAAAGGTATACAATACATACATATGTGACATAGAAGATTTAATGTGCATAGTATCATGAGGTCATTAAATAAGGACAATCAACAATTTAAGTAGGTGGAAAAAAAAAGTAAGATTTGTGATCTAGAGGTATTTGGTAGGTTATACTTAGGTGGAGTGGTGACATGTACAAGATGGAGAGTTGGCCAAGTAACTCTTCAGTTCTCTTTTAAAAATGTTGGGAGAGGGGATAGAGCGTAGAGGATTAGTGAGTTTGTTCTAAGTTTGAGACACAGAGCGTTTGTAAAGTAATTTGCCTGTGGTTTTATTGGGTCTGTAGGTGTCCAGTAGGTTTTGGTCGGAGGGATCAAGAGGGTTTGTAAGGGGATAACAGGTTAGATAGGGAGGGGCAATTGGCAGGCTAATACAGTAGGAAATGTGCAATTTGAAGCTGAGCTAGAAGCAGAAGTTGAGGGAAGTCAAGCCATCGAAGTTGTTTGAGGGCAAGGTAATGGTGAGATTTGTATGGTAGGTTGCTAGCAAATCTAGCTATGTGGTTGTATGTCTGACTGAGTTTAGTTAAAAGGTTTGCTTGAAGGTGGATACAAACAGGGGAGGCATAGAGAAGGCAAGAGAGGAGGTATGCTTGGGCAAGGGAGGTCCTACAAGCAATGGGCAAGAATTTTTTGTTTCTATACAACAGTCCAATTTTTTGGTTGGTCTTTTTTATGGACTGTTGTATGTGAATGTCAAATTTCAGTTGATCATCAATAATGACCCCCAGCAGTTTGGCATGAGAATCAGCATGAATTGTTGTGTTATCTAGGGAAGAGACAGAGAACAATGTTCTAAGATTGGCCATTGATTTTGGAAGAAAGAGGAGTAGCTTGGTTTTCATTGGGTTAAGGATAAGTTGGTTACAGATTAGTCAATGTTCACTGGTGTTAAATGAGGTTTGTGTCAGGGAGTGGAGGTCAGCAGGGTTGTTGGAGAGGGTGATAAGAGTAGAGTCATCAGCATATTGGATTAGAGTAGATGTACAGCAAGCGGAGTGAAGGTTATTAGTAAAAATATTAAAGAGAAGGGGGCCTAGGATGGAACCAAGACGCTATCCTCCAAAAAAAGGAAGCCAATCTGGTGGTCCCCTGCCATAAACAAACTATACAACAGAAGGAATAAACTCTTGCAAAAGAGAGTAAAATCCCACGAGTGGAGGAGCTCCCTGGTCAGCCTCAGTAAAAAGTTGCAATCCCTGATAAAACCTCCAAAGCTAGTTACGAAAACAAAATCGCCACTGATTCTAAAGACAACCACAAAGCATTCTATAGCTATGTCAAGAATCTCAATGGCAACACTCAGATCTGCTCTGAGTTGCAGCACAATGGCACTAAATATACAGACCCAACTGATATTGCCAACATCCTGGCAGATAGGTTCAGTGCTAACTTTACCCCCCTCTCACCTCCTAAAGAGCCCATCTCTATATCGGAAGAATGCAAAGTTCCTGTAATCACGGCTGGACAGGTAAAAACCACACTCTCCAAAGCCAAGAACACAGCATGCATGGGAACAGACAACATCCCAGGCTGCGTTCTATACGAACTACAGAACAAACTGGCACCCCACCTAAGTACCATGTTCAATCATAGCCTCACCTCAGGCTTTGTGCCTGTTGAATGGTGCACAGCAACGGTTATCCCACTCCACAAATGGGGAGCCACCACGGACCCCGGGAACTACCTCCCCATTAGCCTGACTAGCCTAGTCTGCAAGGCCATGGAACGTATCATCATGGAACTTATAAACAAAGACATTGGTAATCTCCAAACTCTGGATCCCACCCAGTTCGGGTTTGTAAAAGGCAGATCATGTCTCGTAAACCTGATAGACTTCTTTGAAGCAGTCACCAAAGCCATAGACAAGGGTAAGGTGGTTCACACAGCCTATCTACATCTTACCAAGGCTTTCAACACCATCCCCCACTCTGGAATTATAGATAAACTCACTAAACTAGGTATAAATCCCTATGTCACAAGATGGGTTGCCAACTGGCTCACTGACAGAACCCACACTGTGAAAGTAGCAGACTCCAAATCCGACTTCAGACCAGTGACAAGTGGAGTACCACAGGGTTCAGTCCTGGGTCCTCTCTTTGGTATTTACATCTCGGAAGTACAGGCTAACACAGAAGGTCTTTGGCTAACGAAGTTCGCAGATTACTGCAAACTAGGAGCCATAATCGAAACTCCTAACTATGTGGACATTCTACAAAAGGGCCTCACTGAGACAGATGCCTGGCGTCAAAGCCATGGCCTCAAGCTCAATGCCAAAAAGTGCATTGTCATCCCCTTTGGTAAAAACTCTGTACCCATGAACTACAACATAGGCGGTAGTATACTTAACACCGAAGGTGTGACAAGAGACCTTGGGGCACAGGTGGACAGTAGTCTCTCCTTTGATAATCACATTGCCACAGTAGTCAGGAAATCCTTCTACATGGCACACATCATCACAAAAGGTTTCTCATCCAGAAAAAAAGAGGTCATTGTTCCCCTCTACTCATCACTCATTAGACCCATTATAGAGTACAACGCCCCTTTTGGTATGTACCTCACAAGACATCTACAACAACTGGAAAGGCCACAGAAATACCTCACAAAGAGGATTACCGGCCTCAAACAGATGCCCTACACAGACCGTCTCAAAGACTCCAGCTTTACTCTATCGCATATCGCCTACTCAGAGGTGATCTCTGCCTAACATACAAAGCTATGTCAAACCAAGAGCTGTTGGACATGCTCCACTTAAAGAAATCCCAATCCCTCTGAGCTACACGCTCTAGGGACCTAAACCTTGTCACCACAATAAACAGAACATGCCGGAGGGATAGATTCCTGTCCCAGAGACTTCCCATACTCTGGAATAAACTACCTATCTATATCAAACAAAGCTCCTCATTAGCACTCTTCAAGAAAAATGTGGCTCTGCTCGACAGTGGCACAGGAAAATAATTTTCTTGGGTGGCAAAAGCCAGGGTACCTTTTTTGGCTGGGCTTGTATAGGCCCCAGGGCCGATAGCGACTGTGTCAAAGCCTTAGAAAGGTCGAGGAATAGACATGACACTAGTTTGTTGTCATTTCTGGCTTTGGCTAAGGTCTGTGTAAAGGAAAGAAGGGCAGTGGAGGTGCTGTGGTGGGGCCTAAATCTGTGTTGAGAGGAGGTGAGGAGATTTTCCTGGAGTAAGTATTTAAGAAGCTGAGAGTGAATGTATTTTTCTAGGATTTTAGAAAGAGGTGAGAGGATGGCTATAGGGCGGAATTTAGCTGGGTCGGTGGAGTTACCCCCTTTATGTAGTGGAACTGTATAGAAGGATTTCCAGATGTCTGGGACTACGAATTCTTTAACGGAGCAGTTTATAAGGATGGATACTGGATAAGCTATGGTACTGACTGCAAGTTTGAGAAATAGGGGGGATAAGTTGTCAAATGAGGGACAGCATGGTTTAAGCTTCAGCAGAAGGGATTTTATGTAAATTGTGGAAATGGTTTCAGGGAAAAGTTGGAGTAGGAGTTGGTATGGGTGGGAGTAATGAGGATGGTTGATGTCAGGAGGGGTTAGTTTGCGGATTGAGTCAATGAAGAAATTGTTTATTAGGGAGGCTATTTCTATAGGAGATTTATCAGGGAAAGGGTTAGGGGTAGTGGGTTTTACTGGGTACAGAATATTATTTATGGAGTGCCAAAATGTTTTGGAGTTGGAATTATGGGTGGATTGAGCCTCTAGGTAAAAATTTTTCATGCCTTGGACAATGAGTTTTTTTGTAAGGTCTCTTAGTTCTTTAAATTTGAGGAAGAGTGTGGGAGATTTCGACTTTGACCATTTTTTCCAGGTGGAGTGGGTATGTTTGGAGAGCCAGGCTGTGGGATTAGATTTGATCCTTATTTTTCTTAGGGGAGCGAGAGAGTTTAGTATGTTTAGAAAAATGTTGTTAAATTCCTGAACAGCATAGTTTAGGGGAAGGTTGAAAAGGAGGGCCAGTCTATAAGAGAAAATAGATGGCTGAACGTTTCTGCATTAAAATTCGAGAGGTTACGGCATTCTTTATAAATATGGTTTTTAGAGGTATGAGGTGGTATTCTTTGTATAGAGATTGGGAGGTGATCGCTTAGAGAGTCAGGTAGAGTACAGGGATTATGGTATTGATTAGGATTAGAGGTTAAGATCCAGTCTAGTATGGAGCTGGAGTCTTTGTTGATTCGGGTGGGAGTAGAAATTATTGGCTGAACCCAAAGAGGTTAACATTAAGACTACGGGAGAGGGGTGAGAGTTTATTCCAGTCTATGTTGACATCCCCAAGTAGTACTGAAATCAGTATCAGTTGTCAGGGATTCCTGGGGGGATCAAGGTGCCTCCTTTTACACCGTCTCTTCTGAAGAACCTACTTGGTGGGATGCTCTGGGGAGGTGTCGGAAGAAAAATGGGGTTCCGCTGGAGGCTTTTCAGGGCCAGCTGTCCCCGTGGTAGACAGGCTTCAAACACAGGATCTATGTGGGGTGGGGAGTGGTGCAAGATAGAAATAACCAAGGCTCTCCTGGGATAAGAGAAGACCCTCTCCACCACTTTGAATGCAGAGGGACTTGGGAGTACCCAAGGGTCATCCTTCTGGAGCCAAAGCCAATGGAATGGACGTCTCCTGAGCACCTGGAAACGTCCGCTCCAAATGGGGAGTTGGAGCTGAGTAGTTGAAAGCCAAGGCTCTGAAGGGAAGTGACAGCTCCGAAACCTTTGGAGTTGATATAAGCCCCCCGTACTCGATGTCGAGGCTATGGCTCTGAAACATGCTAGACACTGACGCGGTTGGAGCCAAACACATGGGGGAGTATGTCGGAGGCGAAGAGATCAACACTATCAGCTCCGTTGTCTCCACTCTTGGAACTAAAGCACCAGCAGATTCCAAAACCAAAGGTTGAATCAGAGAAGGAGCAACAGGGCAGAACGGGGAAATTCTACTCAGAGATCCAGTAGGGGACAGAGCTGGCAAAACCCCCATCTGGGTCTGTGCCTAAAGAAACTGCCTCATCAGTCTATCCATGTCGTTTTTGAATAGACTATGGAAGGAACTGGTGGAAGAAGTGGTAGGAGGGCTTGATAGCTTCTTAGGAGAGATCTTCTGGCAGGGAGACCTCTGCACCAATGTACTCGGCTCCGAACTGGTAAGTAGAGCCCGAGAAAGAGACAGACAAAGAGGAGATGACAGAGTCGGCCCAGAGGAAGCTGGATCAGAGGGTTGAGTTCTGATGTAGAAGGAACAGCAGGAGAAGAGGTTGAAGAAAGCAGGTCTTTAAGAATCATCTTATTCTGCCAATCTGCCAGGGCACACATGTAGAAAGCTGAAAAGATAGGGCAGGGGCTATCCAAGTGAGTGGGCCCTAGACAGTACACACACTCCCTTGGGGCATCATTCAACGGGATCTTGTGCCCACAGGAAGTGCATTTCTTAGACTCTAAAGGTTTGTCTAATTTAGGATTGGACTCCGACATCACTGCAAAGAAAAGAGAAAAAGAGAACACTTTTTTTTTTTTAAAGATAAGGAAGAGAGACAAATGGAGAAGACAGGAGGGATGTCACTCTTCTTATGTGCATAAAAAAGACGTTGAGGCTTGGGTGTTTAAGTAGTTTACTGTATACAAATACATCCGGATGAATGGAAGGAACATTAAACTTATATGAACTATCTAACTGGCTGACTACATACTTGTGTGCTCTCACTCTGGCTGCTCACTCAAAATGGCACTCTTCCTTGCATGTGCTCAGTAATTATATGAACGTGCTGGCTCACTGAAAAGCTTCTTAAAGGTATATCACACACTGATCTACTTCCTCCCTCTTTACTGAGCTGTCTCATATAAACAATGAAATTTCAATAGGCATGCAATTATACAGACACTAACAAAGAAAAACAACAGTCATGTCCAGGTTGCCATGTATCTGGAACTAGATTTTGAGATGCAACCTGATCTCCTGACACAATAGTTAAGACTGGGTTTAGCAACAGGGTCAGTCACTGGGGAATGTTCTGCTTGAGCAGCCTCAAGGATTTTCTCAGGAAAAGGGTTTGCTGATGGAATGTCCTCTGGAACAGGAACATTGGATAAGTCACTCTGAGAACTAGAGTCTTTGTCACAGGCAAGATGCTGTAACACTGGTTCGGACACTGGTAATAAATGCGTCCAATTTAGCCTGAATTCCACTCCTTGTGATTCCACAATATACAATCTCGGCTCGACACAAACTTTTCACAAATCCAATGCAATCAAAACCTTTTGATGTCTGCATCCTCACCATCTCCCCTTTTTGTAAAGAACAGAGTGATTTGCTGGTTTTATCATAGTAAGCCTTCTGGGACAAACGCTTTTTCAACACTTAGGCTTTCAAGGCTGTGTTGTTCTTGGCACATGGAACCAATAAATTGCTGCTGATTGGCAATGTGGTTCTGGTTTGTCCCAACATAAGTCTCTGGGCAGGTGAACCAAGTTATTTATCATGAGGAATGTTTTTGAGATTTAACAAGTTTAGAAAAACATCGGTATTGTCACAACCGGATTTCTCTAACAGCCGTTTTTCACTTTGAACTGCAAGGTCAGCCAAACCATTTGACTGGGGATATTCCGAACTACTCATAGTATGAACAAAGTCCCACACTTCTGCAAATTTGTTGAACAGCTGACTAGAAAACTGTGCACCATTGTCAGAAATAACTCTGTGCGGACTACCATGGACAGAAGAATGTCGCTTCAACTTAGTAATGGCAGTACTGAAAGTTAGGTTGGGAATTAGGTCAATCTCAAACCAATGTGAATAAGAGTCTATTAACACCAAATAATGTTGACCATTCCACTAAAAGATATCTGTGGCTACTGTCAACCAAGGTAGTTCAAGAATCTGGCTTAAATGAAGTGGTTCTTTTTGTTGATGCAGCTTTGTACTATTACATACTGAACAAGATGAAAGCACATTCTCGGTATCTCTTGACATAGAAGGCCAAAATACTAGATCTCTTGCCCTTCTTTTGGTAGAATCAGTTCCTGCGTGGCCACAAGATCTTAAAGGAGTACCGCACCCACATACTCAAAAAACATGTTTAAAACATCATGGCATGATGTTTCCTACACTTTAACAGCACTCTGGGATTATTTACAGGATTTTAAATAATTTATATGTAATTCCAGACTCTGACCACCTGGAGGCTGGCATATTGACGTGGTTTGGATAAATCAGGTTGCCATCCAGTATCCCAGAAATCACTGTTTGGCTCAAAAATGTTACATCATGCAGGCCTCCGTTTGCCTAAAGTTCCTGTCATTTCATAGATGTTGCATGCGTACAAAGTACTGAGTAAAATAGAACAGTGTAAGTAACATTCCCTGCTGCTGGATGACTACTTAAAACAGAAACAGTGCAAATGCCACAAAACACACTCAAAGTGCTGTTTACTGCTGCCTTTTTTTTTCTAATTTAGTTTAAATGGCACTAATTTGTGAGAGAATGAATTCCAGTCCATTTACTTCTCCCCTCCCCCATAACACTTAGCTTCCCTAGCTGTCAAAGTCCTGAGGGTAAATTGACCTGGTAATTCCATTGTTTGGCAGATCTCAGCAGGGTGCTTGACTCATGTAATTTAATCTTTGCTCTAGCATTTCCTTTGTTAGAGGGGACATTTTTTGTGCTGCACTATAGCCATGGCCTTACTTGACTGCAATCACATCCAGTAAGGTCTTGCACCAAGGAGCTAAAGAATAAAACATTTATACTGTTAACCAGTTTAGATCTTTATTAATTTAAGTGTTAAGGTATCACTTCATGCTTCCACCTTGTTAAAATTGAGATTTACATGTGCAAAGTGTGTTGGTATGCAGTGTTTGCCTTCATATGTTTTTACTCCACTGGTTGGTTTGCAAAAAAAACCTTTTGCAGTGTCCCTGGATTTGTCTTTGTACATACAAACCACATTGCTATATTTTCCCCTTCCTTTTTCTTGTGTCCAGAAGTCACTTATAACAAAGTAAATTTTTATTGATTTTTTTTTTAAATAAAGGACATCAAGGTTAACTTACCTTGAATCAGATAATGGATGCCACTGCAAAGAATCACTGTTGAAATATTTGTGCAAGGACAAAATCCCTTACTAAATCTATTTGCCTGCCTCCAGTTCAATTTGTGCTATGGCTTTAATATACTGGTGTGTTTGCTCATGCCTTCCAAATATCTCCACCATTACATACCAGTTTTGCAGTGTAGTAACCACCCGACATGCCCATACACCTTTAGCCATTAATATGCAGCTACTCCTGTTCATGTGAGTATGTGAATTCATTTTCAGACTTAAGGTCTGGAAGCTGCAATGAATAATTCTAGGTGCTTGTTCAGGTTTCACATGGTGCTTGCTTAGAGCTACTCTCATGTTAAGCCACTATGAATATGTTGCACTGCCACCTTTGATACCAGGGTAATGTTTTAATCTTTCTATTCCCGCACTGCACACTAGCAGTATCTGGTGCAAATACAACAGTGAAGTATGCAAGCGATGCACCACCTAAGCATCATTTGCCGTGCAGAATGTACAAGTATGCATACCAAACATCGGTGTTACTACACTACTACTGAATAAAATGAACAGCACTCAGGCTGGGGGAAGGACAAGGGAGCCATGACATCACAGAATGGGTGGGTCTTATTATTTTAGTTAGAATCAGAATGGTTGCGGTGATGTCACTTTGGGGGAGGGAACTGATAAAACAAAACAAAAAAGTATGTGCACTGCCTGGCCTCGATGATGTCAGTAATTGGGCGACTCCAGCAAGCCTTATTCAAACGTGAGAGAATCATTTTGTAAGTGAAACCATCACAGTATGAGAAGGTAGGCTTCTGTTACAGAAGTAAGGGGAATTATTAAAATTGTAAATGCTTTATTGTTGTTGCTTTACAGAGGACAATGTAAATAGGGAGGAAAAGGGCCGTGAAGTTGAGGAATACATTAGAGAAACCTGTTGTACTCCTTTAATGTTCTCTTGTTGCAAGGACTTTGGAACAATCACTTTAGGACCTTTCAAACCCAGGGGTGACAGATGCAGGACATCTCTGGCAAAGCATCGAGGTCTGTCAGTCATGTCATCCCAAGCATACAGATACTGGATCCCCTTAGAATGACACCAGAAACTTAGCCAATTGCTGAAGTCAATCATTTTTTGTTTGTACTACAGTATCATTCTGGGTGACGGTAGGATAATGCTCAGGGCTAGTGTCATACCTGCCTGAGCCACATAATCAGAGAGCTTCACCATGTCTCTTTTCATGTAGTCCAGGAAGGTGCATCTCAGGTCATTCACACCCTCATGGACAATTACAGAGTCATACTTGTACTTGTTGTGGAGTGACCTGAGTGCGTGTGTTATGTGCCGGATTCTGGCACCTGATAGAGAGCTGTTACCTTCTCCTTGTTCATCCTAGTGAGTGGGACATCTGTGTGCCTCACTATTGAGTCACCTACGATTAGTGTAATGGTCAAGGAGTTTAGCCTTAGGGGCTTAGGTTGAGGGGCACACTGTGGAGGTGAGCTGGGTGTCCTGTGGTTTGTGCTGTGTTGTGGTGGTCGAGTGCATTTCTGTCTTGGAGGTCAGTGCTGTTTGGGTAAATTTCTATTGAGAGCCTCTGCAAAGGTGGGTGTGTGGTGTGAAGATAGGTGAAGGCTGCCAGCCTAGCCAGATAGAATTTTGGAGATAATTCTGTCATCTGTAAATCTTAATATAAACCACAGGCATGTTGTCTTAAATGGTAAAAATAGTGTTACATGTGGAACTGAAAAAAATGTAACAACAGTGCACTCTACTGACCAAGTAAAGCATGTTGTGACCCTTTGATGTAAATACGGCTCCGGCCAGTCTAGATGAAGGAATTCTTGCTGTTGTTTTAAGGCCAGAATTTGCATGCATAAATGTCCTTTATTTCTCTGGTTTCTGCCCAGAGGTGAAGAATGTAAATGTAGTTTCTGTTAGTCTGGGAACCCAGGGAAGTATGACGAATGATGTAATGTGAACCAGGAATGCGATTTTAAAAACAATGAGAATCAGAGAGCACTAAGCATTTTTGTCTTGACTATCCAACTCATCAGCACTGTCTTTCTCTATATGTAACTTGTGTTTTCTCTTAAAAAATAGCTAGAAACTAGAAAGATTAGACTAAGTGTTTTCCTGTGATGTCAGAACTGTACTACTGAATTATTTTAAGTATTTCTCTGTGATCTCTGACCTCTTGACTAGCACTGTGTAGTAAGTAGTATTGTCTTGTGTTTTTATTATTTATTATTAAATATTTTAAAACCTTTCAATTGTTGCTGTTTTGTGTAGAGATAAGTTAAGCTCTAATAGTGCAATGCATGTATACAGGGATCCTGTACCAAGTCACTCTAATAAGCCTTAAATGTTTAGTTATACTACCAATTGGATAATCATATTGCACAATAACAATTGGACACCCTTTTAAGGGCCTTTGAGTAGCTGATAAATATTAGTGGGTGGTGGCAGCTGGTACTACCGTATAGTCTGGGAAAAGGGGGCACAGCTGTTGAACCTGTGCCAGCCTTCCCCAGGAGTGTCTGTGTGGTTATATAAACTCTTCACAAAGCATGTGTGTGTGTGTGTGTGTGTGTGTGTGTGTGTGTGTGTGTGTGTGTGTCTGTGTGTGTCAGCTACTTGGGCAGGGACACAAAGCACTGGTTGGACAGAGAGGGTGCTGGAGGTTTTAGCTTGCCCACTAGGCTGAGATCTGGACCATGTAGCTGTGCCAGTGGGGAGTCTTATTGAGGACCTGGTCAGCAAGGGAGTGACCAGCCCAAGACTGACTGTGATCTCTGTGTGCTCTTAAGGGAAATTGCACTTTACTATGTGTATTTGTTATCCTTTCCTCCTATATGAAACGCCCCTCACTGGTGTTAATGGTGAGGATTGAGGCTCCTTGACTGCTGGACCAGGGCACAGGTGTCACATGTGATTTGTGTTTTTATGTGAGAGATGTGATGGTGGGTGTTCTGGAGGACAATGTGTTCCATGTGCACATGCAGGTGTTGACCTTCTCCTTTTGACCAGCTAGTATGGTCTTGGCTGGACAGTGACTGGCCTCCAGTTTGGTGATATAAGTGCATCTCCCACAAGTCTGAGTGCTGGGAGGTAAGAGGAGAAGGTTGTCTGTGTACATGAGGCAGTTGCTATACTGCCTCAGAATGCCCAAGTGCACCAGGTTAATAGGAGAAAGCACAAGGAACTGCCCTTTAATCATGCCAGGAAGGGTGGTCATAACTACTAAGTACCGGAGCTATTTCTGTGAAGAATGACTAGTGCTGATGGCACTTAGGTGTGTTATAATTGCTACAAAAACCAGTTGAAGTGCAAAGTGATTAGGCTATCTGAAGTGCAAGAGAGAAAGAACTAGCAAGATCTAAGGGAAAAACTGAAGAGCAGGCTTTCTGGCACCAGTAACAGTTTGCCTCAGCTTGGCGCCACTGAGTGGAGCTTAAACAAGAGCAAACCTGCGCAATTTCTTTTTAATCAGCTTCACTGCTATAATCATTGTGCAAAGGTATACTAACACTTTTTCCACTAATCTGTGCTGAGTTTGCAGCTCACCAGGTTGAGTATTGTGCATGTGCAAGCACACTTATTTTGACTACTGCCGATTTCCAAACCACTGTACTTGTCTTCCTGCTCCATTCCTGATCTCTCCAGTTCTCCAGCTTTGTATATGCCTCACCACTTCTTTCACGTTTCAACCAATACATCTTCTCCTAACCCAACAAGAAATACATTTCTCTAGAAAATGACTAAAATAGACATTCAGGCCTTTTTTCACTATTACCCCAATTAACAGTGCATAAATTAACAGTGCATAAATTAATGGAATTTCTTTTAGCCTCCTAACAGCTGAAAGGTTAACTCTATGCTCAGTCTTACTTAGCACCTGTCGGATGTTATCAAATCCTACTACTTCAGCTCCTCATCACTTCGTCTGCCCTCAAGCGTGACGTAAAATATATCCATTGTCACCTAACGTCTTTTCTTTTTATGATTCGCCAGTTCCTACCGTATTCCTTCAAGAACCTTTCTTTTATCCCTATACATAAATAAGCAAATTAATGAAACAACATCCATCCCCCACTTTCTCTCACCTCAGAGCTTTATACAATCCAGCTAAACTACTTCCCAGGGCATATATATCTGTCCCATAACTCTAACAATATGTTAGCTATAATTATAGAATGGTTCTACTGCCATACCTTTCCCCATTCTCTACTTTTCACTAAACTCAAAAGAGCTGGTGACTTGAACTGTAATCCAGACTCCCGTTCTGATCTAAACATCGCTCAAGCACACACCATTTCTAAGCATAACTCAAATAACTTCCATACTCATACCCCTGACAACAACTATTTGAAACTTTTTAATTTAAACATGCAAAACTTCTGCAAAAAAATAAAGCTCTACTCTTGGATGGCCATTTGCACATCTTTTAAACTTGTTCTTAAAGAAACCTGGCTAAAGCCCTCCTTTAAAGAATAACGTCTACCACCAGATTATAATACAGTAAACTCCATGAAAGCTTAAGAGCCGAGCAACTAGAATTTTATCGTTTGTGTTTTAATAAATAAGTGTCCTGGCCTTGTTGTTGTTTTATTTTACATTCAGTTTTTTGTTGTTTATTATAATACAGTAAAGTTAGATCATATAACCAGAAGAAGTAGATGTGTTTCACTATGAACCTAAATACATACCAACTAAGTCTCTACATACACAACTCCTCCAGGCAATAACACAAAACTCACTAAGAATATATTACATTGGGCCTCAAAAAATATTTCTCAAGAAACCATCATATTCTGTGACCTAACTATGAACTGGGCTAACTTTTCAAAAGGAACCCCTATAAGCTCAGTAAACCTCTATAACTTTTCACAATTAATACTTTAACTGACCAAATTTAACAAGGTCACAATCACTAACTGGATTCTAACCTCCAACCATAACATAAGGAAATCCAACATGGAGGTACTCTGCCTGATACTAAAAGAGATTACCACCCTAACTGTGCCATCCAAAACTACAATAAGATTCCTGTATCCCTTTCTAATGATCTAGTTTATAATCACCCTAAATTTAATCTAAATACCAATATGCTTATAATCGCTCTATAGCAATGCATTTGAAACCAGCTAAGATACTCGCCCATTAGATATGGCAACCAAAACCTTCCAACAATATTTTCCTCATTGTTTTGATCTCTCAGGCCCCATGTAGAAGGAAATATGTGAAGGCAAACACAGCCTCTTTGCTTATCCAGGCCACAAAGTAATGAAAAAAGGAAAATGCCTGGAAGAGATGGCATACCTATGGAACACCACCCATTTACCAATACTACAGGACTCTTCACATTTAGTCAAAACAGTAGTAAACAAAATCAAGAAAAATTATTACTATCTGTAGAATAATCATTTAAGCAACTCAAAAACCTTCTGATGAATGATTAACAACCTCTTGTACCCTGGCAAGGAATCTCAAACCCACCTAATGCTTAATAAACATAAACCTGAAAGAGCCCACTCCTTTAAACCCAACTTTATAAATGCAGCAACCTTCGTTCTTAAAGACTTATCTTGTGGCACTTTTGAACAACTCACCACTACTACAAACTTTCACAAATTCTCTTTAAAATAGTGCTCCCACTGCATACATTCAAATAATTACTGCACAAGCTTAAAGCAACTACGTGACCAGCTGACAGTCTGTCAGCTGAATACATTGAACTAGCTGCAGACTCCCAAACCTATCTCCATATACATTAATGGCTGTAACAGAATCCTGCATCCCAAAAATATGGAAGCAAATTTTCATAATCAGCCTACATAAGGAAAGTAAACCAAAAGCACTGGGCAACTACAGGCCCATTGCTATCCTCTCTCCTCTGTCTAAAACACTAGAGAGAGAGATGTATCTACTTCCACCCTATTCACTACATACTAGACTACAAATTACTTGCTACCAAACAACACAACTTCCATCCTAACCACAACACAACAGTCTTTGCTATATTTCCTTAACACTATCAATTTACATAGGGATAATAAATTAGTCTATGCAACCTTTCTTGATTTCTCCAAGTCGTTTGACACAGTCTCTGTCTGCCCTAAACCTGTCATATGCAACCATATCATTGTTCAAAAGCTACCTAAGTGACTGTGTTCAGTGCATCAAGTGGCAATCTGCCTACTCTTCTTTCCTCCCATGTAACACTTGTGTCCCAGAAGGATCCATACTTTGGCTTCTTATGTTTAACACACTCATCAATAAATTACATATTGCCTCAGGACCTTTTACAATCATTCAATATGCTTATGACTCCACACTTTTCTACTCAGCTACCACCTTAACTGAACTCCACTCCTACAGCCAGAAATCCTACTCCTTGGTACAACATTGGTTACAACAATCAAACCCGATACTCAATACTAAAAGACAAAATGAATGTATTTCTTACAAAAATCCATTCCTTCTGACTCTTCCAGATTGGCCATAGTATCCTACAAAACATAATACCTGCTGTTGTCCCAAGAACCAAGCTACTTGGCGTTACCACTGACAATGACCTCAGATTTGATTTACATATAAACAGTATAATTAGAGAAACGCATCAAAAGTTAGGAGCTGCAAATAAAGTCAAACCCTTTCTAACTGAATGCACTTGAGAAATCCAGTACAATTGCCTGTTACCATGTATACTCAATGCAGACCCAAACTTCACTAATCTTCACTTAAGTCAGCTGCCAAAGCCAGAAGAGTGTTATAACAAAACTGCAAAGATGACTTCAGTACTCCTCAGTAGAAATGATCACTGTACTTAAGTTAACCAGCTGGATGGAATGCCCTATCTGCAGTATACCCAACTAAATTTTGTCTATGTCAATCTCCATCAGCACTCTAAATGCCCATCATTAACATTATTTATCCAAATGTACTCCTCACCAACCTCTTGTGTGAAACCATGACTTCCTCAATACTTTTAGGGTTGTACTTATGTAACATAGCCAAAGTCTGAAACCATATTCAGCTTACAGTAAGACAACTTGAAAGCACTCATGTCTTCAGAAACAACCTGTGAATACACTTTTTAAATATGCAAAGCAAGTGTATTGGAACCACAGTCAAATATTCAAATATTTATTAGCACAAGTAAATACTTTCACAAACATTGTTTCTTCAGGCAAAATATTTTTAAAATCAGCCCCCTACTTAAATATTTAAAAAAAAAATCACATAAGTATATACTTTAAATATACATTTTAAACAATTTTATATATATATATATATATATATATATATATATATATATATATATATGCACTTAATAGTCACAAATTCTTCAAAACTGATTTGTAACACCATAAATCTAAAATCATGACTTACATCTGTTTTCTTTAGATGGTTATATAATGTATTTGTGTCAACTGGTCTCTGTTTCTGACATGTAATCTTCTTGCCTTTCTTTTAATGCCCTATTAGTTTTTCCAACGAAATATGCTCCACACTTCAAGCACGAGGCCATATACACTTAATTTTTACTATCACAGTAAGCATATACTCTAAGTTTAAATACTTGTTTTGTGATTGGATATATAAATTCCTTATTTTTATTTATATATTACAAAAGCTGCACTTGGCACATGGATAAGTACAGCATGCACGCATTTAGCCAACCGTTACTTTGTCGGCGTGCTAAATGTTGAAAGCAGTAGAGCAGGTTCGCTAATGTCCGAACCGGAGATAGTCGAAACACAAAATACACCCCCCCATTTTACTCATGTTAGCGCTTGTTTAGTCGGAAATGTCGAATTCAGTGTTTTGTACGACATTCCGACCGTTCGCCAATTACAAATTCAACATTCAGGTTCGGATTAAGTGACATTCGGGAATACTTCCTTTGACTAAATGCATGTATTCCGATAAGCACGTTCTCTATCACTGCTTCTAATAATTAACAATTTTATTTGTTCTTTCTAACATGACTTATTCTTTAAAGTTTGTGACTTCCTATTGTCAAAATCAGGCCCAGTCAATATACATTGTCTAAACTGTGGTATATTATTCAATATATGCCAATGCTTTTTAATTATGCTTTTATCATTAGCTGTTTGTTTATGATAAGATGACATATATCTTATGCCCCGTGTTATCTTATTAAACTATTCTCAGAATTTGATTTGAGAACAATGTTCTCAATTTACTAACTTTAAAACCCTCAACAGATTTCTTTCACTCACCAAATTTCATATTATACCCCTATCCATAAACTATTCTGCCATCTCCTGTAGTTTATTCATAACTTCTTCTGATATATTTAGTCTAACAAATCTTTTGGCTCACACGAGAAACCGGGTAACTCGTGAAACAGAGATGAAACTTGGAAGGCTTGGCTACTGACAAAACATCACAAAAAAGGCAATATTTTGGACAGCTTAGGAACCTTTCTAAAAAAACAAAACACACACACATCAGACAAAGCTAAATACTTTTCCAAGCTCCAAGACAGCCACCAACACAACCCTAAGCTTTTCTGGAATGCAATCAAAAGACTGCTACATCCAAGCTAAACTACAACTCCTTAACCAACTTCCAACAACTCAGTCCATATAGCTACCCAATTCAATACACATGTCATATACTCTGTCCTGTCCCTACTTAACAACAAATCACACACCAACCCTCAATATTCCATACAGTACTAATCACCACCAAAATGTTTTCTGCCTCCAGCCCATATCTACATTTTCTATCAAAAAACACCTCCTAAAACTAAAGAATTCAACACCAGCTTCTGACAACCAGCCACCAGCATACCTCAGAATCGTTGCATTTGCAATAGCATACCCTGTCATCTTCACAAAGCTACCAAAGAAGCCTACATAGTACAATATCCAGAGGACGCCATACTTGTACGCTCTACACTGACTACCTCTACTCCACAAAATGACCCAGGACTTCTTTTCCACATCTGAGGCCTGGTTAGATGACTACCAACTACTTCTAAATGCTAAAAAAAATATAATGCTCCTTTTACAGAAATGTCTATCTGCACAGAAACAATCCTTCAACATCACATCAGCAAATAATACCTCAATTTCAAACAGTTCCATTACACAGCTTCTTATGGTTTTAACTGATAACTTAAAATATGATCAACCCATCCTCAAGCCATCAAGAAACCTCTTAGCAAAAGTTGGGCTTCATCACAAAAACAAACCCTTTCTCACTGACTCCTCTAGGAATTCTTAAGCAACATCTTATCTTCTCTTCTCCCTTCACATCTTCATAAAGCACCTATCCTAACTAATCTTCACTCTACCATAAAAAATAAATTAGAGGTTTGCTACAATAAAATACCTAAGTTTGCATCCAATGTACCTAACCGTTCACAATACTGTCCAGCACTGAAGCACCTACACTGGCTTAGACTTCCTAATTACCTTACCTACCCCTAACAGTTTAGTGCTCACAATATAATACACAAACCTGACACTGGCTTATCACTGAAAAACATCCTCAAACACTACTTTCATCCTAGGAATCTCCACTAACAAAACAACATAACAATGCAGGCAACTTACTTTACTGAACCTATGTTGCTAGGCACTGGAACTCCATCCAACCCACCCTAAAACAAGACAACATTACCACACATTTCAAATATAACTTAAAACAACACCTAACGTCCTCAAGGCTATGCTCATGCTCCCATCCTAGGTAAACCCATCTTTCTGCTATTCCTCTTCCATTGCCAATCTCTCTATCACTCTTACTCTTTCTCCTCTCCCAGTCTCTTACTCTTTCATCTCTACTACTGCTTTTCCAACCAACCTATATCCTTAATCCTCTCCTACTAATATCTCTTCCTTACCCACCTCATCTCCTTATCTATCTACTGTTATATCAACCTTTCCACTATCAGAACTTTTCCTACTTATATTTTTCTTGATCATTTCTTATACCCTTCCTCTGTTCCTGCCTTAGTGACATCTTACTTCATTACTATCAATTATCATTGTTCTTCTATCTCCAACTATTGCACATTAACATGTCTTTGACTTATGTAAAGTAATATAACTTCTAAAGTACAGGATGAATATCTTTACTACTTGTGCACTGCCAACACATGTAAAGTTTTTGCAGATATGAATAACTGCAATTAGGTGTACAGAGAACAGGCAAGAAGGGGCTGGAATTTACTGGAGGAAACTAGCAAAGGTACCAAGGCATTGGGAGTAAATATCTGGGGAGGGAAAAGTAACAGAATTGGAAGAAGACATTTGGACTGCAGGCTACAGGCTGCCTTCCCAGTCAGGGATTGATATCTGAGCAAAGACAAAGGGATAGGGGAATCCTAAATGAAAGACCTGCTCTGGCAGAGTTTTTAATTGCATCTATAACAGAAACTGCTATTAAGAAAAGGGATAATTAATAGGGCATATAAAATACTGCATGACAACTATAGGAATCAATTAGAGGAGATTAAAAAAGATTGGGAAGAGAGACTGCATAAGCAATTTACAAGTAAACAATGGAAGGACATATGCATGGTTCCCAAATATGTAACAAAGTCCAGAAAATTGGGAATTGTTGCTTGGAAGTGGTTGCATTGGTATTTTTATACCCCAAACAGACACCAAAGAATTTTTTTACAGATACATGTAATATGTCAGAGGTGTGATGCAGAGAAGGAAAAGGTAACTGTAAACATATGCAATGAGTTGGCAGGCTTTAAAAATTCTCTGAAGAGTACTGTGTTATAAATATTGGGTGAGCAAATGAGTGTAACTAAGTAAATCTTTTGGAGCTGGGATACAGGGTCTGAATTGCCTAGACATAGTAAGGCCTTGTTAAGTTTAATTCTGGTGACTGCCAAAACAGCAGTTACCAGAAAATGGAAATCAAAGTCTAAACTGACTGTATTTGAAGTATTGGATATCATAACAGAGATAAAAGAAATGGAAGGGGGATCTTTAAAAAAGGGGAAGAGCAAATTACATAGACAAAAATGGATTCTGTGGGAAGGAGTGAGGTTAAAGGGAAGGCAGGAATTGATCGATTTGCATAATGTCGAACTGACAATAAATATACAGAATACATGTGATAATATAATGTTTGCAACTGGAAATATGTTAATAAGGTTTGTCCATGTGTTGTGTGATAAATCAATAAAGCTGTTAAAAATAAAAAAATAAAATAAAAAAAATATCTGCAAAGTAATGCTTAAAATGTTTACATTTTTATTGTTGTTCACTGTAAATATGTATTTATGCGGAGCTTTTCCCCTGGGCCTGCACTGGAAATGGGACTTGTGCCCAGTTGGACTTTCCTGGTAAACAAAAGACAATCAATCAATTGATCGAACGATAAATAAACTCTTTCAACATCTGACCTTTAATTATATTAGGGAAGATAAATGGCGGGTAATATACAGATGCATATTTTTCTTCATTTTCATAGGTTCATAGGTAGGTACTAGGCTACCGGCCCAAGGGCCTACGTACGCCTAGCCAACAAGGTTCCCTGGCTTACGTCACCCAAGAAAGTTATTTTCCTGTGCCACTGTCCAGCAGACACAGAAGTGATCCCCGGGGTGTATTTCCTATTTCCCATCCACTCATCAAGATTTTTCTTGAAGAGTGCTAATGAAGAACTTTGCTTGACATACATGGGTAGCCTGTTCCAGAGTATGGGAAGTCTCTGGGACAGGAATCTATCCCTCCAGCATGTCCTGTTTATTGTGGTGACAAGGTCCCTAGAGCGTGTAGCTCGGAGAGATTGGGATTTCTTTAGGTGTAGCATGTCCAACAGCTCTGGGTTTGACATAGCTTTATATGTTAGGCAGAGATCACCTCGCAGTAGGCGATATGGTATGGAGTAAAGCTGGAGTTTTTTGAGACGGTCAGTGTAGGGCATTTGTTTGAGGCCAGTAATCCTCTTTGTGAGGTACTTCTGTGGCCTTTCAGGCTGCTGCAGATGTCTTGTGAGGTACATTCCAAAAGGGGTGTTGTACTCTATAATGGGTCTAATGAGTGTCGAGTAGAGGGGAACAATGACCTCTTTTTTCCTGGATGAGAACCCTTTTATGATGAAGGACTTCCTGACTACTGTGGCGAAGTGACTATAAAAGGAGAGACTACTGTCCACCTGGGTCCCAAGGTCTCTTATCACACATTCGGTGTTAAGTAGATTGCTGCCTATGAGGTAGTTCATGGGTACAGAATTTTTACCAAAGGGGATGACACTGCACTTTTTGGCACTGAGCTTGAGGCCACGGTTCTGACACCAAGCATCTGTCTCAGTGAGGCCCTTCTGTAGGATGTCCACATCATTTGGTGACTTGACTATGGCTCCTAGTTTGCAGTCATCCGCGAACTTCGTTAGCCAGAGGTCTTCTGTGTTAGCCTGTACTTCAGAGAAGTAGATACCAAATAGGAGAGGTCCCAGGATGGAACCCTGTGGTACTCCACTTGTCACTGCATTGAGGTCAGATTTGGAGTTTGCAACTTTTACAGTGTGGGTTCTGTCAGTGAGCCAGTTTGCAACCCATATTGTGACGTAGGGATTTATACCTAGTTTAGTGAGTTTAGCTATAATTCCAGAATGGGGGATGGTGTTGAAAGCCTTGGCAAGGTCAAGATAGTTTGTGTGAACCACCTTACCCTCATCTACGGCTTTGGTGACTGCCTCAAAGAAGTCGATCAGGTTCAGGAGGCATGATCTGCCTTTCACAAACCCGAACTGGGAGCGATCCAGAGTTTGGAGGTTACCAATGACTGTTTATGAGCTCCATGACGATACGTTCCATGGCCTTGCAGACCAGGCTCGTCAGGCTAATAGGTCGATAGTTACCGGGATCAGTGGTGGCTTCCCCTTTGTGGAGTGGGATAACTGTTGCTGTGTGCCATTCAGTGGGCACAAAGCCTGATGCAACGCTATTACTGAACATGATGCTTAAGTGGGGAGCCAGTTTGTTCTGAAGTTCGTGTAAAACGCAGCCTGGGATGTTGTTCGGTCCCATGGATGCTGTGTTTTTAGCTTTAGAGAGTGCAGCTTTTACCTGCGTAGTTGTGATTACAGGGACTCTGCATTCTTCCTGTATAGATATGGGCCCTTTAGGGGGTGAGGGGGGGATAAAGTTAGCACTGAACCTATCTGCCAGGATTGTTGGCAATATCAGTTGGTTCTGTAATTTTCATGCCTTTGTGCTGTAACTCAAAGCAGATCTGGGTGTTGCCATCGAAATTCTTGACATAGCTATAGAATGCTTTGTGGTTGTCCTTAGAATTAGTGTCAGTTTTGTTTTTGTAGCTAGCTTTGGAGGATTTTATAAGGGATCTCAGCTTCTTACTGAGGCTGACCAGGGAGCTCCTCCACTCGTGGGATTTTACTTTCTTTTGCAACAGTTTCTTCCTTCTGTTGTGCAGTTTGTTTATGGCAGGGGACCACCAGATTGGCTTCCTTTTTTTGGAGGATAGCGTCTTGGTTCTGTCTGGGATAGCACGATCCATGCACTCATGTAAGTGCTTATAGAATGCATTTGTGTAGGATTCAGCAGTTGTAACTGTATTGTCCATCTGCATGGGTGTCATGAAGTTCACCACTTCTGTCTTAAGAAGCATGAAGTTGGCCTTGGAAAAATGTTTTACCATGGTTTCCTTAATGGGGGTGGGGGCAGGATGTGGATATCAAGGATGATTAGCTTATGGTCAGATCGGACCAACGAGGAGTTGACTTCAGGTGTGGAACATCGGTCACTCATGTTGGTAATGACTAGGTCTAGGATATTGTTGCCCCTGGTGAGGGTGTGGATAAGCTGATCCAGGGCATTGGAGTTTATGAATTCCAGTAGTTTTCCCAGTTAATGGTGGGGTAGTGAATTCCAGTAGTTTTCCCAGTTAATGGTGGGGAAGTTGAAGTCGCCCATTATTAGGGTGTTTGGTTGAACCCTAATATTTTCCAGTACATCAAGAAAAGAGGAGTGGGAATCCTGGGACATGGTGGGAGATCTGTAGCAAGCTACAATTTGGATTGCAGTTTTGCCCAGAGTTAGTTGCACTTGAATAACCTCGGATGCATTATGCTGAGCAACTAGCCTGGAGGTGTGGATATCCTTAATGAATATGGACACACCTCCACCTTTGGTGTTTTGGTCCAGGTTACATGGCCGAAAAGTGTGGTACGAGTTATAGCTGGTAGTGCAGGGGTGCTCTCTGGAGCCTTGAATCAGGTCTCAGTCACTGCACAGATATTGATGTTCTCCATTTTAAGGAGTGCCTCGAGTGAGTGCATTTTGAGATTTAGACTTCTAGCACGGAGTAGCATTACCCTCAGTTTTTGCTTGCCTGTTCCTGTTACAGTGGTGAATTTGTTATTTGAACCTTGCCTAAAAAAGGCACTATACGGGCAGCAAGAGCCTTAGCCAGTATCCAGAATCCCAGGGACGACAGATGCAGGCCATCTGTGGCAAAGCATCATGGTCTGTTGACCATGTCATCCCAAGCAAACAGATACTGGATCCCCTTAGAATGACACCAGAAGCTTAGCAAATTGTTGAAGTCAATCATTTTGTCCTTGTACTGCGGTATCATTCGGGGCGATGGCAGAATGCTACTCAGGGATAGGGTCATACCTGCCTGGGCTACAAGATTGGAGAGCTCTTCCATGTCTCTTTTCATGTAGTCCAGGGAGGTACGTCTCAGGTCATTCACACCAACATGGACAATGACAGAGTCATATTTGTACTTGTTGTGGAGTGACCTGAGTGCGTGGGTTATGTGGCAGATCCTGGCACCCGACAGACAGTTGACAGTAACCTTCTCCTTGTTTAGCCTGGTGAGTGGGTCATCAGTGTGCCCAACTATAGAGTCACCTATGACTAGTGTGTTGGGTACGTTGTTTTGCCTTATTGGCTGTGGCTGAGTGGCACACTGAGTCTGTGGGCTATGTGCCATTTGGGTTGTGTTGGGGGATGGAGGTTGCTTGGGTTTCTGCTTTGGAGGTCTCTGTTGCTTAGACAGATTATTATTGAGAGCCTCTGCGAATGTTTTTGTGTTACTATGTGTGGATTTTGGTGGTGTAGATTTAGTGAGACTATGTGATGAGTATGGTGTGGTGTAAATGTTTACCTTCTCCTCATGACTGTCAAGTTTAGTCTTGGTTAGAGAGAGCTTTACCTCCAGTTTGGCTAGATAAGTGCATCTCTCACAGGTTGTAGTGTTGGGTGGTAGGAGTAGAGGGTTGTCTGTGTACATGAGGCAATTTCTACATTGCTCCAAGATGCCCAGATTCATCAGATAGACAGGAGAGAACACTGGGAGCTGACCCTTAGACATGCCTGAATAAAAAAACTATTTTCCTCTAGATAAGTGAGGAAAGTGAGTACAAGAGCTGTTTTTCTCTAAGCAAGTGAGAAAAGTAAGTACAAAAACTGTTTTCCTCTAGGTAATGAGGAAGATTGAGTGCTATAGTAATTAGTAGCTTATTTAGTGCTTACAAGTTCTGAACAAGTGCTGAGCATGAATAAGCAAATTTAAGTGCTAAAACTACAAATCTGTATCTGCACTAGACGAGTTACAGGACAGAAACAAGTGCAAATGCAGGCTTTCAAATCAGAAAGTTGAGAGATATGGAAGAGATTGCCCAAACGGCCAATAACTACAATTTCTGGGCCAGAACCACTCCTTATGTGGTAGACAGGTTATCTAGTGCTTACCACTCTCACTGATAAACTAGAAGGCTTCCCTCCAACACAGAAAGGCTTGGGGGGCTCAGAAGCTTACATACAGTCCTGGATACAGCAAATCTGTATCTGGAACACTAGTTACAGGAAAGGTAGGAAACAGGCTTACAGTTTTTTTTTTTTTTACAGAAAAGTAGCAAACACAGTAGTAAAAACAATTCACATGCAGTGCAAGCTAGCACACGAGTATGTAGCAATATTAGACCAAACACAGTTTAAAAACTGCAATTAAATTAAAAAGGACTAAAAGCAAGTGCAGAAAGAGTTTATTAGGTAGAATGTGGTAAAGAGAAGAGACTGGGGGAGTGTCCCAGATCAAATCTACAGTGGGGCGGGCAACTGCAAAAGCCACCAAATTTAAAAGACAAACCAAAAATAGGGTGGATGGGTGGGACAAAACAGTTTCAACAGAGATCTAAGCAACAACTAACAGTACAAACTCTTTTATATATATATATATATATATATATATATATATATATATATATATATATATCATTGTCTGCATTCATCCTTCATCCATCTTAATTAAGACAACTTCTAAAAACTTATATCCCCCTAAAATTTACTTACCTCTTTCTTGAAGGTGAAAAAATGTACTGTCTATATTACATACTCTGTAAACTTATCTAATGATTTTAACATTCCATTCCAAATCAATAATATATTGTACATGAATCATTAATAAAAATCTAAATAAGTTAAAAATTCATGCCATGTTGAAAAAAAATCATCTTCCCAAATGGTCATTACTACATCTGCATAAGTGCTGACTACAGGTGTTCCTACAGCCAAAGAAAACAACAAGGTCTTCCTTAATATTAGTTTAATTAGCTGTGGCTGTTAAACATACTAACAACAAGCCCCATATTAAAAATACCACCTTAAAAATTGGGCCACTTTTAGAGCAGACAAAGAAATATGTAAAATAGTGGGTAATTCTCCTGTGTTCATACACAAAGGTGACACTAATACTAAGGAAATCTTAGAAAAGGTGCATAAATTGGAAACTAAAGGTACAACAAAATGTGGAAGGTGTTAATATTGTTGTTACATTTCGGAAAACAAACAGTTTGTTTTAAATAACTACTGTGGTTCAAACGTTGTCCCAGTTTAAAGGAACTGTGAGTCCAAAGGGTTAGTTTATATACCAGTCTGTAGCAATTACCAATCGTATTATGTGGGAAAACAGAAAGGAAACTATCTAAACGAACATACGAACACATATATAATATGAAAAAGATAAATTTAAACAATGCACTGCAGTGAATATAAAAAGTGTACACACCCCTGTTAAAATGCCAGGGGTTTTGTGATATAAAAAAATGAGAACACAATAAATCATTTCAAAACTTTTCCCACCTTTAATGTGACCTATAACCTGTACAATTCAATTGAAAAACAAACAAATCTGTTACGGGAAAAAATATAAAAAATAAAAAACATACAATAAGCTGGTTGCATAGGTGTGCACACCCTTAAACTAATACATTGTTGAAGGTCCTTTTGATTTAATTACAGCATTCAGTCTTCTTGGGTAGGAGTCTATCACTATGGCACATCTTGACTTGGCAATATTTGCCCATTCTTCCTTGCAAAAGCACTCCAAATCTGTCAGATTGCGGGGGCATCTCTTGTGCACAGCCCTCATCAGGTCACCCCACAGACTTTCTATTGGATTTAGGTCTGGGTTCTGGCTGGGCCATTCCAAAACTTTAATTTTCCTCTGGAGAAGCTATTCTTTTGTTGATTTGGATGTATGCTTGCAGTCATTATCATGTTGAAAGTTGAAATTCTCCTTCATCTTCAGCTTTCTAGCAGATGCCTGAAGGTTTTGGGCCTTGATATTTGGAACCGTTCATAATTCCCTCCACCTTGACTAAAGCCCCAGTTCCAGCTGAAGAAAAGCACCCCCAAAGCATGATACTGCCACCACCATGCTTCACCGTGGGGATGGTGCTCTTTTGGTTATGTAAAGTGCTGTTTTTGCACCAAACTTACCTTTTCAAATTGTGGCCAAAAAGTTCAACCTTGGTCTTATCAGACCATAACACATTTTCCCACATGCTTTTGGGAGACTTGATGTATTGTTTTGCAAATTTTAGCCGGGCCTGGATGTTTTTCTATGTAAGAAAAGGCTTGCGTCTTGTAACCCTACCCCATAGTCCAGACATACGGAAAATATGGGAGATTGCTCTCACATGTAGTACACAACCAGTACTTGCCAGAAATTCCTGCAGCTCCTTCAGTGTTGCTGTAGGTCTCTTGGCAGCCTCATTGACCAGTTTTCGTCTTGTCTTTTCATCAATTTTGGAGGGACGTCCAGTTCTTTGCAACATCACTGTTGTCCCATATTTTCTCCACTTTTTGATGACTGTCTTCACTGTGTTCCATGGTATATCCAATGCTGTGGACATTTTTTGTACCCTTCTCCTGACTGATGCCTTTCAAAAATGAGATCCTTTTGATGTTTTGCAAGCTCTCTGCGAACCATGGCTTTTGCTGTAGCAGGCAACTGTGCAAATGTCAGGAAAATCCTACTAGGACAGCTGAACTTTATTTGGGGTTAATCAGAGTCTCTCTAATTGATGGCAGGTGTGTACCCAAGATGACTGATTGCTGTAATTAAATCAAAAGGTGCTTCAACAAAGTATTAGTTTAAGGGTGTGCACACTTATGCAACCAGCTTATTGTACGTTTTTTTATTTTTTATATTTTTCCCCTAACAGATTTGTTTGTTTTTCAACTGAATTGTACAGGTTATAGTTCAAAGTAAAGGTGGGAAAAGTTTTGAAAAGATTTATTGTGGTCTCATTTTGTTATATCACAAAAACCTGGCATTTTAACAGGGGTGTGTACACTTTTGATATCCACTGCATATCAGCATTCCCTGGTATATGAAGGTTTTAAAAATTTGACTTTGGTATATAGTCCACCCAAATGCTAGGGGGAGTCATTGGGAAAATAAGCTCGAGTATAAGGAATTATTTTGACAGGTAAAATTAAATTCCACAGTCAAACCAGGTTTAAATGAACATGTTTCTATTCAGCCTGTATTAAGAACGAGAAATGCTAAGTTATAACATTTTCACACTTCGTGTGATTTTACATTTCAATTTCTATATATATTTATATTATATGACATAAGATTAGCAAATTTATTCTGTTTTTCATTTTGTGCAATAAGATTACAGCTAATGGTTTACTTAATTGTATTAGCACTGTTAATGATTTTTAATTGATTAATTATTTAAGGTATTTATATGCACTGAACCTAGTTGAATGTGTTCGTATGAAGTCCAAGGTGTATGAAAGCGCTCAACTCCAACTTGGTTTAATAAATTAATTCTACAATTTATGTGTTTTTCACATTCTTGTAGAAGCAATACTGAGGGTGCTCTGGACTATGTGGACCTTGTTGTTTTCTTAGTCTTGTTGGGTCGCACACATTTCAGTTTTATTACTACTTTGTTCCTACAGCCACCCCTTTTTTCTAAATGAAATAATTATCTTAAAAAATAAATGCATTCTTGGTTAAAACTATTAAAAGTAGGTCACATATAACACTGACAGTCATACGATCATTTATAGTGCTACTAGTAATAAGTTTTCTAACAGACACTATTCCATCATTTGGTATAAAAGTAAATAATACGTCCACATCAAAGGTTATCAAGTAACTTGTTGCTCACATTATTTTGATTATACCATCCATAGTGATGTTTTAAAAAAATCTGTTTTATCTTTTTTGCAATTATTTAACTTTCCCAGTGTTTCTTAATTGAGGTTTCAAATAATAAGAGATTGGTTCCATAACTCACAAATGGAGAGAAACTATTGTCTGCATTGGTAGGTTTTCAAAATTTTTATGAATCTCCGGTATACCATAAAAAATTGGCATCCTTGAGTGTGGTAAATGGAAAAGATTCAAAACATCTAAAATTATTTCACCATACTATAAACCTCTGTATCAACATTCACAACAATAATGCTTACATCTCTTAGATCACTTAATAATTCAAATGTTTTACTATTATAATATTCTGTATTCAGCATTATCACTCTCCTTCCTTTGTCTGCCTCCTTAATAACAATTTGTTTATTATTCACCATTAACTGTATTGCTAGTTGTTTTCCTTTCTTTAAGTTAAAATATGACTTTTACATGTCTTATTAAATAATCAATATATATCATTTCCATGTGCCATTTCAAATGCATGAATTAATGGGCTACTTACTGGAATGAAAGTGCTAGAAACTTCTAGACAGTTCATTATTGTTACCATAAATTAAACATAACTTAAGTTGTTTAGTGAAAAGTCTGATATCCATTAATATATGTGAGATATCTACATTACCTGCTGGAATGAACTATAGTGCTTTACTTAGTACTGCCATTTCACTTTCCAGCCATCTGTCTGTGCTGCTGCCCAATACCATCTAACTAATTAAGTTAACATGAATAATTTCTTTGACTTTACTTTCAACCTATCTCAAAGCATGTGCCTTACTCTGTGTGCCCTCAAGTCACTTTCCTATCATAACTAAATTTAATTACCTTGTATACACCATATATGTATCATTTATAACATTCTGTGTATTTAGTTCTTCGGTCTCTACTGTTCTGAACCTAATTGCTCCTTTGTTACTTTTCCCTTCTACTTCACTTTCTTCTTCACTCAGACAACTCTGCTCATTTTCTATAACAGGTTCATATGTGTGTACTAGGCTAACTATCACAAGGGTCTTTTTAAGCCTAGCCATGCATCCCAAATCTCGGATCAGTTCTGGTACCCTTGATATATGTGAGCAGGGGCTTGGAAGATTGGAACATTTACAAGTAGGGGCCTGGGAGATGAAACATTTACAGGCTGCCTGTGTCCATTAAAGACATGGCTGCCAAACCAGAGGTGAACTTCCTGTTCTCCATCTAACTGTACAAGTGAAACTTGAATTGGGTTAAAGAGGAACCCTGCTTCACAAGGATGGGAAGCCTGCTCCAGAGAAGGGTAGTCTTTGGGATACATAAGTATTTCTCTCTAGCAGGTCCTGTTTATATGAGAGGTAAGTGTCAGCCCTTCCTGGAGAACATCAGTGTCTGTGTGGGTTCTATGACTGTTCCTAATTTGCAATCACCTGTGAATTTGGTCAGTCAATGGCCCTTCACATTTGCCTTGAGTTCAGAGAAGTAAATGCCAAAAAGGAGCAGTCCCGACTGATCCCCGAGGGACTCTGCTTGTGACTGGCCTCTTTGTAACTTCCTGTGTCTTTCATATCTGTGAGCCAGCTGACTAGCCACAAGATGACATAAGGGTTTATTCCTAACTTCTTGAATTTATTTACTTAACATTTGTTTATCGGGGAAGTCTGACTGCGTTTGTTGTCCATTTTCAGCACAGACCCAGGGAGAAAATCTCCAAATACAGACAAGTACACAGTATAATAGCACAGGAAGTATACTGATAACAATAAAGCAGATAAGTACATAGCATAATGACACAGAAAATTAAGCAGATAATAATAAGCAACTATAAAATAAAAACAACTATACAATATCATACAATGCAATAGTGTTTGGCAACTACCAAACAAGAGATGTTTGTCAGCATGCTAAATGCATAAGAATAGAAGTTTGTAGGCAGAGTTAAAGGGTGGGCTGAGGTGGGGGCATGTTGGGTAACTTAATCTTGGCGAGGAGCAAGAGTATGACCAGTTGTTTTTAGGTAGATCTTTAGCAGGTTTGTGAAATGGCCAGGGTCTCTGGTATTTAGAATATTCTGAGGGACGGAGTTCCTGAGTTCCGTGCTTTAGAGATAACATTAGAGTAAAGTTAGTCTCCACAGCAAATTATGTATTTTGTAACTTTTAATAGTAGTTTATTGGAGGATCTTAAAGTCATATTGTTGAGATGGATTTGTATTAGGTTGTGTATGGCTGGGCCTTTATCAGGTTGATATACTATGGAGTGGGTTAGGATAAGAGGTTAGGAAGCTCTAGCCATTTGAGTTGCTTTAGGATGAGGTAATGGTGGGTTCTGTGGGGTAGGTTGGCAGCAAATCTGGCTATTTTGTGGCAGCTTGTTTAGATTAGTTTTCCTTAAGTATGTTAGTATAAGGAGGCGTAGAGTAGGGTGGGTGGTAGGTGGATCTTGGTGATTGCTTGTCTGGAAGAGTTAGTTGGGAAAGACTTAATCCCGTATAAAGAACCTAATTTTATGTGAGCCTTTTTATTGCCAGAGATATCTGGTTGTCAAATTTTTAATTATTATCAATAGTGACACCTAATAGTTTGGTTTCAGTGATTGGCTGAATTAGAGGGTGATTGGATGAGGTGATATTAAAGTCCTGGTTCAGACTGTTTGTTTTATGGTTGTTGCTGGAGAATAGCATTAGCTTTGTTTTGTTGGAGTTTCGGATGAGCTGAAATTTATTAAGGAAAGATTCAACAACAGTGAAGGATCTGATGTCTGTTGCTGTGGTAAGGAGGGAGTGGAGCAGATGTTAGTAGAGACATCTGCATATTGTATGGTGGTAGCAAGGTTAGTTGCAGTATGAAGGTTATTGGTGAGGACAGAGAGGAGCAGTGTACCTTGGATTGACCCTTGTGAACACCTACAGGAAGTAGCGAAGAAAGATCATTTTGCCACTTGACGGCTTGATGACGATCTGGGACGTAATTTTGGAACCATGCTAGGGTATTTTTTTGACATGTCAAGGGATGCCATTTCTAGTCACCAACAATGACCAAGTGGGGTATTGTGCCCAATGCATTGGTCAGGTTGAGGGAGATAGTGTGAACAGTTTTGCCCTCATCCATTACTCTGCTGACCTTTTCAAAGAAGTCTACCAGGTTGTGTAGGCATGATCTCCTCTTGATGAAACCAAACTGACTTGGGTCCACTGTTTGGAGGTTTTCTGTGAATTATGGATCACTCCCATGATTAATCTCATATGCAAAGCCATAGAAAGAATTATGAGACTTATGGGTGTGTAGTTTCCAGGGTCTGCAGATGACCCACCTTTGTGCAGAGGTTAAATAGCAATTCCAGATGGCCTGATAGAGTCATGTTTCATGCTATTTAGAAGGCATCCTGGGATACTGTTGGGACCCACTGATACAGTGCTCTTGGCCTTAGAGAGGGAGAGAGAGAGAGTGCATTAAGGACCTGTTTCCTAGTGACAGTAGCGAGATGACATTTGACAGTATTTCCTGAGGGGAGGTTGAGGGGAAGAGAGGTGTAAAGTTAGAGATGAATTTGTCTAGCAGTAGGTTTATATATCTTCTGGATCAGTATAGGTGGCTCCATTAACAATGAGCTCTGGACACAATTGTATGTTGCCTCTGAGGATGGGCACATAGCTAAAGAATGCCTTGTGGCTGTCCTTAGCCTGGGAGGCCAAATTTACCTCAAATTTGGCTTTGGTAGACTTTATGTGTCCTCTAAATTGCTTGTTTAGTTTGATGGGTGTGGATTTATCCTGCTGGGTGCTACACCTCCTAATTTTTGCCATGATTTTCTTCCTTCTGTTATACAGCCTATTGATATTGTGATTCCACCATAGTGGCTTGTTTTCTGAGTTAGTTCTGAACTCCTCCTTGGTGGGTACAACTGCCTTTATGCAGCTATTACCATGCTTGTATACGTTTCTGTGAACAGTTTTGCGTAGGCAGCAGTGTTCTCAGGGTTTATCAAAGTCTGAAACTTTGCTAAGTTATCACTTAATAGTGGGAAGCTAGCATTACAGTAGTTCCTAAATATTCCAGGATTACCTGGGGCTCTGGGTTTTATGTTTTCTTCAAAGGAGACCATTTTGTGGTCTGACCTTACCAGAGAAGACATTAGATTTGAGGGTATGCAGCACTCTCATATCAGACACAATCAGATCCAGTACGTTTGTGCCCTCAGTTGGCATGCTGACAATCTGGTCCAGAGAGTTTGTGTTTACAAAATCTAGGAATCTCTGTGCCTGTATGTTTGGTGTTGTGTATGCTTCCCAGTCATAGATCCCAGTTTTCTATCTCTTAAATGAGGAACACTACCTCTCATAATGTGGAACAAACAGTCAAAATGTGGAACAGTTATTAACAGCTTACTAACAACTTCAACTAGGAAGTTCATAAAATGGTTAAAATGTGATAGTTTTACTTACAGAATAGTTATTTTAATGAATTACTATGGTTTAGTTATATTTGCCATGGATATCAGTTAAAAAAATTGCTAACACTCAATGTATGACAGACCCCTTCAATGTGGAACTTTGAGGAAACATGATTTTTTAAGACCTAAAATGAAGAATGTTCCTCGTAATAAGGTGCACTTCAGAGGTATGTTCCCAGTTAATGGTGGGATAATTAAAGTCGCCCATGAATATGGTATTAGGTTGGATGGTGAGCATTTCCAATAAGCTTAAATACATGTTATGGGTTTCCTGGTTCATAGAGGGGGACCTACAGTTTGTGAGTAGTAGTAGTACAGGATTTTGCCTATGGTGATTTCAATGTGAAGAAGCTCAAACGCATTGTGCTGGTTGATTAGCCTTGAGGTGTGTGTATATATATATATATATATATATATATATATATATATAGATATATATATATATCTATCTATCTATCTATCTATATATATATATATATATATATATATTTTAAAGTCATGGAGAGTATACCAGCAGTGCAATGCTATAATGCCTTCCACATATTTAGAACAGCTACTGCACAAACAAGAACTAAAGGTAGAGGCTTCTCGATTTACATTTAAAAAAATATATATATATTTTTTTTAAATGTAAATCGAGAAGCCTCTACCTTTAGTTCTCGTTTGTGCAGTAGCTGTTCTAAATATGTGGAAGGCATTATAGCATTGCATTGCTGGTATACTCTGCATGACTTTAAACCATGTGTCAAAGATTTCACAGATATTAGCATTCTCTAGGATGAGGACAGCTTGTAGGGAGTGGAGTTTCTTGTTTAGACTCAGAATTGAACAGTAACACCTTTAGATTTTATTTGGTTTGATTTATGTCAGAAGTACTTTCAGTTTGGCATTGCCTAAAATAGGCACCATGTGGAAAGGACAATGTTTTGGCTAATCCTCAAAAGGCTAGAGGGGAGAGGTGCAGATCATCCCTGGCAAATTAGCATGGTCTGTTGACCATCACCTTACATGCTAACAATACTGCACCCCCTTAGAATGACACCAAAAACTATGGCAATTATTAAAATTAGTCATCTTCTATTTGTATTGTAGCATCACCCCTGGAGAAGGTAAAATGCTGCTCAATGCTAGGCTCATATCAGCCTGGTACACATATTGCAACAGCATCATGATGCCTCTCTCTATATAGTCTAGGGAGGTATGCTTTGGGTCATTTACACCCACGTGGACTATGACTGAGTGATACTGGTACTTGTGCTCCAATGACCTGAGTGCACGAGTAATGGGGTAAATCTTGGCCCCTGATAAGCTAATGACTGTGACTTTCTCATTACTCAGCCTGGTGAAAGACACATCTGTGTGTCTCAAAATGGAGTCTCCAATGACCAGAATGTTGCATTATGTACTAGCTTGCCTTATGGGCTTAGAAACAGAGGCTCTAATGAAATCTGGCTGTATGTGTTGATTTGAGTGTTGTTTTGAAAAAGTGGATACCGAGCTGCTGAAGGTATATGTTACGTGTACTACTTCTAGGAGGACTTTGGTGTTTAGGAAGGTCACATTTAAGTGTCTCAGCATATGTGGGTCTATGTATCTGCTTTGAACTGTGCATGTGATGGGTGCAGTGTGTGTACTACTGACAACCTGATTCACATAATGAGTGCTTTTACGTGAATGCTTTGCCTCCAGTGACATTGTGTAAATGCATCTCTAACATACTTTATCAGTTTGTACAAGAATTAGCTGATTGCCAGTAAAAAGAAGCAATTTCTTTATTGCCTCATGATGTCCATTGTGAGGCTGCCAGCTCAGCTAGCTAGAATTTTGTAAATAATCCTATGTCATTTGTAAATATTAATATGATCCATAGGCTTGTCTTACAAATGTAAGTAAACTGTATGTTATGTGCTGAGCTTCATAAATGTAACCACAGTGCACCCTGCTGGAGAAGAGCAAAAATGTATATGGACTACATGCCTATGCAAGTGTATGTTTTCATGGTAGAAGATGGAACATACAAGAGTTAACTTGCAAACTCTGAGAAAATAAGTAAAGAGTTTTATGATGTGTTATGAAATTAGTTAATACAGCAAGGAGACAGAATGTCTGCAGTTAGAAATTCTTTCTATTGTCTGGAAACAAAAATAATTACAGGTTTCCAAGGTAAAAGTGTTTAACAGTTTTATGACTTCCAGTTTTACGCAAAACTTGTGAGAGATAAGTATTTTTAACACAGACGTGTTATGTTTTAAGTTCCTGTTAGCCTGGGAACTAAAGGCAGAGTTGACAAGAATGACGTAATCTGAGATAACCCAGCAGAAATGTTTGATAGTAATTTAAGAACAATCTCAGATAGTGAGTCTGTGCATTTTGTATATTGTCTTTGGACCTGTAAACATCCATTCACTACTTGCATTTGCCTGGCTCTGTACGTTATTTAGAACACAGTTTCTCTTAGAGATAGATAGGAATATAGTTAAGATGAGTTTAGATGTTTTTTTGTATTTATATGAGACTGTCTTGCAATATTGTTTTAAAATATTTCCTGTGATTCTGAACTCTGTTGTTACTGTATTGAGTATTGTCTTGTGCTTTTATTATTTATTATTAAATATATTTAAACCTTTTAATTGTGGCTGGTTTGTTTAGAGATACTTAAGCTCTTATAGTATTTACATATGTACTGGTGACACTGTACAAGCCACTGTTAGATAGCCTTCCTGTTGGTCACACTTACCATTTGGATAACAGTAACATTACACAGTAAGATTGGGCACCCTTTGGGAAGGGCCTTAAAGTAGCTGATAAGGGTGGTTGGTGGCAGTGATTACTAGTGTACAGTCTGGGCAGAAGGGGGCATAGTTAGTGAACCTATGCCAGCCTTCCCCAATAGTGTCTGTGTGTTTGTATATAAATCAGATCTCAAAGTGTGTGTGTGTGTGTGTGTGTGTGTGTGTGTGTGTGTGTGTGTGTGTGTGTGTGTGTCAGCTACCTGGGCAGGGACACGAAGCACTGATTTCACAGAGAGGGTGCTGGAGGTTTTGGCTTGACCACTCAGCTTAGATCTTAACCCTATTGTTGTACCAGTGGGCAGTCTATATGGGGATCTGGATAACGAGTGAGAAACCAGCCCCAGACTGACTGTGATCTCTGTGTGCTATTAAGGGAAATTGTACTTTACTGTGTGTGTGTACTTGTCATCTTCCCAACGTGCACGTCCCTCACTGGTGCTAGTGGTGAGGACGAAGGCTGCTTGATTACTGGGCCAGTGCAGGGGCGTCACATCCATATCCACCAATATGTAACAGAGACAGCAGGAAACTTCATATCCTTAGCAACAGGCCCCTTTTTATTGATTACAGTTGTGGTGGGAATATAAAATAACACCAGGAGTATCTGGTTTGCAACTCTGGGGGCAGTGCTTGTCAATGCAAACTAGTTGCACTGTATGTAATTAGTTATTGGTGAAATTTCAAGGGTGCTTTACAGGAAAAATGTCAACTCAAGGTGTCTGTGTCTATACAGGGCACTGCCAAACACTTAAGGAGAAATTACTAAGGAAGACCCTGATTATTTATGGATGAAGTTTTTAGGGAGATAGTCTGAAGGTAGATTAGACAGCAGCTAATCAAGCAGTACTTACTGAAAAGAAAGAATTAGCTTTGTCAGGAATGATGAAAAGAGGGGATTTGTCAGACTGTCTACTCCTAGTGCTGGTCTAACCATAACTTCATGCTACTGGGATACAATGCTCCTTTGTTTTTTTCTCTCACCAGATGGAAAACAGTAGCACCAATTGTAAGATGATAAACCACAGGCTCTTTGGTGATCAACAGTCTTGTCCCAGATGATGCAGGGTGTCTGTAGACTTGCTGTATCTTTCCCCTGGTAGATGCCATGAACAATCAGGAAGGTTCCATACAGACAATCACTGCCCAGAGACAGGAATCAATGTCCTCTGCTCCTTCCCTTACCAACTGGAAAATATAACCACAAATTCCAAGCTGGCACCTGTAAAGCAGTTAACAGGATTTCTGGTAATAACTATCTCTCTATGTTGCTGCTCAATCCCATCTGCCTAACCAAGGTAACATGAATCATTTTCAGGGTCCATCCTCGGCCATTGCTCTTCACTTTACCAACCACATCTCTTCAGCCTTATCCACTGCCTCAGTCATGCAATACGCTGATAACACCACCATTATCCCATTAACCCCCGGCTAACAAATGTAAAATAAATAAATAAAAAATGATAACTGTCGCCCCCACCCTAAATGAACTACAAACCCTAACCCAAACTAACTTTACTCTAGCCGAAACATGTTTTACTAACATCAAACTTATTCTTAATCCCAAAAAAACAAATTCTTTTCAGTCCTAGTAGATCTCCCCTTCTAAACAATCATTTTACCATAAACTCCAAAGACAAGATTCAAATCACTCCAACCACACACACCAAACTATTAGGTGTAGAAATCGACAATCATCTGAAATTCAACATCCACATAACACAAACCATCACGAAAGTAAACAAAAACTTGGACTCCTCTATAATAAACAGTTCATCACTAAAAATACCAAAGCGATGATTACAAGGACCCATCTCTTATCCATCCTCCTCTATGCTTCCCCTATCTTAACTAATCTACGTCACACAGAACTAAAGAAAATGGAATCTTGTTACAATAAGATAGCCAAGTTTGCTACTGAAGCCTCATATAGGTCCCGTCACTGTCCATCCCTTAAGCAGCTTAACTGGCTTGAGCTACCTCAACTACTGCTACTCAATCAACTCTCAATAGCACACAAGCTCTATTACCTTCCGGACAAAACCCCAGTACTCCAGCATCTAAATTCAGCCACACACTACCACAAGAGCCTTAAGATCTAGTAACCAGAACCTCATAACTGTCATCAAATATAAAAGTGATGCTGGTAAATCTCTCCTTGCCTACACCATAGCCAGAATCTGGAATTCACTACCAAGTCACATAACCTCTACTTCCTCTACTATCCAATTTAAAAATTCCTGAAAACCCACTATCTAAAAAAATAGCATTGCTCATGCTACACCCCAGGTTAAGCAATATGAATGCACTGTTGCAAGGATTCTGCTAAGGGTCACCAGTTGTTCACTTGAAAGCTTGTTAATCTGTTGATATTTACTTTACATTACTAATATCTGTCTTCTATAACACTTGCAAACTTCACCTGTTCCCTCAATCTAACATCCTACAGTAACAAACTTTATTCTTACCTAATTCTATCCTTCACATCACCTATCCCCATTCCTGTATTCATGTTTCAAAAAAAATGTTTTTGCTAATCTGATTTATGCACTTTATGAATTGCCAACTTTTATTGTTTGCTAATTTCTACTTCACTGTAATCTGATATGTATGCTATTCTCACTTTTTTCCCATGTATTATATTATATTATATTGTATTGTATTGTATTGTATTTCCGTGCTTAGTATTTTGGAGCTTTTCTCCATGGGCCTCCGCTGAAAATGGACTTGTGTCCAGTCAGATCTTCCCGGTAAACAAATGTAAAATAAAAAATAAAATAAATAAAGTTTCTTGGACTTAATTTTCAACCTTTCTCCAGAAATTTGCCTCTCTCTGTGTGACCTCTTTACTCACTTTCCTACATCACTCAATTTTCTACTTTTTCATTAATATCCAATAACCTTATATAATGTGCTAAAAAGTACAGTTTTGTACCTACCATAAATGTAGATGTTCGAAGATCCACATTGCTGCAGTCCTAACACTTGGGGTAGTCCGCTGTCCCAGTCGGCCCGAATACCAAAGTATAAGGCTGACGTCGGTCAAGGCGCATTTGTCTGACATCAGGACGTCAGGGTACAAATGTGCATGACCGACGTCATATCCTCAGTCTTTTCTTGCCCCAGATGTCAGAAGACCCTAAAGAAATAAGGCCAAAACCAAAAAACACTCCTGTACCTAAAATATGTACAATATATACAAATGTACAAAAAATAGAACCTCACCCACACAACCACCCCTAAATACAGAGGGAAGGAGGGAGGACTGCAGCAATGTGGATCTTGAACATCTACATTTATGGTAGGTACAAAACTGTACTATGTTCTTCATCTCACATTGCTGCAGTCCTAACACTTGGGTAGAATCCCAAAGCAGAGGTAAGGGAGGATGGCTAAACTATAATGAAGCAGGAGCTGCCAAAATGCCCTGCAACACAGCAGTGGCAAAACCAGCCCTGGACTTAGAATAGAGAGGAAGGTGGTAATGCTTGGAGAAAGTATGCACTGAACTCCAAGTAGCTGCCTCCAAAATATCCTTAGTTGCCACCCCCCTTAGAAATGCTGTTGAAGTGGCAGTAGCCCTAGTGGAATGAGGCCTAATCCCAGCTGGAATTTCTTTGCCATGATGGGAGTAACAGAATGCAATGCAAAACCCAATCCACTTAGATATAGTTTGTTTTGACACAGGCTTGCCCTGAGAACTCAAAGCAAAAGAAACAAACAACTGCTGAGACTGCCTAAAATCCCTAGTCCTGCTTAAATAATAACGCAACTGCCTGTGTACATCTAAAGTGTGCAAAATCTTTGGGGGGGTATTTTGGGGATCTGCATAAAAAGTAGGCAAATGAATAGTTTGGTTTAAAGCCACACTAGAAACCACCTTAGGCATAAATGAAGGATTAGTACGTAATGATACCCTATCCTTATGAAAAATCAAAAAAGGCTCCACCGCCATAAGGGCCTGCAATTCAGAAACCCTTCTTGCAGAAGTAATGGCCAACAAAAAAGCAGTCTTCCATGACAAGTATTTCAACTCAGCAGTAGCATGAGGCTCAAAAGGTTGTAGAGTAAGTTTCTCCAACACAAAATTGAGGTCCCAAGCAGGAGTAGGAGCTCTTCATGGGGGTCTTATATTCTTTGCCCCTCTAAGAAATTGCTTGAACAAAGGATGAGAAAACAATGGTGGGTCACAATCATAGTGAGCTGAAATTGCTGCAGCATGAATCTTAATGGAAGAGAAAGACAAACCTTTGTCCAATAGCTCAGTAAGATATTGAAGAGCCACACTCAAATTAGGCTCAGAAACATCCAAATCCTTTGCTGCACTCCAAAATAAAAATCTCTTCCATTTTTCTGCATACACTTTACGTGTACTAGGTCTTCTGGCTTCCATAATCACATTCAAAACTTGTTGAGGAAGTTGAGACCTGCTGTGGTTCAAAACAGAATATGCCAGGCTGTTAGATGAAGAGAGTGAAGCTTGACATTGAGTAGATGACCGTCCCTCTGAGACAAAAGGTGTGGAATCAAAGGTAAAGGCCATGGAGGCTTTCTTACCAGATTCCTCAGTAATGGGTACCAGTGTTGCCGAGGCCAATCTGGAGCTATCAAAATCATCCTTGGCTTGTCTTGTCTGACCTTTAGGAGTACCTTTGGGAGGAGAGGCAGAGGTGGAAAGGCATACACATGAAGATTTTCCCAACTGAACGAAAGAGCATCCACTTTCCAAGCTGTGTGATGATATCTTTGTGCAAAACTTTGCCAGCTGGTGGTTTAGTGGAGAAGCGAACAGATCTATGTCAGGAGAATCCCATGACACTGTCAATTTTTGAAATACATGAAGATCCAGTTTCCACTGGTGGGGATCCATGATTTGCCTGCTTAACACATCTGCTAAGGAGTTCTGTGCTCCTGGCAGAAACCTTGCCTGAAGAGTAAGCTGCAAGCTGAGCGCAGTCTCCCACAAAATCATTGCTTGCCTGCATAGAGGATAAGAATGTGTTCCCCCTTGCTTGTTGATGTACCACATGACAGTTGTGTTGTCTGTTAGAATCAACACCTGCCCTGGAAGAAGTAACTCCTTGAAAGCTATCAATGCAAACTGGACTGCTAACATCTCCTTCATGTTGATATGTAGATGCTGTAGTCTGGCAGGCCACTTGTCTTGTATCCACTTTCCATTCAGATGAGCTCCCCAAGCTATGTCTGAGGCATCTGTCGTTAGAATCTGACTCGCCTCTGGCCGGGTCACAGAGAGTCCCTTGTTTAGGTGACATTCCTGAGCCCACCACAAAAATTCCTTTTGAATGCAAGGTATTATTTGAATGACAGTGTCCAGATCCTGGCAGTGCTGTGTCCATACATTTTGAGATACCATTGTAGCTTCCTCATATGCAGTTTGGCATTGGGAAGCACCAGAATACAAGATGCCATGAACCCTAATGCTTGAAGGACTGTCCTTGCAGTCAGCACGGACTGATGAGATAGTTGATGGAAGTAAAGGGATAGACTCTTTTGTTTGACCGGGGTTAAATAGGCCACCTGGGCAGCTGTATTCAGTCTCACACGCAGAAAGCACATGTCTTGAGAGGGTACTAGACTGGACTTTATTTCGTTCACAGAATACCCCAGGCATCTTAGCACTGCTATCACATATTCCAGATGCTGAAGAAGCTCGTCCTTTCTTGAGCCAGAATCAGACAGTCGTCCAAGTAAGGATAGATTTGTATTCCTTTTAGCCTGAAAAAGCTACAACTGGAGCCAGAACTTTGTGAATACTCTGGGCAGTAGATAAGCCAAAGGGCAATGCAGAGAACTGATAATGGGAATTTCCAGCTCGAAACGCAGATACTTCCTGCAACTGAGTCTGATAGGCACATGAAGGTAAGCCTCCTTGAGATCTAAAGTTACCATCCAGTGATCTTTGCCCAGCAGAGGTAAAAGCTGTTGTAACGTCAACATTTTGAACTTGGGAATGTCCAAATAAGTGTTGAGGATAGACAAATCCAAAATTGGTCTCCACGTGTTCCCCTTTTTTTGGTACTAGGAACAGGCGAGAATAAAATCCTAGGCCCCTTTCTGGCACAGGAACCGGCTGAATGGCCCCTATCTGGAGCAACAGAGAAATTTGCTTGTGAGCCTCTTTTCTTTGTAGAGGAGGAATGTCTGGCATGCCTTTGAAAGGAGGCAAGGTATGGAAATAAAACCTGTAACCGTGGTGAACGATATCCAATACCCATCTGTCTTGGGTAATAACACTCCAGTTTTCTTTGAAAAGTGCCAGCCTTCCTCCCAAAGGTGCTGCCAGACGAGAAGGCTCTGGCAGCTGAAAAGGCAAGTCATTGGGTCTGCTTACGAAAGGACTGACCCCTGCCCTTACCAGAAGACTGGGCAGGCGAACTGCCTGCTCTAGGCCTAAAAGAACCTTGAGCTCTGCCCCTACCACGCCTAGATCTACCCCTAGACTGAGAATCATAAGAAGGATAAGTCCACCCCTTAGTAGGCCAATTTCTACTAAACTTTGGAGGCTGAACCTGCAAAAATCTTTAACAGTCTGCATAGACTTAGCCTTGTCCTCCATTTTCTTTAAAACTGCGTCCACAGGCACCAAATAACACATCAGATTGTAAAGGAGCATCTAAAATCCTTGTCTTTACATGTTCAGCTAAATTCTGATCCCTGAGCCAGGCATGCCTGCGAAGAACAGAACCAGTGGCTGCCACCCTCAAGAGGCCTGTACAGCATCAAAACCACAATGCAAGGAATGCTTACCCACCTGTTCAGAAACATGAACTAAATCCTGCAACTCTTTACACTCAATACCTTCCAGAGCATCTACCTTAGACTTCAATTGTGAAAGGAGATAATTTTGGTATTTCAACATGTGAAACTGGCAATTCAAAGCCCTCATGGCTAAAGTGGAAGAAGTATACACCTTTTTTCCCCATCTATCCAAAGCCCTTGCCTCTTTATCAGAAGGAACAGGATTTTACCAACAGAAGCCTTAACACCTTTAGGGCCCTGAGAAACAGTTTCTGGGTCTGCCCTGGGACTCTTAAAAGATACTTATGAGCTTCAGGCACCCTATAATACCTGTCCGGTTTAACTGGGGCAGGAGGCAAAGAATCAGGGTTCAGGGAAGCCTCTGCAAAAACATCCTCTACCACATCCAGAACAGGAGGTATAGCTAAAGGCCTATGCTGGGGTAGAAACAAAATTCCCTAAGCCTTTTCCTAGAATCAGAGAAATCTTGACCTTCCCATTTAAAATGCTCCCTCATGGAATGAAGGGTCTCTGAAAAGAAAAATCCTCAGGAGGAGAAGCAAGGTGTAGAGTCATCTACATCAGAATCAGAATAAGGAGGATACTCCTGCAAGTCTTCAGCCGAAGACTCAGAAGCCTCCGAACACTGCTCAAAACTTTCAAGCTCAGGTTCCACCCTAGGCCTCTTATCAGGGGGGGGTAAAGAACCTCTAATCATAGTAATCAAATCTTCTGCCATTTTAAGCATATGTTTCTTAGGCAGAGACCCTGAAGAACTAGGGGAGACCCCACTGAAGTTAACCCTGGCCTACCTCTAGAAGGAGCCTTGGAAACAGAAGGAGGGCCTAACCACCTTAGGAAGGGAGGGGAGAACAGCTACCTGAGAAGCCCCTTCTGCCTGGCCTACCTCCTGAGAGGACACATCTTGTAACAGTAAAGTCTCACCCTGAGAATCCAAAGGAACTTCTGGTAGAACCACCGGCTCCACCGAGCCCTCTAAAGAACCGACGTCCGGGACAGACGGTTCTTCCACCCTAGGCTTCGCTGCTTTGTCCTTGCGCTTTTTAGACGAAGCAGGCGTCGGAGCATCCGATGGCATGTTGTAATTACAACGCTTCCCAAAAACTAACCTGGCACAATCTAATCTTCTCTTAATAGTGCGTTTGTTAAACCTAGCACAAGAGCGACAGCCAACCACGTCGTGCTCAGGCCCTAAGCAAGGTATACACAAGGTATGATAATCTCTATGAGGTATCTGTTTCCCACAAGAAATACAGTTATTCACTTTTTCTGACATCCGGTTAAATACTGAGGCAAGAAAAAACCAAAATATTCCCCAACGGGGTACTTAGCCAACTTTGATTCGGTCTGAAACTCCGACTTCAGAAAATTTCAGAACGCCAACCTGCACTCGCAATACTGCTTCTGCATCGGACCATGCGGCAAAAAAGACTGAGGATATGACGTCGGTCATGCGCATTTGTACCCTGACGTCCTGATGTCAGACAAATGCGCCTTGACCGACGTCAGCCTTATACTTTGGTATTCGGGCCGACTGGGACAGCGGACTACCCCAAGTGTTAGGACTGCAGCAATGTGAGATGAAGAACATCTGTTTCCCCCCCTAACTTTTTAGCTTTTCTCCCCAGACCTCTGCTGGATAGGGGTATCTTATGGGCTAGTCAAACTTCTTCCAGTAAACAAATACTAATAAAATAAATCTCCACTTGGTGGAACTGAGATTGTCTGTACATGTATTAAATAATGTTAAATTAGCAGTCAATGGTTCATACTTCAGGGCCACTTATTATGTAACTTATTCCTAACTGTTTTTGCTCATTTCTTAATTATGCCAATTCTGTTTGCTTATCTTATGAACTCTGTTTTTATTGTCATTTACTTATTTATTGACATTTGATTACCAGGAAAGTCCGACTGGGTAGAAGCCCATTTTCAGCGGAGGCCTGGGGAGAAAAGCTCCAAATTATTGCAAAACATTTTAAGAACAATAATTTTACAATCTTCAAAAATCAAACAAAAACATCTGCATTTTAAATAATTGTAAGTATAAAAACATAGGTTAAGAAATGAAACAAGGTATATGACAATCATTTAATATTTTGAGAAATTTTAGACCGTTTGCAGAGAAATTATAGGTAAGTTACTCTAATACAAATAGGAATTGCATGCAATATGAACTGAAGCAAAAACAGACTTGTGGCATATTTAGAGAGAAAGTCAGAGAAGATAATTAGATAGCAGTAAGGAAGTAAGTGAAAAAGGGAGAGTAAGGAGGTATAAGGAATGAAAAGGTACTTGTTCACATTTCAGGATATAGGTTATCCTGGTTTTGAGAAAGAACATAGTCAGATTTTAGCTAGGAAGTATTTCAAAGTGTTTCTGAAAGATGGAAGAGTGGGTATAGACCTGATGGATACAGGCAAGGAGTTCCAGACCTTAGCAACCTAGTACGAGTACAGACAATGCCCAGCAGACTTGCTAGGTTTGTAGACAGAGAGGAGTTTTTGGTCACTTGATTGCAATGAATGACTGGGAATATAGATGCATAGAATGTTTTTTAGTGCTGGACAGGCAAGATGGATGCTGGATAATTTTATAGGTGATAAGAAATTGTGTATATGTTAGTTGATGTGGCAGTTCTAACCAGTTTAAGCTTTTCAGTGGTATACAGTTGTGGGATCTGAAAGGGGTATGTGCTGCAAATTTAGCAACTTTGTTATAGCATTGCTCAAGTTTTAATTTTTGTGAAGGCTGGGGGTTAAGGATGGGAGCACCATAAAGAAGAGTGGGGAGGAGATAAGTAGTGGCAAGTGTAGTTTTAGTTGCGTTGATGAGAAAGTTTTTGGCTTTGTAAAGCATCCCATGTTTTTGATTAGTTTTTCTTATGCAAGTTTGCATATGTAGGTAGAATGTAAGATCATCATCCACTATCACCCCTAATAGTTTGCTATGAGAAGTGACTTCAATGGTTATATTATCAAGAGAGAGGACTTCAATGTTTTTTTTTTGTTTGTTTTTTTTAACGAGAGAGGGGAAAAAGTAGTAGTTTGAGCTTTTTTGGGTTGAGCATAAGTTGTGAGATACAAAGCCATGTTTCAGTGGCTGCTAAAGCTTTCCGAGTACTTTTTTTGAGGTGTGCCATGTTGTCAGATGCGCAAATGAGAGTGGAACCATCTGCATATTGTATTAGGGTAGCCAGTTGTGTGGAAGTATAAACAATGTTGGTGAAAATATTAAAGAGGAGGGGACGAAGGATAGAGTATTTTCACTGTTTTACACAGTCTTAGAACAAACAGAAATGTAATAACATATGACACATAGCTGCTCTATGAAGTAAGATTGTGACAGAGTACGACAAGAGAAAACACTGAGGGGATATTTTGCAATACATTCTACTACAATGACAATCCCACCACCAGGTCAATTTATAAGTCAATGTATAACTGAGAACAATCACTTTATAGCCAGAACAAAGCAATTAACAAAGAGATCCAAATAAAACAATTTTTATGTCATTTCCTGAGACTAAACACATTATCACAGAGCCAGAGGCAGCAGCCCTAAAAGATGCATCAGTTGTTTCACAGCTACATTGGATAGAGTGACAGACAACATGAAAAGTGGAACTAAGCAAGGACAGAGCTGAGGCCTTAATCTCAGGGGCAGGCATCTCAGAAACAATGTCCCAATCTGGGAAAGAAGGGGCAGGATGTACCTTGTCATATTAGTCTGGTAACTGATGACATTGAAGGCTAAAATAGGCAAAGTGTATACCTTCTTACCAGTCCTCTCCATGGCTCTACTATCTTTATTGGAAGAAAAGGAGCTTGGAGGAAAGCAATTAGCCTAGAAGGCTTGTCAGTAGATACAGAAATCACTGCAGGATCAGAAGAAGGGCTGTTGTCATAGGATCACAGGAGGTTACTCGGCTAATGTCCCTGGGACCCTTACAAGCCTAGCCAAGAGTTTATCCCCAAAAATTAAACCTCAGTCAGCACCTGTCGCTCATGTCAGTGAGGGACAAAGGTGGAACCCCATGCAGAAATCTGTGGTTTCTCATCCACTCATCAAGGCTGCGCCTGAAGAGGGTCAGTGAGGTACTCTGTTTGACATGTATGGGAAGTCTATTCCCGAGATGGGGCAGCCTCTGGTAGACAAACCTGGCTTTGTTGATGTCGCATATTAGATTTAGGCCTTTCAAGCGGGTAATGCGTGAAGAGTCAGACTTATGGATATTGAGCATCTCTATTAGGGCACGGTCTGATACTGCCTTGAAGGCGAGACACAAATCACCTCTGAGCAATATTTACGATACCGAGTAGCATGATAGAAATTTGAGCCTGCCCACATAGAACAGGTGTTGGAGGCCATAGATTCTCTTTGTGAGGTATTTCTGTGGTCTTTCCAGTTGGTGCAGGTGTCTGGAGAGGTACATACCAAATGGGATGTTATAAACAATTACAGGCCTAATGAGGGTGGAGTGCAGAAAGGTAATCTCCTTTTTTTGGATGCAATCCCTTTACTTATGAGATGAACCAAGTAAAAGGCTCTTCTGACCACTACCAGTACATGACGGTAGAATGTGAGATTGTTGTCAACCTGAGTACCCTGGTTTCTCACCACAGGTTGTGTGCTTAGGGAGTTGCCATTGATGTGGCAATCAATAGGGGCCTTGCTTTTTCCGAATGGTATAATACATTTTTTTGCATTTAACATAAGGCCATGACTTTGGCACCAGTCTTTTGTTGCTGTGAGACCCTGTTGCAGTATGTTAACATCATCTGAAGAGTCAATGACTGCACCCAACTTACTGTCATCCGCAAACTTGGTCAACCAGAGGTCCTTTGTCTTTGCCTGGACCTCTGAGAAGTAGATGCCAAACAGTAGGGGTCCCAGGACAGATTCATGTGAAACACCACCAGTGACAGGTCTGCTGTAGGGAGGTGTTGGTGCCAATTCTGACCTTGTGGGCCCTATCAGTGAGCCAGTTGGCCAGCCACCTGATGAGACAGGGATTTACGCCAAGTTGAGTTAACTTTTCGATAATGCCCGAGTGGGGGGTTGTGTCAAAGGCTTTGCCAAGTCACAGTAAGCTGCATGTACTGACTTTTCCTCATCCAGGGCTTTGGTGACAGTCTCAAAGAAGTCAATTAACAGGCAAGATCTACCCCTGACGAATCTGAATTACGTGGAGTCAAATGCTTGGAGATTGTCTATGTCCTTGTTTATGAGAAGCCTAGTCAAAGTAAGCTGTATGTACTGACTTTTCCTCATCCTGGGCCTTGGTGACAATCTCAAAGAAGTCAATCAGGTTCAACAAGCAAGATCTACACCTGACGAATCTGAACTGCATGGGGTCAAATGCTTGGAGATTGCCTATGTCCTTGTTTATGAGATTCATAATAATGTGCTCCATGGCTTTACAGATCAGACCTGTCAAGCTAATGGGGTGATAGTTTCCCAGGAGAGTAGTGGCACCACCTTTGTGCAAGGGGATGACAATGACAGTTCTCCACTTTGCTGGAATGATGCCTGTAGTTAGGCTATGGTTGAATAGGGTGCTCAATGGCAAAGCTAGTTCTTGCTGGAGATAGTGCAGAATAGCCTGGGATACTATCAGGTTCCATGGAAGCCGTGTTCTTTGCCTTGGATAGGACCTTTAGCACTTGCTCTAAGGAGATGTGAGGTGCAGGACAAGTATCGGGGATGTCGAATAGGCCTTTGGGGGGATAGGGGACTGACGTTTGCATTGAACCTGTCAGCTAGCAAGTTGACTAAGTCAACAGGATCAGTGCAAGTGGTACCGTTAAGTACTAATTCAGAACAAACCTGGGCTTTGCCATGGAGGTTCAGGACATAGCTGAAGAAGGCTTTGTGGCTTCCCTTTGTTTTGGAAGCTAGTTTCAATTCATAATTGGATTTGGAGGGTTTTTTTTTTACTAGTGATCTAATTTGTTTTTGAGGCTAAGGAGGGAGTTTTTCCAATTTGGAATTTGTTCTTTTTTATCCCTGGACAACAGTTTCTTCCTTTTGTTGTAAAGCTAGTTGACAGAGGATGTTCACCAGACATGTTTGTGTTTCCTTGAGGAGCAAGTTTTAGCTCTGTTGGGTATGGCTGAGGTCCATGCAGCTGTACAGGTGCTTGTATACTGCTCTGGTGTACTGTTCAGCATAGTTGTCTGCATCCTCTGGGGGAGGGGGCAGTGGTGCGAAGCTGATACCCTCCCTTAGGAGGTTGTAGTCAGCTTTTGAGAAATCTTTTAGCCTGGTTACATCTAGGGGAGGTTGGGTGAGATAGAAACTTTGAATGAGACAGACCAATGATCTGACCTCAGCAGGGAAAAACATACTATCAGAGTGGTGCAGCGGTCACCCATGTTGGTGAGAACCAAGTCCAGAATGTTACATCCCCTTGTGGGGGATGAGATGAGCTGGTCTAGTGCGTTAGAACCGATGAAGTCAAGGAATCATTGGGTAACTGCATTAGTGCAGAAATAGTTCACCCAGTCTATAGTGGCATAGTTGAAGTCATCAAGGGCAGGAACTTGCAGGCATTCAGCACCTTAAAGAACCTATCAGCTTTCTTAGGTTCATAGGTGTGTACTAAGCTAATGGCCCTGGAGCCTTTACAAGCCTAGCCCATAAGATTACCCTGGCATCGTGCTACCCAACCTTAGTTTTCAGTGCCACTGGCGTGACCCCCAGGGTGAATTTTCTATTTCCCATCCACTCATCAAGATTTTGTTTGAAGAGGGTCAGTGAGGTGCTCTGTTTGACATGTATGGGAAGTCTATTCCATAGCATGGGCAGTCTCTGGGTTATGAACCTGTTCCTCCAGCATGTTCTGTTGACTGTGGTAATGAGGTTGAGCTCTCTGGAGTGTGTGGTGCGAGCCCAAGGCCAAGAATACAGCTTCCTGCCTTTCCTGTAACTGCAGACTTTGGCATCTTAGGAGCTGAAGGTTGAGAATCCGATGCCACGGAAGCAGAAAGGTATCCAATACAGCAGCCAATACAGGAGGGACAGCTGAAGGTTTACAATAGTCCATTTGTAACAACTCACAATACCTTTTCTGGACGTTTGATACCTGGGAGCAATCCCATCTGAAATGCTCCATCATACACACAACCGTGAGAATCAGGACTGACATATTTCCTCCTCCTTCGATCCACAGTTTAAAAGTGAAAGCAACCGAGTGGAACAGGCTAAGGAGTCAGCCTCAGAGTGAGAATCTTCATCCGAAGACTTTGGGGCTTCAATTCCATCAAGGCACTGAACAAGCCTCGAGTGAAGTCCTGCCCATACCTCTCAACTGTACAGAATTTCTCAGAATGTCCATATTTTTCCCTAATATTTTTGGTCTGTTCCTCATAAAACGTGGTTTTCTGGCTAATTACTGAGGATCATCACTAAAGTTTCAGACTTTATATCCTTCGGAAAATGCACGCTAACACAAATCCTGTTCTAGCAACTATCTAAGTCTATAAGATCAACATTTAAAATCTGTCCCAATGTTTGGGCCTTTGCCCCCCAATATTTTGGGCTTTATTCAGATTTCTTGCACTGAGAGGTTAAGAGGTATGATGATGAGCATCTCTGCCTGGGTTGTCGCACTAGGGGGAATTTGATAGGGAATCGTGAGTTTACATGTGTGTGTGTGTGTGTGTGTGAGAAAGAGATTGTGTGTGGGTAAATGAGTGAATGTCCACAAGTCCAAGTTTGGAATTGGAAGTGTACATACATCACATTTATGCCCTACACTTGCATGGGAAGCAGACATCTGATGTACGATGTTCCCTAGGTACTAAAGGCTTTGGTATACTGGCTGGATGTTGAGCTATCCTTAACAGGAGATCCCAGAGGTGATGAATACTGCAACAATGACATGGAAGGACATCTGGTAATGACTGGCCCTCAGACAGAAGCACAGGAATTTCCTGGACCACCTTGCAATCTTTATATGACTGTAAGTGCCCTTGAAATCTATCAAGCATATCCAGTTTTCCTTCATCAACAGAGATAAAATGGGCTGCCACTGTGACCAACCTGAACTTGGTCAGCTTTACAAACTGATTCAACTTGTTCAAATCCAAAATCAGCATAAGGTCTTTGTTCTTTTTTGAAACCAAAAAGAAAGTACAGTTATGTAAAATCTTACCATAATGGAAGATGTCCTTCTCTTCACTGTTGCAGTATTGATTACACTAGGGATCCCCTGCCAAGGGCGACCTGATGGCCAGTCAGTATAACAAAGCCTTTAGGTTGCTTTAAGGTATGCTGTACTTCACTCGTATGGTCCTCACGTAGTGAAGGGCATAAAGGTAACATCCGGTCATACCATCCTCAAAAATGACAGCCCCAAGAAAACTGCCAGTCCAATGAAAAAAAGAGATAATCAGTACATCCAGAAGACAAATGGACCATGGGGAGGAGGAAGGGAGTGAATACTGCAACAGTGAAGAGAAGGACATCTACTATTATGGTAAGACTTCACATAAATGTACTATGTCCTTCCAATTCACTGTTGCAGTATTCATTATGCTAGGGAGAGTGCCAAAGCTCCGGAAGATGGGGAGGAGAAAGGACTAGTAGAGATTTCTAGGAAAGCATGAAGGATGGCTCTAGCAAAATCAGCTTTAGCTCTGGAAATCCTATCCAACTTGCAGTGCTTGGCAAATGTATGCACAGAAGATCAGGTAGCTGCCTCAAAAATAGAATTAGTATCCAAAACCTTGAAAAAAGCACCAGAAGAAGCCACAGCCCTAGTAGAATGAGCCTTAACAAAAGAAGGAAGGCTCTTACCATGAAAGGAATAACAAAAAGAAACAGCTTTAGAAATCCAAGAAGAAATACTTTGATTGGACACGGCCAATCCTAAGGATCTAGGATGAAAGGAAACAAAAGGCAGATGAGATTTTCTAATAGTCTTAGTCTTATCAAAATAAAATCCAAGTGGTCTATGCACATACAATGTGTGCAGCACCTTCTCACTGGCAGATTGCGGGAAAGGGGAAAAAAAGTAGGCAAATGAATAGACTGATTAAGGGACAACTCATTCACCACCTTGGGCATAACAGGATTAGTACACACAGACACCATGTTCTTATAAAACACCAAAAAAGGAGGACAAGCCATAAGGGCTTGAAGCTCAAACATCAGTCTGGAAGAAGTAAGGCCTTACAAAAGTACAGTCTTCCAAGAGCAAAGCTGCAAAGCACAGCTCAAAAGGAGCTTGAGTCAATTTTTCCAAAACAAAATTAAGATCCCAGGGAGGAGGAACAGGCTTCCTGGGAGGCCTAATATGAATGACACTTTCAAGAAATTGTTTAGCTTCAAATCTAGAATCTAAATGAGGTTATAAAGGCAAACAAGCAGAGATAGCTCAAGAAGCAGAGGAGGAATGTGAAAGCAGTGCCAAGGATTAAATGGTGGAAATTAAAAAGGGTGATTGTGAGGTGGAGTTCAGGGAAGAGTTAAGACAGGCACTGGGAGGCAATGAAGAGTTACCGAATAGCTGGGTAACTACAGCAGAACTAGTAAGGGAGACTGCTAGGAAGGTGTTTGGTGTGACATCTGGACAGAGGAAGGAGGACAAGGAGACATGGTGGTGGAATAAGGAAGTACAGGAGAGTATACAGAGGAAGAGGCTGGCGAAGAAGTGGGATTGTCAAAGAGGTGAAGTAGACATGAGTATTAGGAGATGAGGCGCATGACAAAGAGACAGGTGGCGAAGGCTAAGGATAAGGTATATAGAGAGTTGTATGAGAGATTGGACACTAAAGAGGGAGAAAAGGACCTGTACTGATTGGCTAGACAGAGGGACAGAGCTGGGAAAGATGTGCAGCAGGTAAGGGTGATAAAGGACAGTGAGGGAAACGTACTCACAAGTGAGGAGTGTGTGTTGGGTAGATGGAAAGAGTACTTTGAAGGGCTGATGAATGAAGAGAATGAGAGAGAGAGAAGGTTGGATGATGTGGGGATAGTGAATCAGGAAGTGAAGCAGATTAGCAAGGAGGAAGTAAGGACAGCTATGAAGAGGATGAAGAATGGAAAGGCTGTTGGTCCAGATGACATACCAGTGGAAGCATGGAGGCGCTTAGGAGAAATGGCAGTGGACTTTTTAACCAGATTGTTTAATGAAATTTTGGAAAGTCAGAGGATGCGTGAGGAGTGGAGAAAAGGTGTTCTGGTACCTATCTTTAAAAATAAGGGTGATGCGCAGAGCTGCAGTAATTACAGAGGGATAAAATTGATCAGTCACAGCTTGAAGTTATGGTGAACAGTAGTGGAAGGTAGGTTCAGAAGGGAGGTGATGATTAGTGATCAGCAGTATGGTTTCATGCCAGGAAAGAGCACTACAGATGCAATATTTGCTCTGAGTGTTGTTGGAGAAATACAGAGAAGGTCAGAAGGAGTTGCATTGTGTCTTTGTGGACTTAGAGAAAGCATATGACAGGGTGCCTAGAGAGGAGTTGTGGTATTGTATGAGGAAGTTGGGAGTGGCAGAGAAGTATGTAAGAGTGGTACAGGATATGTACGAGGGTAGTGTGACATTGGTGAGGACTGCGGTGGGAGTGACGGATACGTTTAAGGTGGAGGTGGGATTAAATCAAGGATCAGCTCTGAGCCCTTTCTTATTTGCAGTGGTGATAGACAGGTTGACAGATGAGATTAGACAGGAGGCCCCGTGGACTATGATGTTTGCAGATGACATTGTGATATGTAGTGAGAGTAAGGACCAGGTTGTGGAGATATGCTTTAGAGAGGAGAGGAATGAAGGTCAGCAGGGCTAAAACAGAATATATGTGTGTAAACGAGAGGGAGGGTAGAGGAATGGTGATGATGCAGGGAGCAGAGGTGGTAAAGGTGGATGAGTTTAAGTACTTGGGATCAACAGTTCAGAGTAATGGTGAGTGTGGAAGAGAGGTGAGGAAGAGAGTACAGGCAGGGTGGAATGGGTGGAGAAGAGTGACAGGAGTGATTTGTGACAGACGGGTACCAATAAGAGTGAAAGGGAAGGTCTACAAGAGGGTAGTGAGACCAGCTATGTTATATGGGTTGGAGACAGTAGCACTGTCGAAAAGGCAGGAGTCAGAGCTGGATGTGGCAGAGTTAAAGGTGTTAAGATTTGCACTGGGTGTGACTAGGATGGACAGGATTAAGAATCAGTATATTAGAGGGTCAGCTCAGGTTGGACAGTTTAGAGACAAAGTGGTTTGGACATGTGCTGAGGAGGGATGCTGGGTATATTGGGAAAAGGATGCTAAGGATGGAGCTGCCAGGTAAGAGGAAAAGAGGAAGGCCTAAGATGAGGTTTATGGATGTGGTGAGAGAGGACATGCAAGCGGTTAGTGTGAAAGAGCATGATGCAGAGGACAGGAAGAAATGGAAACAGATGATCCGCTGTGGCGACCCCTAACGGGAACAACCGAAAGAAGATGATGATGAACAAAAGAATAAGCCAACCCAGCAATGAGCAATTCACAAGACAGAAACAAAGGAACATCCACAGAAAGTGAATCCAGGTTACGAGAAAGACAACAAATAGAAAACCTCTTCCATTTGGATAAGTAGGATTTCCTACCATTGGGTTTCCTGGCCACCTGTAGGACCCTAAGCATGTCCTCAGAAAAAAAAGGGTCTATGTGGAATTAAAATCATATCACCCACAATGTCAGTTGAAGAGTGGATAGGTGGGGAGAGATGAGAGATCCCTTGTCTTGTGTGAGGAGGTCCACCCTGTGAGGTAACTTGTGATGATTGCCCTTGTCTAAATGCAGAGGAAGAAGGAACCATGCCGTCTTGGCCAAAAGGGAGTCAGCATCCTGTTGAATTTTGAGCAGGACATTTGGAATGAGGCCATGGGGAGGGAAAGCGTAAGGAAACATCCCCTTTCAAGAATAAAAGACAGGGCCTTTAAACTTCCAAATCAGAGGACCTTGGACTCTGGCAAAAAATAAACAAAGAAGTTTGTTCAGAGGGGAGGCAGAGTACCCCACTCATGGACAATGTCCAAAACATATCCCTGTGAAGCATCCACTCATGGGATTGAGTTAAGAATCTGCTCAGTGGCTACCACAATGTTTTGACCTGACGAATGTAAAATGCTTGAACAGTCACTTGATACTAGATAGCAAGAGTGCCAACTGGCAAAGATGATAAGATTGTCCACCCCCCACCCCCACATTATTTACATACCACATCACTGTGGTTTTGTCTGTAAACACCTTGAGAGGTCCTGGGAGAAGAGTGGATGAAAACCTTGAAGAGCCAGCAGACGAGCTGTCATTTCTTCGACACTTATGTGCTCTTTCTGTTGATGAGGCAACCACACCCCCTGCACCTTTAGGGAGCCAAAAGCTGCTCCCCATCCCATGTCTGAAGTGTCTGTTAACAGCTCCTGAGAGGAAAGAGCGGGATGAAAAGGGAGCCTTGGATTTAGAGACAACTGCTGAATCCACCACTGAAATTCCTTCTTGAGACAAGGTAGAACAGGAACTACAAATTCTAGGGGATGCGCATGTTGAAGCCAAACTGACTTCAGAAACCACTGAAACTTTCTAATGTGGAGTTTGGCCAGAGCGAGTACAGGATGGTGGATGCCATGAATCCCACAGCTCTCAGAAATTTCATGGCTGCTATACAGGCCAAAGGAAGATGAGTCTGAACGAAGATAATGAGTGTGTAGGCCTTGGGAGGAGGCAGAAATGCCAGCATAGGCACAGTCTGGATCCTGCACCCCAGAAAAACATGGCCTTGAGAAAGAGTCAGAAAAGTCTTCTTGAAGTTTACTGTGAACCCCAGGCTTTGCAGAAGGGAAATGGCAAAATGAAAGCTTTGCAACCAGATCTCTGGACAGGATGCCCAAATCAGGAGGTCATCCAAGTAAGGAAAGACTTTGATCCCCTGAAGCCTGCAAAAAGCAATCAATGGTGTGAGGCATTTGGTGAATACCCTTGGGCAGTAGAAAGGCCAAACGGCAAAGCAGAGCACTGAAAATACCAGGAAGCAACAGAGAAACGTATAACATCCTCTAAAGGGGATGAATCGAGATATGGAGATAAGCATCCTTGAGATCCAAATCCACTATATAAACCTGAGGAAGCAAAAGAAGAAATAAAGTCTGAAGTGACAACATTTGAAAGGAGGGCACCTTCAGAAAAGTTTTTAGATGAGAGAAATCTAAAATTGGTCTCTAAGCACCCACTTTTCTGGGTACTAGAAACATCCGGAAATAAACCCCTCTTGCCCCTTTGGGACGCAGGCACCTCCTGAATAATACCCTCAGTCAAAAGGTCCCGAAGCACCTCTGGAAAGAAGGAGAGTTGTTCCTGAGGGGGCTGAGGAATACCCATAAAGGGGGAAGGGATTTCCAAACCATGAAATATCCCTGGGCAGATAGTGGATATACTAAAACAATGAGCAAAAAGGTCACACGGGAAAAAAAACAATCAGTAATAACCAAAAGAAAAATCTAGCAACAGTAGACTTTCCACTGTGTGATTCCTTAAAACTCTTGTATTAGAGGCAACATGGGATATATGCAAATGGCCCTTTAAGGATATCAGGTGTTTCAGCTATATGGCAATTCTGAATGTCCATGACTTTTTTTCTTTTTAAGTCTATTTATGGACAAATTCAGGCCAATAAAGCCAAACCCCACTAGCTGTGTTTCAGCTATATGGTAATTCTGAATGTCCCATGACTTTTTTCTTTTTAAGTCTATTTATAAACAGATTCAATCCAATAAAGCCAAACCCCACTTGTTGTGTTTCAGCTATATGGCAATTCTGAATGTGGGGTTTGGTTTTATTGGCCTGAATTTGTCCATAAAATAGACTTAAAAAGAAAAAAGTCATGGACATTCAGAACTGCCATACAGATGAAACACCTAATGTCCTTAAAGGGTCATTTGCTTACATCCCATGTCGCCTCTAATACAAGAGGTTTAAAGAATCACAGAATGGACAGAACCAGGAATCCTGAGTAATTTACTGCCAAAAAGGAAGCGAGAGAGTGGCGAAGAGAAAGAGGAAAGTGGCTGGGAAGAATAGGATAGTCAGACATAGGGTTGCCACCTTCGTTCACGGCTAAAACTGGAGCCAAGCCACGCCCCTCGCGTCACCAGTAACCCCGCCCACCCCACCCCCTCTCCCACCAACATACCGCCTATTTTGTGATGTCACGACAGCATCACTCAACGGGAACGCCCTCTTTTTTCGTTCCCGCCACCTGCTTTTGGCTGATTTGCTATGCTTTTCTGTAAAAAAAAGCATAGTAAATCAGCCGATTTACAAACTCCGATAGTCTGTTTCCTTTTTGAAACAGAATACTGGAGTTTGTACAGTGTTTTCCGGACTACCGGAGAATCAGTTTGATTTCCTGATAGTCCGGAAAAAAAACGGAGGGGTGGCAAGCCTAGTCAGACAGCACCTGGTTTATCAGGAAAAGGAGACTTCTGAGGCACAGAAGTCTGAGTAGTAAGGAGAGCAAGATTGCCTATGAAGAAAAGCTGACTTACTGGGGTAATTTCTCTAAAATGAGGCACAGGAGAAACAAACACATTTAAGTTCCTGTAAAGCCTTGCCCTTATCCTGAAGGGACTTAAACAAAGCAACGCCCCATTTGGTATGTACTTCTCAAGACATCTGCAACAACTGGAAAGGCAGCAGAAATACCTCACTAAAAGAATCACAGGCCTAAAGCAGATGCCCTATGCTGACTGCCTTAAAAAACTCCAGCTATACTCTGTCGCATATCGTCTACTCCGAGGCGATCTCTGCTTAACATACAAGGCCATGTCAAACCCAGAGCTGTTGGACATGCTACACTTAAAGAAATCCCAATCCCTCAGAGCCACATGCTCCAGGGATCTAAACTTTGTCATCACAATAAACAAACCATGCTGCTGGGATAGGTTCCTGACCCAGAGACTCCCCAGACTCTGGAATGGACTGCCTATACATGTCAAGCACAGCACCTCTTTGGCCCTCTTCAAAAGGAACCTTTATGATTGGATGGGAGAAAAGAAATTCACCCCAGGGATCATGTCAGTCACCCTGCTAGACAGGGGTCCAGGGAAGTAAATAGTGTGGGAAGAAATAGTCAGGGAATTGTTATGGCTAGGCTTGTATAGGCCCTAGGGCCGATAGCCGATAGCCTAGTACCAACCTATGAACAGCTTCTCCAAACAAGTGTTTATTATCTAGAGGGTCATCTATCAACTTAGCCTTAATATCATCAAGCAAAGGTTGAACCTGAATCCAAGAATACCTTCTAATCACTGACCGAAAAGCAGCAGCCCTACAGGAAGCATGTGCCGCATCATAGCTATCCTTGATAGAATGACTAGTCATCTGGGAGAAAGTCCCTAGCAGAGAATGTCAGAAGTTTTACCCTCAGAGTCTGAAAGATCAGAAATAACCTGACAGGCCTGAGAAAGGAGAGCCAACAAGTACCGGGACATATGGGTCTGACAATTAACAGCCCTAAAAGCCAAGGTAGCAGAGGTATAAACCTTCTTGCCTAGCCTTACCAAGGTTCTGCTAATCTTTATCAGAAGGTAGCAACTTAGAAGAAAGCACTTGAGATGGCTTGTCAGAAGCTACAGACCCCACTGAGGGGTCAGCAGGAGGGCACTTTTACAAAAATTGACAGTCCTCAGGCACCCTACAGGGTCTATCAGGCTTTTTGGGGGTAGAAGGCAGAGAGTCTGGAGCCTCAAAAGCATTAGACAATGCATCCAACAAGGCAGCCAAAACAGGAGGAACAGCAAAAGGTCTTGGAAACTCCATCTCCAGCAACTCATAATACATTTTTTGTATTTCAGAAACCTGGACACAATCCCATTTAATGAACTCCATCATCCTAGAGATAGTATCCCCAGAAGAAATCTCTTCAAAGGAAGTATCAGGACTGGTAGAGTCCTCCTTTTCTTCCAATCCATAATCCAAAGGAGAGGGAATCTGAGAGAAGTAAGCAAGGGATTCCTCATCCGAATCTGCCTCCTCCTCAGAAGACTCTTGGTCTCTGGGTCTTTTAAGGGGGGGGGGGGTAGGGGACTAAGGTGGGGTTGGAACAGAGATTCCCTGAGGAGGTTTGGAAGCCTTCAAAGCACTAAACAAGCCCTGAGTGAAGGACTGCCATTCACTCTGTGGATCCTTATGAGACGTCCGTCTTAGAGAAGTTAGAAGGCTCCAACCTAGGCATTCAATAACAGCACTTCCCTGAATAATATTTCAGGACCCCCCCGCCCTTCGATATAATCAGCTTTGGTTCCCCCTGAACGTTCGAAGTGGACATCTGCAATGCCTCCTCAGACGTGCTTAAAGTTGGATCCCTGACGGCCTCCAAACTGGTCATGGCAGAAGAGTCCAACAATAAAGCTGGGTATCTATCTATGTCAAACAGAGCTCCTCATTAGCACTCTTCAAGAAAAATCTTGATGATTGGATGGGTAATAGGAAATTCACCCCGGGGATCACTTATGTGGTTCTGCTTGACAGGGGCACAGGAAAATCATTTTCTTGGGTGGCGAAAGCCAGGGTACCTTTTTGGCTAGGCTTGTATAGGCCCTAGGGCCAATAGCCTAGTACCTACCTATGAACTTAAACATGCCAGCATTCACTCACCTCAGGAGAGACATCCAGCGGAGGCTGAACAGCAGATGATTCTAACCTAGACTTCTTGGCCTTCTTTACAGACAGCTGTCTCTTGAAGTGGGAAGCTCCCTCCATCATATCCTTAGCAAGAAGCTTAAGACACTGGTTTTCAATTTAAAGCACCAAAGAAGAAAGTCTACTATGAAGGGTCTTCGATACAAAGGCCTGACAAAGCAGGATGTATGGTCATGCAAAGCACCAAGGCAAAAAGACACTGTTTGTCGCACTCTTTATGGGGAGTCTGTCTCCCACACTTGCATTTACCATTCTTGGATGACATGACACCCCACAAGGAACAATATAATAAAAAGAAGATAAGGAAAACAATACCCAACAGGGCACTTAACTGCAACAGCTTGCTGAACCAGTAACAGAAAGGGTGTTCAGACTGATGATCAAGAGGTGGCATTTGGACTGGTGGTAAAAATGTTCTGAGGATAGTACATCTGGACATCACCTTTATGCCTTGTGCTACGCAAGGAGCATACAAGTGATGTATGGCATACCTTAAAGCAAGCTATAGGTTTTGGTATACTGGATGGATGCCGGGCTGCCCTTGGCAGGGGATTCCCAGTGTAATGAATACTTCAACAGTGAACTGAAAGGACATCCTTGAATAAACCCCAGCTTCTCATTGGTCTGGTGGGACCTTTTGGATGAATCAACTTGCTAGCAGTTGATGAATTTCCATGGCTGCTGCTCTTCTCTGACTGGGTAGAACATCAGGAAGTCATTTGGGAGTTACAGTTGAACTTCGAAAACTGGAAATGAGTTGCCTCTGGATTACAACTCTTAACACCCAAGCATCCACGATGATGGCCTCCCAAGCTTTTCGACCCGACTGCCTCCAGAGCAGGACAGCTGGGCAAACCTTCAGGATTGCTGAAAGGGCCTCCTGGAGAAACCTCCATGGAAGCCCTAGTTCTGCAGAAAATCCCTGCCATTAGGGCAGCGTCCAATATTGTTGCCACCCCTGCTGCAGAGAGAGCACCAGAAGGAGCCTCTTGAAAGGACTGCTGTGGATTTCCTAAAAAAGAGATGTCCTCCTCCTGGTTACGAGAAAAAGTTCATTAAGAGGTGGCAAAATAAACTCCAACTACAGACAATGCCTTCCCATCTTGTTCACGCCTGGTCAAGGTGTCTAACTTTTGGTCCAAAAAGAGATGAGCCATCAAAATGGTATTAACAAAGGATGCCTTAAAGCAGTGTGCAAAGTCACACAGCCTTATCCAAGCACAGCAACACATAACGATGCTGGTGCCAGCTGCTCGGGATGTGCCATCAGCTGGGTTGGAAAGCAGATGTATGGACACATTGGAAATGGGTGGCAGTTGAATTTCCAAACTCTTCTGAGCGTCTGGAGACTGCTGTGTCTTCACAACTCTTGATACTTCTGAGAATGTCCTGCTAAAGTCTGGTCAAATTAGTCAAATAATTTAATGCCCTTAACACAAAGGTGGCTAAGGCGTAAGCATGCTTTCAAAAGCAGTCTGATGCCAGAGACTCACTATTCAGAGGATGGACCAAGGAACTCTCCTCCAAAATATCCTTTCTGGTTGCAGCGGCCAGCACAATAGCATCCATGGGGGCACCCTTACTCTAGTAAAGTATATTCTTGGGGAGCGTTGATGAGAACCTTATTGGGCTTTTTGGAGATCAGTTCCATCATATCAAGCTCCTTCAATGCCCTCCGGGACACCAAATCAATAAGTGTGTCTGGATGAGGAACCACTTAGGATGTGGTTGGGCCAACCCCAAAGGCCTCCTAAAACATCATATCCTCTGGTGCAGGAGCTTTAGCAGCCCAGCCCTAGCACTGATGAAATGGCACCAAAAGATTGCCAAAGGAAGCGTCTTTGCGGGGGATGTGGGGATCCTTTCTCATTCCTCAAGGTCTGTGTTCTCAGTGAGGGACTCCCCAGGTGAGTCCGGGTGCTTCCTCTTGAACCACCTCTTACCAAAGACTTCCTGTTCCAGTGACCCAGGAGGGGAAACAGAAGAGAACGGAGGCCCTACTGGGAGGGCAGCTTGGAAACCAAAAAAAGCAAGCTATCCCGGAGCAGCTGATAAGTGGTCACTAGCACAGACATGGAAGTGGAGGCAGCACCAGTCAAGCTAGACCATTCCCTCTACTGGCAGGGGAACATCATCTCCATGATGCTGAAAGCATAGGCAGAAATGGGCCGCCCTGACCCGACAAGACCTAGACTCTGAAGACCCTCAAGGATGCACCAGAACCTGGAGCGTTTCCATCCTTTCCCAATGACAAGACCGGGGCTAAACTATCAGAAACAGATGCCCCGAGTGGAAGAGATAACCCCAACACCTGTATTGTCGAATCTGACTTGCACTCCACTGCTTTAATTTGTTCTTCCTAGGGTTGAAGAAACCAAGGTCAGGACTGGAGTTGAGATCGGTCAGGCTGTCCGCTATGAACTTAAAGAATGGAAGACGACTAGTACTAAAACCTTGGATCCGTAAGGCCAGAAGAAGAAAAAGTACAGTTGTGTACACTTGTCATAAATGTAGATGTTTGAGTGTATTCACTGTTGCAGTCATCACATTTGGATTATCTGCCTGCAGGTAACCCTCAGCCGGCCTGAATACCAGAGCCTTGGATTCCTGCATCGGATGCTGTCTCCTCTTCCATGATGTCAAGTCGTCAGGGGTATAAAACATGCAGCCGACGCCATTACATCAGTTTTTCTTGCCCCAGATGTCAGGTGCCCCCACAATGGGAAGCAATTATAAGCTATGGTACACCTCAACAAAAAGCAAATACACCAGAAAGCTTAAATATACCAAACAAGAAGGAAAGGTAGAGCCAAGAGAAGTCAGGGGGCTGGATGGAGAGTAACCAGGACTGCAACAGTGAATACACTCGAACATCTACATTTATGGTAAGTGTACACAACTGTACTATGTTCTTCGTGTTTCACTGTTGCAGTCATCACATTTGGGTTGATTCCCAAAGCTAAGGAAGGTTGGAGGAAGTTAGAGAGCATTAGGACCAGCTATTAAGCCCTGCAAAACTGCAGTGGCAAACCCAGCTCTAGATTTAGAAAAAAAGAGGCATGTGGTAATGCTTGCTGAAGGTATGCACTGAGCTCCAGGTAGCAGCTTCTAGCTATCCTTGGTAGGGACTCCTCTGAGAAAAGCTGCAGAGGTACATGCAGCCCTGGTAGAATGTGATCTTATCCCCTGTGGGGTAGGTTTTCCATGGTGCTTGTAGCAGAAATAAATGCAATGGGCTATTCATTTGGAAATGGTTTGCTTTGAAATGACCTTCCCCTCTGCCCCTGCAGCAAAGCCAACTAGCAGCTGTTCAGATTTTCTGAGATGCTTAGTCCTGTCCAAATAGAATCTAAGTTGTCTGTGCACATCCAGAGAGTGCAGTATTTGTTCTCATTTGTTTTGTGGATTACGGAAGAAAGTAGGCAAGTGAATGGACTGATTAAGGGCCATGCTAAACACCACCTTGGGCATAAAGGAAGGAATTGTCCTGAGGGAAACCCTGTCTGCATGGAAGATAATGAAGGGTTCCACTCTCATGAGGGCCTGTAATTCAGACACTCTTCTTGCTGACGTTATGGCTAGAAGAAATGCTGTTTTCCAAGAAAGGAATTTCAACCCTGCTGTTGCAGCTGGCTCAAAAGGAGGGAAAGTGAGCTTTGTATTGGAAAGCTCACTTTGTATTGGAAAGTTAAGGTCCCAGGCTGGAGTAGGGGCTCAACTGGGGGGGGGGGGGTCTTAAATTGTTGGCCCCTCTAAGGAATTGTTTTAGCAGAGGGTGAGAGAAGAGGGGTGGCTCAGTATTATAATGAGCTGAAATGGCAGAGGCATGAATTTTAATTGACGAGAAGGATAGGCCCTTGTGGAGCACTTCTGTTAAGTACTGAAGAATGTGACAAGGTCAGTATGCCTTATGTGGCCCAGAGATTCTGAGGTGTAACAAGACGAGAATTAACTGGATACCCATTCAGAGTAAGTGTCAGAGATGTATGGAAGTCCGTGAAAGTGTAAAGGAGTAATATGAGATGAGAATGTATCATGGTTAGAATTTTTTCAGGCTTTTTGCCCCCCACCTCATTCTCTCACAATTATTAAGCACACTAGTACAGCCCCACACATTCATATGGCCAGTACTTCCAAGCATTTGAGGAAATACGGCTTTTGAGGTGATAGCTGGGGACTGCGATAGGCTGGAAGATTTTCACCAGGTTTCATGTTTTAAATTAGCTTAGCTCAACACAGCACTTCCAAGTGATGCTGGATTGTGTAGAGTACTTAACTAAAACAATTTATTTTATTTATCAGGGCAGAACACTTCCATCTAAACCATCTTAGGGCTAAGGGGAAATACAATAAAAAAAAACAGACTTTGATTAGTATTAATGCAAAGACTGGTAATATAAGACCAAGGATGCAGAAAGGTATAAATTAAGACGATGTGCAGTGTAGACGTGATAAAATAACTCACTCAGTAAAATTAGTAAGAAGAGCACCTGTGCACTGTCATAACTTCAAATAGTATAGTATTCCTATGGATATAATAATATGCAAAAATGAAAGTATATGTTCTATTGCTGGCAATGGAATGTGAAGCAGTCATGAGTCAAATGAGGACAAGAAGTGAGAGAAGGGAGACAGATAAGTGCGAAAACATAAAAAAGTGCTAGGTAGAGAGACAGATTTTGGAGAAGAAGGCAGTACTCTACGGGAATTTGCAGACATGGTTACTGGTAAGCCTGGGTGCTCCCACCTGATGAAACACCATGTAGACACAGGCTTCAGTGGCCCATCAAACAGACCCCTTACAGTATGTCTGAGCAAGTTAAGCAGACCATGGACAGGAGCTACAGGAGATGTTAGATCTAGAGGTAATCTTGGAGTCCGTAACTTAATACTGTTTAATATGTCTAATGACAAAATATAGGCTAATAAATGCACAGTTTTAATTTTTTTTTTTGTACACAGTAATATCATGTATTCTTGATGCCTAATCTGAAACAGTCTTAATTCAAGGAAGCCAGCGGTTGAGGTGACTGCTAGGGTGTGGTGTGGTGGGGTCAGGTCAGTTGATGGGGCCACAGTAAAATGGTCCAAATTGGGCTGTGAAATTGATAAGGCCAGTCCTGTAGGGTGATATCAAATCAGCAAAGCACAAAGATGTTTTCTCCAAAGGTAGACCAAGACCTTGAGATCGCATCTAGTTTATAATGACCTCAATGAAAAATGCAGTGAAGCCCATAGTACAGCTACACAAGTATCACCAACTGAGACATTTTTGAAAAGGACCAATAAAATAGCTACAGAAGTTATACTCTTTGGGTTTGTTTGGCATCAAAAGACAATGCAATCTGAGAACTACCTGGAGAGGTCACTTTTAATACTGTCTAATCTGAATGGTACAAAGCAAATAAATGACTGACCTGCTTTTTTACATATTTGATTCCATCTGAGTAAAAGCATAGCCAACAATGAAAACCTAAGCAATTAAGCACATTTTATTGCATTGTTTTTTTTTTTTTTTTTTTTTTTTTTTAACTTATATTAACTGGTTAAGTGGATTGGTCTGAGTCTCTTTTCAGCCACGACCTGGGACATATAGGTAAATATAAAGTTACTGGACTGTATTGTTACTATTACTGAAGAAGCCCAAAATTTCCATTCAGATAATATAAAGAAAGATTAAGAGAGTAATTAGAGGAAAGAAAAATATTTGCACAGGAACAACTGTGAAAAGCTACAGATAAAAATGTGTATTCTGATACAACAGATCCATGAAAAACATTATGCAGACAAAGAAACCGGGCTGCCTGGAAAAAGAAGCGACAGAGGAAGTGCAAAAATATAAAGAACAAAAAACTAAGGCATTTTTAAAAGGCATGAAAAAGAAACATGGATATGGGAAATAAGAGAGATCAGGTGCGGTGCAATATTAATGTTAAGAGAAAAAAAAACTAATACAAAAAGCAGCTCCAAAGATATTTGAAGAGAAATACAGGAAAGGCACCCAGATATGGAAATTTTCATAATGTGAAGAGAAGAAAAAAAAAAAAAAGAAAACAAATGAGGAATATAGAAAAGAGGATAAGTAACAAAAGAAGTCAAACTGAAATGCAAGTTATGGATGATCTGCAAAGTGTAGGATTTAGTGTGGAGAATCCAACACAGGTGATGACATGGCATGATAGAATAATGGTTTCTCAGATTAAGAAAGCAGAATCTGAAAGATTTGCCACGTCATGTTCTGGAGCATAATGTAGGAGGTCGATACGAAAGTCCAACTGAAGCTGCACAACAAGGGAAGGAGCAGGAAACGGACAGCAAAGAAGCATATCTCATTCCAGAAGAAAATCATTTAAGGGAAGACCTGCGTGATTTAATAGAGACCGATAGACATATTAAGATAGATGAAAGAAATAGATGGTAGAGTGCAAAGAACCGCAATGTTAGATGATTGGTAAAAGAGATGAACACAGTAATCACTACTAGTAAGAGAAATTCATGGGATATAACATAAATACATATTTATTAGTTTAGCTGCACAATAATATATTCTAAAGTGTTACCAAAAAAATACAGAGTAAAAAAAGAAAGGAAGAGAAAAAGTAAAATGCCATCGTGAAACCATTGAATGGACAAAAGTATAATGCCATTAAGAGAAGTATTCATTGTTAGAAGAATGTAGAAAAGGGAATAGATCACCAAAAGTAGTTAGAAAAACAGTTATGGTTAAAGCAATTCATAGTATCAACACAGACCAAGATTTATCGCACACTATTGCCAATAATAAATGAAAAATATCAGAGCAGACAAAAAATGTAGACAGTATACAGATAAATAGAAAGGAAAAGTACAGAATAAGGAATTCATAGATGACCCAAAAAGGATTGAGAGAGAACTGAGAAAAAAGTAAAAAAAAAAATGTCTACCAAAAAAAAGAACAAAAAGGTCACATTTTGGAGAAGTATTTATGAAAACATTGTTGAACATAACAAAGATGCTGAATGGACAGAATAATTAAGAGAGACATTAAGGAGCTAAGGAGCTTTTACATAGAGGATATGAAACAGGATGAAGTAACAGCCATACTGAGACAAAATTAAGAAAAGCTCCTAAATGGGAAACACCAGTACCTAACTTCTTACACTAAGATTTAACCCTCATTATAAATTACTTATATACGCATCCTTAACAGATACCAACCTGGTTAACAACAGGAAAAACAAAAGTCCTCCTTAAGAGAGGACCTGCAAGCCATGTTATGAAGTGTAGACTAATAACATGCCTTCTAACAATATACAAACTATACACTGGTATTGATGCAGACAGAGTTTATAGTAATTTAGAAAGAACATCAGTTATAACAATAAAACAAAAGGGTAACAAAAGAAAGTCATATGGAAAAAAATGATCATTTGTTGCTACAAAAAGTCATGCTAGAGAGTTGTAAAAAGAGGAAGACTAAGTATGGTATGAAAAGATTACAAAAAAAATATTTTACAACATCCCAAATTAATGGTTAAAAGAATGCTTACAGATGTAGAAAATATACCCTATACAGATCAGTTACATTACAGTAACCATGAAACAGTAGCAAACTGCTTTGTAGGTGAGTCACGAGAACAGACAAATTATCTCAGGGATAAAAATTCAAAGGGGTATATGCCAGAGAAATTTTTTTAATCACTGCTGTTTTGTCTTGCCCTTATCCCACTAAGCTATATACTTAATAGAATAGGCTATGGTTACAGTTTGGCTCCAAGATACCAACCTTGTTTAAAGACTTCTCATCTACATTTTTTGTGGATGACTTAAAACTGTGCAGTTCATAAGATTAGGAGAATAAAGCACAACTACAAATAGTTAAATTTTTGAACCAGACACTCTTGGGAACATGGCTGAACTTGGCTAGGCTTTTAAGGGCCGTGGGGCCATTAGCCTAGTAACCTCCTATGATCCTATGACACAACCATGACATCTGGTCTTGATAAATGTGCAGACATAATATTTAAAACAGGAAAGCTACAGCACTAAGAAAATATCAACCTGAGACAGGAATGTAATACAAAGGAACTTGGTAAGAAGGGCGTGCATAAATATTTGGGAATGGTTGAAAGATTAGAATAAAACAAACAAATGATAATAAAACTTAGTAAAGATTACTGCAGAAGACTAAAATGAATACTGGAAACTGCCTTGACATCTAGGAATATTGTCCAAGCTGTAAATCAATGTGCTTCTCCCATTCTAATTTACAGTTTTGGGGGGTGACTGACTGACCCCAAAATGTAATGGATCATCTGAACACAAAAACAAGAAAATGCTTCATGCTTATCAAAAATTATATATAAAAATCAGTGTATAATAAGATTACATATTTCTCGTTCTAACTGAGACATTAGATTCCTCGAAATCGATTACATGCACAGATTTGCATTTGTGGGACTGCATACATAACTGTCGACCTTATGAGAAGAATTCTAAGATGACATCTTTGCTTGTTTTAGCAGAAGCATTTTGTTATCAAGTGGGAAAGGAAATAAAACCATAAGAAGACAAAAATCAGATAGTAGCTGAATGCACCAACAAAGAAAAGAAAGAATATTAGAAAAAGAATTAGACAAGGAGGAAAGAAAATTGGAAAATCCATAAATATAGTGCCACATACTGATGATATAGAAGAACCTCATGTTGACAAAGATTTGATGTATGAATAGTTAAGGGGTGGTGAATTTATACCAAAAGATAAAAGACTAAGAATGGAGGTCTAGGATAGTGGACTATGTACGTTGTTTTATGAAGTTCACTGAGAATGTGGAAGAAACAGAAAAACGCATGTTCTGTAAAATAGAACTGGAAACAGTCTCACATCTTGTTGGGTGTGTTACACTCACTGCAGAGGGCTTGTATACAGAAAGGCACAATAATGTGGCAAGACTGTTGCACTGAGTATTGTACAAATGCTGTAATACAGAAGTAGCTGAGAAGTATTGGAAACATGAACCACCAAGCATTATAGAGAATGATGATGTTTATATCTGTTAGAATCTCCCATTACCAGCAGTTCAATAAATGTGAGAAAACCAGACACTGTAGTCCATGAAAAGAAAAAAAAGTAGCACTAATTACTAAAACTGTTACAGCCAGTGATTACAGTGCCCTATGTATAAAGAAACACAAATTCATAAAATACCAGGATCTGCAAACACAACTAGAGCAATGTGGGAGAAAGATACTCCACCGTTCCAATAGTAGTAGGAGCAATAGGTCTAATAAAAAAGAACTTACAGCTGTACTTAGATATGCTACCAATACATGTAACCCAGTATGAATTACAGGAGTAAATTATGGGTACATTGTAGATGCTGAGAACAGCACTCACACCAAAGAATGAAACAATACTAATTGCATGAACTCAAATTGTATCCTAACATAGGAAAGAAGTCCATTCTTGCCATGGTATTAGAAACACAAAAGACTTGGAGAAATTGAACCTAGTAACCCCAACATAGAGTAAACAGAAATAGAAAGTTACATTAAATCAATACACTTATAATGCATAATGAATTCTTACAACAATGTTTAAAAAAATAGAACAAATGAAAATGTATTAAAGATATGAGAATTAAGTGACTGCAATGAGGCAACAGAAATCTTAAACACACAAATTTTAAATCTGAAGGAATAGTGAGGAGGGAATGTATAAATATAGTACAGTTTTGTACCTACCATAAATGTAGATGTTCGAGTGTACACCCTGCTGCAGTCATCACACTTGGGTTATCCTGTCGTCAGGCGGTCCCGCAGTCGTCCGGAATTCCGAAGTCTTGGTCCGGCGTCGGTTGCTGTTGCTTCTTCCCTGACGTCAGTCCGCCAGGGGTATATATAATGCATCTGATGCCATATTCTTCAGTTTTTCTTGCCCCAGATGTCAGTTGCCCCCAAAAAGGTGGTCAGTAATTAGTACCAATTTAAGAAATTTTAGCACAAACACAAAATCCCTCCAGCTATAAGCTAATACATCAGGGAGGTATTGTAGAGATTTAGCCAGTTAGATCAGAGGGGATGAAGGGAGGGTAACCCGGACTGCAGCAGGGTGTACATTCGAACATCTACATTTATGGTAGGTACAAAACTATACTATGTTCATCGTGTTACCCTGCTGCAGTCATCACACTTGGGTAGAATCCCAAAGCTAAGGATGGGTGGAGGAGTCATAGAGGGTTAGAGGAGGCTAGAAGGCCCTGCAGAACTGCAGTGGCGTAGCCAACTCTAGTCTTAGAGTAAAGTGGTAAGTGATAGTGTTTGGTAAAGGTGTGTACTGAACTCCAAGTTGCAGCTTCCAAAATCTCCTTGGTTGGAACCCCCCTGAGGAAGGCTGTAGATGTAGCTGTTGCCCTGGTAGAGTGGGGCCTAATGGTAGCAGGAACTGGTTTTCCATGATGGGTATAGCAAAAACGAATGCAGTGTCCTATCCATTTGGAAATGGTTTGTTTTGATACAGCCTTCCCTTGTGAAGCTGTGGCATAGGATACAAAGAGTTGGTCAGATTTTCTGAAAACCTTAGTTTTATCTAAGTAGTAATGAAGTTGCCTGTGAATGCCCAAGGAATGCAGGAGTCTTTCTCCTTTGTTCTGTGGATTTGGGAAGAAGGTGGGTAAGTAGTTAGTTTGATTTAAAGCCACACTGGAAATCACCTTAGGCATGAAGGAAGGATTAGTTCATAGAGAACTCTGTCTTGATGAAAAATGATGAAAGGTTCCACTGCCATTAGTGTCTACAGCTCTGAGTCTCTTCTAGCTGAAGTTATTGCTAGCAGCAGGGCAGTCTTCCATGATAGAAACTGTAGAACTGCAGAGAAAGCTGGTTCAAAGGGAGGTAGCGTAAGTTTTTCCAAAACAAAATTGAGGTCCCATGTTGGTGTAGGTGCTCTCCTGGGGGGCCTAATGTTTTTTGCCCCTCTGAGGAACTACCTTAGAAGTGGATGTGAAAATAAGGGTGGATCCGTGTTGTAGTGGGCTGAAATAGCTGATGCATGGACTTTAATGGAAGAAAAAGAAAGTCCTTTGTGCAACATCTCAGTTAAATACTGTAGAATCTGAGGCATGTGAGGCTGAAGTGTGTTTTGGCCTTTAGCTTGGTTCCAGGCGCAAAACCTTTTCCATTTGTCTGAGTAGGCCTTCCTGGTGCTGGGCCTCCTAGCTTCCAGAATAACATCCATAACTGCTTGGGAAAGAGGAGCTGGCTGGATGCTTAGGTGGTTTGCCATGCAGCCAGATTTAAGGTTTTGAGCTGGCTGTGTAGAATCTGATTGTTTTGCTGTGTAAGCAAATGGGCAATTTGTGGTAAAATCCATGGTGGGCCCTGGGCCATATTTCTCAATAGTGTTTACCAGTGCTGGCGTGGCCAGTCTGGGGCTATGAGTATCAGTCATGGTCTCTCCTTTCTGACTCTCAGAAGCACCTTTGTGAGGAGAGGCAATGGAGGGAAGGCATATACTGTCAGGTTTTTCCAACTGAATGAGAGTGTGTCCACTTTCCAAGCTTGATGGTGAAGTGTCCTTGTACAAAATTTTGTTAGTTGATAGTTTTGAGGACTGGCAAACAGGTCTATGTCTGGAAGGCCCCATTTTTGAGTTATCATTGCAAATACTTGTGGATCCAGTTTCCACTCGTGGGGATCCATGATGTTTCTGCTGAGGTCGTCTGCCAATGTGTTCTTTTTTCCTGGCAGGAATTGAGCTTGTAACTGAACTTGGTAAGCCAGAGCTGTGTTCCACAAGGTCATTGCTTGCCTGCATAGAGGGTAGGAGTGTGTACCCCCTTGTTTGTTTATGTACCACATTACTGTGGTGTTGTCCGTCCTTATTGTAAGTTGCCCTGGATGTAATAGGTTCTTGAAGGCTGTCAGAGCATTCTGTACAGCTAGCATCTCTTTTTGATTGATGTGCAGATTCCTTTGATCTGCAGTCCATACACCTTGAACGCACTGTCCTGCCATGTGTGCCCCCCAGGCGTAGTCCTTTGCATCTGTTGTCAGAGTTTGCCTGGTTGGGGGCAAGGTGAAAGGCTGACCCTTGTTGAGGTAACATGCCTGTGACCACCATAGAAACTCCTGTTGTAGGCAGGGAATGAGAGATATCATTGTGTCCAAGCTGTGGCTGTGTTGAGACCATACGCTTTTTAGGTACCACTGTAATTTCCTCATATGCAGCTTTGCAAATGGTATTAGTAGTATGCAAGATGCCATGAAGCCCAAGGCTGCAGAATTTTTCTTGCAGGTAGTTGGGTCTTTGTTGCCATTGTTTTGAAATATTGAGTCAGTTGTAGTTGTTTGTCTGGCGTCAGATAAGCCTTCTGGGCCGTTGTATTCAAGCTGGCACCCAGGAATGTCATATTTTGTGAGGATACTAGTTTTGATTTCTTTTCGTTTACTGTGTACCCCAGGCAACTTAGAAGATGTTTTACAAAAGCCAGATGATGTAAGAGAATGTCCTTGCTTTCTGCTTGAATGAGGCAGTCGTCCAGGTATGGGTATATTTGAATTCCTCTGTCTGCAGTATGCAATTACTGGTGCCAGGCATTTTGTGAAGACCCTGGGCGCAGTAGATAAGCCAAAGGGCAGTGCAGAGAATTGGTAATGGGTTGGACCTGCAATGAAACAGAAGTATCTTCTGCAACTTTGTCTGATAGGGACATGCAGGTATGCCTCCTTGAGGTCCAACGTTACTAGCCATGCTTTCTTGCCCAACATGGGAAGAAGCTGCTGCAGTGTTAGCATCTTGAATTTGGGTACTTGTAAGAAGGTGTTTAGAGTTGAAAGGTCCAGAATTGGTCTCCAGGCATTGTCCTTTCTGGGGACTAGAAAGAGTCTTGAGTAAAATCCTTGGCCTTGCTCTCATGTAGGTACCAGTTGAATGGCTCTCATGTCCATGAGAGCTGTAATTTATTTTTGTGCCTCTGCCCATTGATTTTGTGGCAGGTTTGGCATTCCTCTTTTCATTGGCAAGATGTGAAAATGGAATCTGTATCCTCGTGAAATTATGTCTCTGACCCATTTGTCCTTTGTGACAATGTGCCAGTTGTCTTAAAAAAGCGTGAGTTTTCCTCCCAAGCTGCCAAGAGAGTGTTGCTTGGCCAGATGAGGTGCAAGTCATTGAGTTTGCCTTCTGGTAGTTTGGGACCTGTCTTCTCCTCCCTTCTGTGTTGCAGTGCCCCATTGTCGAGGTTTGTATTGGGCTTGTGGTTGTCCTCTGCTTCTTGGACATCTGTATTTACCCCTCTGTGGTCTGTCAGTAGCTGGAAAGGACCAATTTTTTGTTGGACAATTTCTGCTGAAGAGAAGGGGCTGTACCTGTAGAAAATCTTTGACTGTCGGCATAGATTTTGCCTTAACCTCCATTTTCTTTAAGACGACTTCTGCTTTAATTCCAAAAAGAACATCCTGCTGTAAGGGACCATCTAGAAGCTTTGCTTTAACATGATCAGGCAGAGTTTGTTCCTTTAACCAAGCATGCCTACGTATAACAGACCCAGTGACAGCTGCTCTGCAGGAAGCCTCCAAAGAATCAAACCCACATTGTAAAGTATGTTTGCCCACCTGTTCAGCTGCATGCAACAGATCCTGCATTTCTTTCAATTCAGACTGTTGAGGGAGTGTGCTCATTGTTTGTTTTAACTGAGACATTAGAAATTGCTGATATTTTAGCATGTGAAATTGGCAATTTAGTGCTCTCATAGCTAGAGTGGCTGAGGTGTAAACCTTTTTCCCCCACCTGTCTAGTGCTCTGGAGTCCCTTTCAGAGGGTACAGGATTTTTTGCCATAGAAGCCTTAGCCCCTTTGGGACCCTGGGAGATAGTCTCTGGATCAGCAACAAGGCTTTTATAAAGGAATTTGTGGGAATCAGGCACTCTATAGTATCTGTCAGGTTTGGCTGGAGCAGGAGGCAGAGAATCTGGGTTCAAACTAGATTCTAAGTAAACATCATCCACAATGTCTAAAACTGGAGGGATGGCAAGTGGTCTGTGCTGGGGGGAGTAAAAGAAACTCTCTAAGCCTTTTCTTTGAGTCAGAGTAGTCTTGACCTTCCCAGTGAAAATGTTCCCTCATAGTATGTAAAGTTTCCCCAAAGGAGTAGTCTTCAGGAGGAGAAGCTGAGGGAATAGAATCCTCAGCATCAGAATCTTCATAAGAGGAGAAGGAGTAATCTTGGTCCTCAGAGGAGCCTGAGGAAATAGACACTTGATCAGAGGAGGTATAATCTTCCTCTTGTCTAGGCCTTTTGTCAGGTGGGGGTTGGGAAAGTACAGTTTTGTACCTACCATAAATGTAGATGTTCGAGTGCGCATACAGCTGCAGTCATCACACTTGGGTTATCCTGCCGTCAGGCGGGTCCTCGGTCGGCCGAATTCCAAAGTCTAGGTCCGGCGTCGGTTGTAGTCGCTTCTTCCCTGACGTCAGTGCGGCAGGGGTATAAAAGAGGCAGCCGACGTCATTTTCTTCAGTTTTTCTTGCCCCAGATGTCAGGTGCCCCCAGAAAGGAAGGCAAAACATGATGTCATGCCAACATACATAAGTAGATAAATCAAAACAGTAGTTGCAAGCAAATACACCATAAAGGAATACCCCAAATAGGTTGTATGTTAAAGGTATTTGTCATAAGCCCTGTCCTAAGAGGGGATGGAGGGAGGGTAACCTGGACTGCAGCTGTATGCGCACTCGAACATCTACATTTATGGTAGGTACAAAACTGTACTATTTTCATCGTGCATACAGCTGCAGTCATCACACTTGGGTAGAATCCCAAAGCTAAGTAAGGGTGGCTGGTACTAAGCGGAATTAGGAGGGGCTAGAATGCCCTGCAGGACTGCTGTGGCAAAGCCCGCTCTAGATTTTGAGTAAAGTGGAAGGTGGTAGTGCTTGGAGAAAGTGTGCACTGAACTCCCAAGTAGCTGCTTCCAAAATGTCCTTGGTAGGGACCCCCTGAGAAAAGCTGCTGAGGTAGCTATAGCCCTGGTGGAGTGGGATCTGATGTATGCAGGCACAGATTTTCCATGAAATGAATAACAAAAGCGTATGCAATGGGCTATCCATTTTGAAATTGTCTGTTTGGAAATGGCCTTTCCTTGAGCACCTGTAGCATAGGACACAAACAGCTGCTCAGATTTTCTGAATGACTTTGTTCTGTCCAAGTAATAACGAAGTTGCCTGTGAATGTCCAAGGAATGGAGTGGCCTCTCTCCTTTGTTCTGTGGGTTTGGATAAAAGGTAGGTAAATGAATAGACTGATTCAAAGCTACACTGGATACTACCTTTGGCATGAAGGTAGGGTTGGTTCGTAAGGAAACCCTGTCCTGATGGAAGATGATTTATGGTTGCACAGCCATGAGGGCCTGTAGCTCCAAAACCCTGCGTGCTGAAGTAATAGCCAGAAGGAAAGCTGTTATCTGTGACAAGTATTGTAGTTCTGCTGACGAAGCCAGCCCAAAAGGAGACAGTGTCAGTTTCTCCAATACGAAGTTGAGGTCCCAAGCTGGAGTTGGTGGTTTCCGTGGGGGTTTTATATTTTTTGCCCCTCTGAGGAACTGCCTTAATAGAGGATGTGAGAATAAAGGAGGATCTGTATTGTATTGTGCTGAAATGGCTGAAGCGTGGATCTTGAAGGAAGAGAAGGAGAGGCCACTGTTTAACATCTCAGTTAGGTACTGTAAAATCTAGGGTATATTTATTACCCAAGGATTCTGACCCTTTGCTTGATTCCAGGAACAAAATCATTTCCATTTGGCGGAGTAGGTTTTTCTAGTGGAGGGTCTCCTGGCCTATAAGATGACATCCTGTACCTCCTTCGAGAGGAGAGTTTGTTGGTAAACTAAGGTATTCTCCATGCAGCTAGATTTTTGCGTTCTGAGCTGGCTGTGAAGGTTCTTGTAGTTGTGCTGGGACAACAGAAGAGGAACTTGAGGAAGGATCCATGGTGGTGAGTGTGACAGGCTCTTTAGGAGAGGATACCAGTGCTGTCGTGGCCAGTCTGGAGCAATGAGAATCATTTGCGGCCTCTCTGCTCTGGTCTTTAGTAGGACTTTGGCCAGTAGAGGTAGAGGCGGGAAGGCTTAGACTGTCAATGCTGTCCAATTGAAAGAGAGTGTGTCCACTTTCCAGGCCTGTGGATGATAGGTTCTTGAGCAGAATTTTTCCAACTGGTAATTTCTGTGGGTAGCAAATAGATCTATGTCTGGCTGTCCCCATGCCTGAGTTATCTTTGAGAAGACTTGAGGATGCAACTTCCATTTGTGTGGGTCTGTCATTCTTCTGCTTAAGTTATCTGCCAGTGTGTTTTCCTTCCCTGGCAGGAATTGTGCCTGTAGTTGAATTTGTAATTCCAGTGCTGTGTTCCACAGGGTCATGGCTTGCCTGCACAGGGGGTATGAATGCGTTCCCCTGTTTGTTTATGTACCACATGACTGTGGTGTTGTCTGTCCTTATTAATAGCTGGCCTGGATGCAGTAGGTCTTTGAAGGTCATAAAAGCATTTTGCATGGCTAGCATCTCCTTTTGGTTGATGTGTAGGTGCATCTCTTTTTGGGTCCATTTTCCCTGAATACATTGACCTGCCATGTGTGCTCCCCAGGCGTAGTCTGAGGCGTCTGTTGTGATGATGTGAGTTGCTTGTGGTAAACTGAAAGGAAGACCTGTGTTTCTTTGGCATGCTTGAGCCCACCACATAAATTCCTTTTGAAGGCATGGAATGAGAGGAATAATTGTTTCCAAGCTGTGGCTGTGCTGAGACCATAAGTTTTTTAGGTACCATTGTAGTTTCCTCATATGCAGCTTTGCAAATGGTATTAGTAGGATGCAAGATGCCATGAACCCCAGAGCCTGCAGGATTTTCCTTGTAGTTAGCCTGGTTAAAGTTGCCATTTTGTTGTAGTATTGAGTCAGTTGGCCTTGTTTGTATGGCGTGAGGTAGGCCATCTGGGTTGTTGTATTTAAGCTGGCACCCAGGAAAATTATCTGTTGAGTAGGTATTAGTTTTGATTTCTTTTTGTTCACTGTGTACCCCAGGCAGTTTAACAGATTTATTACAAACGCCAGATGTTGCAACAGAAGGTCCTTTCTCTGTCTGCTTGGATCAGGCAGTCGTCCAGATATGGGTAGATTTGTATTCCTCGTTGTCTGCAGAAGGCAATTACTGATGCCAGGCATTTCGTAAATGCTCTGGGTGCAGTAGATAAGCCAAAGGGCAATGCAGTGAATTGGTAATGGGTTGAACCTGCAAGGTATCTTCTGCAATCTTGTCTGATAGGGACATGCAGGTATGTCTCCTTGAGGTCCAACGTTACCAGCCAAGACTCCGTGTCCAGCATGGGAAGAAGATGCTGTAATGTGAGCATCTTGAATTTTGGTACCTCTAGATATGTGTTTAGAATAGATAGGTCTAAGATGGGTCTCCAATCTTTGTCCTTCCTTGGTACTAGAAATAGTCTTGAATAAAAACCTTGACCTTGTTCTTTTACAGGAACCTCTTGAATTGCTTTCATACCCATGAGAGTGGAAATTTGTCTTTGTGCCTCTGCCCATTGATTTTGTGGCAGGTTTGGCATGCCTCTCATTTTTGGAAGGGTGTGAAAGTGGAACCTGTATCCTCTGTCTATAATACCCAGAATCCATTTGTCCTGTGTAACAATGTGCCAGTTTTTTGAAAATAAGGCCAGTTTTCCGCCCAAAGTTGCTGCCATTATATCTTTGTTTGGCAGGCATAGGGGAAAGTCATTGCATCTGTTTTCTAATGACTGTGGTCCGTCTTCTCCACCTCTGGGGGTTGGTGTTTGCCACTGTCTAGCTTTGTAAGATCCTTGAGGTTGTCCTCTGCGCCCCTTGGGCGTCTGTATCTGCCCCTTTGGGGTCTGTCCGTGACTGGAAAGGACCAATTTTTTGAAGGCCAGTTTCTGCTGAAGCGTGGAGGCTGTACCTGCAAGAAATCTTTAACTGTTTGCATAGATTTCGCTTTTTCCTCCATTTTCTTTAGTACCTCCTCAGCTTTAACACTGAACAATACATCTTTTTGTAGTGGTGCATCTAATAACTTTGCTTTGACATGATCTGGTAAGGTTGCTCTTTGAGCCAAGCATGCCTACATTTGACAGACCCTGTGACAGCGGCTCTGCATGAGGCCTCTAAAGCATCAAAACCACACTGCAAGGTATGTTTCCCCACTTGTTCTGCTCCATGCAACAAATCCTGCAACTCTTTCAAGTCTGGTTGTTCTGTTTGTGTCATTTTGCCTTTCAGCTGAGATAGCAAGAACTGTTGGTATTTTAACATATGAAATTGACAGTTTAATGTCCTCATGGTTAAAGTGGCTGATGTATACACCTTTTTCCCCCACCTTTCTAATGCTCTAGAATCTCTCTCTGAAGGCAAAGGGTTTTTAGCAGTAGAGGCCTTAATCCCCTTGGGACCCTGTGAAATTGTTTCTGGGTCAGCAGTATGGCTTTTATAAAGGAACTGGTTGGAATCAGGAACCCGGTAATATCTGTCTGGTTTAACAGGGGCTGGAGGTAATGAGTCTGGATTAAGACTGGCTTCTGCATACACATCATCCAAAATATCTAAGACAGGAGGATTAGCCAGGGGCCTATGCTGGGGAAGTAGTAGAAATTCCCTGAGCCTTTTCTTGGAATCTGAGTAATCTTGGCCTTCCCAGTGGAAGTGCTCTCTCAGTGTATGCAGGGTTTCCCCAAAAGAGAAGTCCTCAGGGGGGGAGACCGAGGGAATAGACTCCTCAGCATCCGAGTCTTCAAATGGGGAATAGGTGTAATCCTGGTCCTCAGAATGGTCTGAAGTAATAGAAGCCTGGTCTAAGGAAGAGTAGTCTTCCTCCAACCTGGGTCTTTTGTCTGAGGGGGGTTGAGAACCCCTGATGAGAGTAATCAAATCCTCAGCCATTTTAAGCATCTGTTTTTTAGGCATGGAGCCTTGAGAGGGGGTCTGAGGGCCTGGATTTTTAATTTTCATTGCAGCTTTAGATTTAGTGAATGTTTTAAAAGAGGAGGTGGTAAGCCTGAAAACGCCTTCAGAAATGGCAGGCCTAGCTAAAATTTCGGTTTCCCCGCCAAGAGTGGCGTTGCTATCTGCAGTGGGAATGGAGACTGAGGATCCTGCGGCCTCGGGTACTGAAGTCGCCGGTAAAATAGTTTCATCGGTAGTCAGGGGCTGCGTAGGCGCCTCGCTAAGAACCGGAGAACCGGTAGTCGGCCTAAGCGTGATCTCAGTACTCGGTGCAGGCCTCGGATGCCTATCCTTATCCTTGCGTCTTTTGCCTAAAACTGGCGTCGGAGCATCCAACGACATGATATAATTAAACTTTTTGCCAAAATAATGAAGGGCGAACTTCGCCCGGCGCTTAACAGTGCGCTTGTTAAACCTAGCACAAAAACGGCAGGCCGAGACGTCGTGGTCTGGCCCTAAGTAAGGTATACAGTAAGAGTGAAAATCCTTATGCGGTATTTGCTTCCCACAAGAAATACAATTATTAACTTTGTCTGACATCGGTCTGAGGCAAGAAAAGTTTCCCCAACGGGGTACTTAGCTTTAAAGAAGACTTCGGCTGAAATACTGTTCGTAAATCTCAGGAGCTGGCCGACTGACACTTGCAAACTGCTTCTGCTTCGGGCACCACGCAGCAAGAAAGACTGAAGAAAATGGCGTTCGCTGCCTCTTTTATACCCCTGCCGCACTGACGTCAGGGAAGAAGCGACTACAACCGACGCCGGACCTAGACTTTGGAATTCGGTCGACCGAGGACCCGCCTGACGGCAGGATAACCCAAGTGTGATGACTGCAGCTGTATGCACGATGAACATCCCCTGATTAAAGAGATCAAATGTTCAGCCATTTTAAGCATCTGTTTCTTAGGCATGGGGCCTTGAACTGGAGACTGAAGTGCAGTCTTTTTAGGTTTAATAGGAGTCTTAAGCTTAGGATGTGTTTTTATGGTGAGCGTCGTCGGTCTGAAGACGCCTTCAGAAACCGAAGGCGTTTCTGCAGCACCGACATCTCTTTCTGCAGTGTCGTTGGTAGGGGCTGAACCAAATGGCTGCGTCAGCCTAGCAGTCTCCGCTAAAGGCTCCAAAGCGGTCTCGGGTTCCAAATCTGCGGTAGTCAGGGGCTGCGTCGGAGCCTCACTGAAGACCGGTGAACCGGAGACCGGTCCAGCCGAGGCCTCGGAGTCTGGCTTGGGTCTAGGCTGCTTGTCTGTAGTCGGTTGCTCCGACGGCATTGTGTAGTTAAATTTTCTACCGAAGTAGTGTTGTGCGAAATCAGAGCGTCTTTTTATAGTATGCTTATTAAACCTAGCACAAAAACGACAACCAGTGACATTGTGGTCTGGGCCTAGGCAAGGTATGCAGTAAGAATGAAAATCCTTATGAGGTATTTTCTTCCCACAAGAAATACAATTGTTAACTTTTTCTGACATCGGTCTGAGGCAAGAAAAGTTTCCCCAATGGGGTACTTAGCTTTATTGCAGACTTCGGATTGAAATTCGACTTCGAAAATCTCAGGAGTCGGCCGACCGGCACTTGCAAACTGCTTCTGCTTCGGGCACCGCGCGGCAAGAAAGACTGAAGAATATGGCATCGGATGCATTATATATACTCCTGGCACACTGACGTCAGGGAAGAAGCGACAGCAACTGACGCCGGACCAAGACTTTGGAATTCTGGCCGACTGCGGGACCACCTGATGACAGGATAACCCAAGTGTGATGACTGCAGCAGGGTAACACGATGAACATCTTTATTAAATCACAACAAAAACAGTGACAAGGGTACACACAGAGCAATAGAAAACACAGTAACACATTTTCAAGTAGTGTACACAATTTGTTTTCTGACAATTACTACATATTCTAGCATTACATATATTTTTCAAATCCTTAAACTGAATTCTCTCAATGAACATTATTTTACATGAAATGTTCCCATAGATTCTATTTATTTCTATGCAATTTGTTCTTTCATTTTTCTAAGAATCCCACCGCCAGTTCTTTTAGCTCCTTTAAAATATTCAGTACTTCACTTGCAGAAGGTTTAAAATCTTGATTTCCATTTTCTAATACTTGCTAGTTTGGTAGCTAGTAGCAATACACTTACTATGAGCAGGCAATTCAGAGTCTATGTCCCATCTAAAAAAAAATTTCCTTACTTACAAAAATTTGCTCCTACAACATATCTAATAAAACATTCTGTAGGGAATCTTTATAATATGCCAACTTGTTGAATTCAAAGAACATGATTCCAATTACCCATCTCTTCCCCATCACACCCCCAGCATTTGCAATCTACCCCAGGAAAATTTCTCTGAAGTCTGCTTGGGGTATAAAATATCTATGCAAACACTTCCAAGGAAAAAAATTTTAAAACATATGGACTTTGTTGCATACTTATGAGCCATAAAGATGACTTTCCATTATTCCTCAGTAAACTGCTTTTCTGGTCTCTCTTCTCAATCCTTTCTAACATCCCCTGATTGATTCTTTATAGTCATCATGCAATATTTTATATTGTTTAATAATTACCCCCTTTTTAATAACTAGACTCAACTAAAAACTTTATCACAGCTGGTCTTTCATTTAGTACTCTTCTATCCTCAACTCTTTTCCTATATTCTGTTATCAGTCCCTTGTATCGAAAATGGTCTCTAAACTGCAGTCCAAACTTCTGTTTGGTCTCATCCCACTCTATTAACTTTCCCTCCCTAGTTATTTTCTCCCGTATAAAACCTTGGATCCTTTTCCAATTTTCTCTATTAAACCCACCTCCTGCTTCTCTGTTTCCTGTACCCTTACTTGTAGTCATCCCTACTGGTAAAATCTCCTTTCTATATTCTTGTGTTGGCTTAGCACTTAGAATACTTTTTGCTACTTCATGTTGGATGTTCTTAATGGTTATTTTCCTTAAGGACCTGCATCCATATTCCTACTTTTTCCTTACCCCCCCCCCCCATTTCATCATCATAATCCCCTTCCATTCTGATTTATAAACATTTGCTTCTTTATACCTCTAAAGTATCCCTTCGTATCAGGTAATCCTGAACCACCTTGTTATATGGGAATAATCAACTTACTCCACTTAACTCATGCCCTTTTCTTCTCCCAACAAATATCTTTATCTGTATTAATTATTGTCTACAACTTCTCCTCCAGTTGATAAAATATGCCTAAAATGTATATAAAATTAAAGAGACTAAAATGATTCACTGCTTGTATCTAACAACTCATATCCATAATCAAGAGCTTCCATTTTCTCAGTTTTTGTATTATCGACATATTCTTAGCTGCCATTACAGAATCCCTTTTAATGTATACAACTAAATACCTCATCTTGTCACGTGCCCATAAATAAGGTATTACTATAGTCTTTGTTTTATCTTCATTAATTATATATCCAGAAAAGACATGGAACTGTCTCAAAATGTTCCACAGAGCTGAAATGTCCTTTTCTAGATTTATAACACATAAAATAATATAATCTGCAAATAAGCTAAAATTTGAGTACCATACCAGTTATGGCCTTGAATATGAAAGTCCCTCAGTTTCTTTGCCAGTGTTTCTAAATATGAAAAAAACAACAAAGGGAAATATGACACCTCTACCAGATTCCTCTGTTCAAACACAGCGTGTTGAAGAGGAACCCCCCAACCTTAATTCTTGCCTCTAAACCTTCATATAACATCTTAGTTAGCCATATTATTCTATCAAGAATACAAATGTTCCATTGTTCTATTCATAAAATCCAAGCTGACTCTATCAAAATAACAACAGTGTCTCCTTACATTCTGAATACCTCTTGATCATCACTGTTCTGTTAATGTCAAATGTTTGCTTCCCCCTACTCAAAGACACAATGATCCTTATGTATCATTTTTGGTAACACATTTGCCATTCTCCTAGCTTAAATTAACATACACACTTTATAATCATACTTTAAACTTGAAATTGGTCAACATGAAGCTAGGTCTGAAGGGTCTTTGCCTTCTTTGTGCAATGCAGACACTACAGCTTTCTTCCAAGATGCTGGCAATTCAAAACCTTTCAAAATATTGTTAAACATCCTTCCAGACCTTTATCTCATTCTTCCCTCCCACCTTCCACAAGAATACCATATTTTCCAGAAGACTTCCCTGTTGACTGACTACCCATCACCAATTTTATCTCATCTTATCTCTCTCAATCTTAACTATTAATTGTTGGGCTTCATCTCACTCTCTCGCCTTGGTATAATTAAGTATTCCATGATTATTTCCATTTTTGCTTTTTCTTAGTTTCAATAATCCCCATTTTATACAAATTTTGATAACATTTCCAAAATATCTCTAATATCTCTACAGGATCTCTGGTTATTTTTCTTGTCATTGGCTCACTACATTTAGTGACAGTGCTTTCTACTTTCTGTTACAAAAGGCAATGTGCTAAAAGTATTCGTGTTCTGGAGTTATCAAAAAACAGTTGCTTATCAGCAATCTGTCTGAACTCATACATATGATGCAAATGCCCTCTTAGTTTCCTTTTAGCATTCTGTAGTTGCTCCTCTTCTTTTTCTGTGACATTTCCTTTATTCTGGAGTACTCAAGTATTGTTGGTCCTTTTAATAATTCCTATTACTTCTTTCTCATCTCTTTCTTTTTTATTTCTACCCTGTTTTTAAACTGTATATCCCCCTTACTAGCTATTACATATAATGAAATCTCTGTCTCCCCTAATAACTCTTCAAACATTTCCACTATCCATTTTTAAAATCCTCTCTTTTTAACAGCGAAGTAAAAAAGTGCCATTGCCTCAGTTTTATTTAATTACCTTGCATCTTTATTTTCATGGTGCAAGATCTGAAATAGTTACTGGATATGTGTCAAAACATTCAATTTAATACATATGATCTTGTGAAATTTATTTTCTATCTAGCACAGAAAGGTTTTTCTACCTGGGAAAATATATAAATTCTTTCTGAGTTCCTACCACAGAATTCACATCATCTTTCAGAAATCTACCCACTCTCTTTTCTGCCAGTAACATCTAACCACCATAAATATTCCATTATTGGATCGCCTGATCAGTATTACCACCCCTTTTTTCTTTTGTCCCTGGTATTCCACTGAATATCCACATTGAAATAATCATTTGCTTTCTGTCTATACCTGTAAGGCTATTTACATTCCAAAATATATGGACAGAGTAGCCATTATGACAGAAAGTTGTTACTTCCACTTACTATAAAAGTTCATAGGTTCGTAAATTAGTACTAGGCTAACTGCCCTTGTGGGCCATTTTAAACAAAGTCAATTACCCCATGTAATAATCAAACCCTGCACCTTGTGTCTGTAAGGTAAACACCTTCACCATTATATCAACCTCCTACCCATTCATTTCCAAATTTTAGTTTACATGCACTCACTAATGTCTGACAGACTGAATTCTTGCTTAGTTGCTTTTTGTCATCTATTTAAACCTGTGTCATATTTTTCAGAAATGCTTACTTCAGTGAAAGCACTCGAGTAAGAAACTAAATAAATTTTCAGAATCTTCCTCCTATTTTACCTTATAACAAAGACATAAAATTATGTAAACTTTCAAAAAATGAAGTTTTCCCCTTCAGATCAAAGCAGTTGCCCCAAACTGAAATTTGCACATATTCACATCACATAACTATGCACAAATACTGCTAATTTCAATTTTTGCCTATGCACCTCTTCTATTCTCCTGTCAAATTCATTGTTTGGGTTCTGATTATCCAATCTCTAGGATCCTGATCTCTAGCTCCCACCATCCAACCTCAACCCTCTCCATACACCCTTACCCTTACCTCCACCACTAAAGAAACCTGTGATCCTCACATGCTGCTGTTCACCTATATAACAGCAAAGATTATATATATAAAGATAGATGAAAAAGAAGATGCCACCAAAAAAGAAGGCAACAACAATACCCCACCTAGCCAACAATAACCATAGGTGGAATGGGGAGGATGGATATAGAAGAAAAGGGATGGAGTTGAGGAACAATGAACAACAGATGCAAAGTTAATGGTTAGCAACAGGTTTATTTTTATATTTCATGAATTTTTCATTCATTCAGTCAATGGAAATGACAGAAGTCCCAGTAACAGGCCGATTAGGTGTGAAGGATGTGTGATGTTCGCCTGAACCACAGAAATGAATCCAGAAATGATCTGATCAAGATAATGTAGATGATGTGATGAAGAAAAAAGTGAAAGACATATTAGGTTGGAAGGAGCCGCAGTAGATAGATGTACTAGGCTGGCATGGCCCCTATATAAGCCTAGCTAGCAAAAAATAAGCCTTGCCTTGCCCAACCCGCCATTTTCCAGCAGCTGTATCCTGAGCAGCCCCACAGAAGTGATCCTAGTGGAATTTCTATCCCCCATCCAATCATCATCATTTTTCTTTCAAGATTTTGTTGAAATAGCTCTGTTTGACATCTGTAGATGTTGGTCCTCAGAGAGTCTCCAGGAGAGGGGAGGAAGTCATCCCTCCAGCATGTTCTGTTTATTGTAGTGAAAGGTTTAGTAGTCCCCTAGAGTGTGGCTCGGGGAGTTGGGATTTCTGGGAGTGGAGCATGTTGATCTGGGTCTGGCAGTTTGACATAGTTATGCATGTTAGGCGAGTTAGGCCTCTGGTAGTCTAATAGTTGAAGGAGTGTAAAGCTGCAGTTTTGAGATTGATGATGAGGAAGGGGGCATCTGTTTGAGGCCAGTAATCCTCTTTGTGGTATTTCTGTGGCCTTCCAGTTTGTTGTGTATGTCTTGTGAGGTACATACCAAAGGAGCATTGTACTATGTAAATGTTGTATGAGGTGAGAGGTAGAGGGGTAACAATGACCTCTTTTTTCTGATGGTTATGAGAGAAACCTGAGAGTGAGCCCAGAGCCACGATGATCTGATTATCTGAGGATCAAAGGAGAGACTACTACCCACAAGGTCACATCACATTGGAGGCATTACATTCATAGCATTAATATTAAGTAGTTCATGGGTACAAGTTTTGGTAGTTCAGTGATACAGAGTTTTATTGGCATTGAGTTTTGGCATTGAGCATGGCAGGGCTTTGACATGAATTGAGGTGAGGGTGGAGGTAGTATGTCAGTATGTCCACACATCACTAGGAGTTCAATTATGGCTCCTAGTTTGCAGTTCATCTGTAACTTTGTTTCTGAAAGACCTTCAGTTAGCCTTGTGTTCAGAGAGTAAGGACCAAACAGGGAAGGAGGACTGAACCCTGTGGTACTCCACTTGTCACCAGTCTGAAGTCAGATTTCTTTCTCTTACTTTCAGTGTGGGTTGGTTGTGTGAGCCAGTTCCATGCCATCTTGTCAACCCATAAGGGATTTATTACCTATGTTTATAGAAAAATCTAAAATTCCAGAGTGGGGATGTTGAAAGCAAAGGCTGATCAAAGATCAGATAAGGATTGTATAAACCTTCTACTTCAGTGACTGCTTCAAGTGAGTTAATCAAGAAGTTAGGAGACATGATCTGCCAGATGATCTGCCTTTTACAAAATCCGTCAGAGTTTGGAGATTATCAATGTCTTTGTTGTCTTTGTTTATGAGTTCCATGATGACATGTCCATGGCCTGCCAGACAGGGCTGCACAGGCTAGGCTAATAGGGCTAGTAGGGGTCGTCGTGGCTCCCCCTTTTGTGGAGGGATAACCGTTGGCCTGAAGGCTATGACTGACTGAACATACTACTTAGGTAGGGTGCCAGTTCATTCTGTAGTAGGTGTAGTAACGCAGCCTGGGATATTGTCAGGTCCATACAGATGGGGGGGGGGTGAGGGGGAGTAAAAGTTAGCACGAGCCTATCTGCCAGGATATTGGGCAATATCAGTTGTTCTGTATATTTAGTGCCATTTGCTGTAACTCAGAGAGCAGACCTGAGTGTTGCCATTGAGATTCTTGACATAGCTATAAAATGCTTTAGACTCAGTGGCAATTTTGTTTTCGTAACTAGCTTTGGAGGATTTTATGAGGGATCTCAGCTTCTTACTGAGGTTGACCAGGGCGTTCCTCCAGTCATGGGATTTTACTCTTTTTTGCAACAGTTTCTTTTTTCTGTTGTAGAGTTTGTTTATGGCAGAGGACCACCAGATCGGCTTCCTGTTTTTTGAGGACAGCATCTTGGTTCTGTTAGGGATAGCATGATCCATGCACTCGTGTAAGTGTTATAAAGTGCATTTGTGTAGGATTCAGCAGTCGTAACTCTATTGTTCGTCTGCATGGGTGTCATGAAGTTTGCCACTTCTGTCTTAAGAAGTGTGAAGTTGGCTTTGGAGAAGTTTTTTACGGTGGTTTCCCTAACTGGGGGTAGGGGCGGGATGTGGATGTCTAGGGTGATTAGCTTGTGGTGGGAGCTGACCAATGAGAAATTGACCTCTGGTGTGGAACACCGGTTGCCCATGTTGGCAATAACCAGGTCTAGGATATTACTGCCCCTGGAGGGGGGTGTGAATAAGTTGATCCAAGGCGTTGGAATTTATGAATTCCAGAAAACGTTGAGCAAAATAGTTGGTACATGAGTAGTTTCCCCAGTTAATGGTGGGGTAGTTGAAATCGCCCATTATTAGGGTGTTAGGTTGTACGCTAATACTTTCTAGTGTATCAAGAAATGAGGAGTGGGAATCCTGGGGCAAGGTGGGGGGTTTGTAGCAAGCTACAATTTGGACTGCGGTCTTGCCCAGAGTTAGTTGCACTTGGATAATCTTGGAAGCATTATGCTGTTCAACTAGTCTGGAGGTGTGGATATCCTTAATGAATATGGACACGCCTCCACCTTTAGTGCTTCGTTCTGGGTTAGGTGGCCGAAAGGTGTGGTATGAATTATAGCCTAGTAATGCAGGGGTGCTCTCTGGAGATTTGAACCAGGTCTCTGTCACTACACAGATGTCAATGTTCTCCATTTTAAGACGTGCCTCGAGTGAGTGCATTTTGAGGTTTAGGCTTCTAGCATTGAGTAGCATTACCCTCAGATTTTGCTTGCTTGTACCTGTTATTGTGGTGAATTTGTCATTTGAACCTTGCCTAAAAAAGGCACTATAGGGGTGGCAAGAGCCTTAGCCAGTATCCGGAATCCCAAGGGCAACAGGTGCAAGCCATCTCTGGCAAAGCATCGTGGTCTGTCGATCATGTCGTCCCAGGCAGACAAATACTGGATCACCTTAGAATGACACCAGAAGCTTAGCCAATTGTTGAAGTCAATAATTTTGTCCTTGCACTGTGGCATCATTCTGGGTGATGGAAGGATGCTGCTCAGGGCCAGGGTCGTACCTGCCTGGGCTACAAGATTGGAGAGCTCCTCCATGTCTCTTTTCATGTAGTCCAGGGAGATATGTCTCAGGTCATTCACACCAACATGGACAATGACAGCGTCATATTTGTACTTGTTGTGGAGTGACCTGAGTGCGTGCGTTATGTGGTGGATCCGGCACCTGACAGGCAGCTGGCAGTAACTTTCTCCTTGTTTAGCCTGGTGAGTGGAACATCAGTGTGCCTGACTATAGAGTCACCTATGATTAGAGTGTTGGGTACGTTGTTATGCCTTATGGGCTGTGGTTGAGTGGCACACTGAGTTTGTGGGCTATGTGTCATTTGGGTTGTGTTGGAGGGTGGAGTTTGCTTGCTTTCTGTGTGTGTGTTTTGGTGGTGCAGGTTTTGAGGGACTATGTGATGAGTGTGGTGTGGTGCAAGTGTTTACCTTCTTCCTCTTGACTGTCTAGTCCAGTCTTGGGTGAAGAGAGCTTTGCTTCCAGTTTGGCAATATAAGTGCATCTCTCACAAGTTGTAGTGTTGGGTGGTAGGAGGGGAGGGTTGTCTGTGTACATGAGGCAATTGCTGCATTGCCCCAAGATGCCCAGATTCTTCAGGAAGATAGGAGAAATCACCGGGAGCTGACCCTTAGATATGCCTGGATAGGTGCTTATTTATTAAATACTAAAAACTGCTTTCCTCTAGACAAGTGCGGAAAGTTGCGTGCTGTAGTAATTTGCAACTTACTTAGTGCTTATGAGTTCTGAACAAGTGCTGAGTTCAAAGAAACAGATTTCAGTGCTGAAACTAGAAAACTGGCTAGTTCTAAGAAAAAAAATAAGCTAGAAGGCTTCCCTCCAAAACAGAAAAGCTTGGGGGCTCAGAAGCATACAAACAGTCTAGACCACTTACAGGAAAGGCAGGAAATAAGCTTAAAAATATATATATTTTTTCTTTACCAGATGCTCTCTTTGTACACATTAGGAGTGCCAGGAATCAGAATATGATCTCACTGCACTCAGTTGAGTGAACAAATGAGATGGGCCAAGAAGGAGTATCCAAATACAAACTTACAAGAGGGGCGGGCGGTTTCAAAGGCACCAAGATTAACACCAAAACAAAAACAGGGAGAGTGTGCGGGGAACTAACTCACAAAACAGAGTCAAAACTTCCAGTTCAGTTAATATTCAATGTAACACAATAACTCAATTTAAATGCAGTATTATTTGAAAAATGTGCAGATAAAAGGTACTTAAATTCTCTTATACGTCCAGTTGAATACAGCTAGATCTTAGCCAGCCAAAGCTGAAGTTTTAAGCAGAAAATATTCCTAAATGTACCACCTAAATAGGCAGTGACAGGCTATCAATGAATGAGACTTCCCCTGCAATTACTAACAGCAATAAAATCTAGCAAGCACTAACTGACAAAACAGAGTCAAAACTTCCAGTTCAGTTAATATTCAATGTAACACAATAACTCAATTTAAATGCAGTATTATTTGAAAAATGTGCAGATAAAAGGTACTTAAATTCGCTTATACGTCCAGAAAATATTGCTAAATGTACCACTTAAATAGGCAGTGACAGGCTATCAATGAATGAGACTTCCCTCGCCTGCAATTACTAACAGCAATAAAATCTAGCAAGCACTGACAAAACAGAGTCAAAACTTCCAGTTCAGTTAATATTCAATGTAACACAATAACTCAATTTAAATGCCGTATTATTTGAAAAATGTGCAGATAAAGGTACTTAAATTCTCTTATACGTCCAGTTGAATACAGCTAGATCTTAGCCGGCCAAAGCTGAAGTTTTTAAGCAGAAAATATTCCTAAATGTACCACTTAAATAGGCAGTGACAGGCTATCAATGAATGAGACTTCCCCAGGGGCAGCTCGTGCTATTGGACTGCAGGACTGAGGCCTTCCCAGTTGTTAAATAAGACAAATTAAATAAAATAAATTATAAAAATAAAATAAAAAAAATAACCACGAGTCCTGGAACATCGCACATGCGCACTCGCGGCATTTCCGATATTCGGACTGCTGGTGAACCAGTCTGGAGCATGCACACAGAATCTAGACCGTCTCCACCAGAAGCCCGGATTACAAAGTCAACATGCGCGTCTCCATTTTCCCAGCAGTCTATGCAGTCAGAACTGCATAGACTGGAAGGGGATCGGACTGCAACGTCCGCAGGCAGGGTGGTCTCGCAGGACAGATAGGATGAGCCTTAGGTGCTCTCGCGGGAAGGGCTTGCCTATTGCATGGATTATCGGCCGGCGATGGTGGGTGCAGAAATGGACTGTACAGCTCGGAGCTTGCTGCTTTTGATGGACTTTGCAGGTAAGTGCTCGGAGTAGTGTGTGTGTGTGTGTGTGTGTGTGTGTGTGTGTGTGTGTGTGTGTGTGTGTGTGTGTGTGTAAAGTTTTGCTTGCTATGCCCATGTCTATATAGGTTTTCTCTGAGGAGTCTGGTTTCTTGCCACCTCCCAAAAACATGCTAACTCAGTGGCTATACTAAACTATCCATAAACGGGTTGTTACTTAATAAGATATGAGAAAGACCAGTTCGCTTACCCGGTTAATAATGAAAATTAAGAAAGACTTCCTTATTTCACAAAACATCAAAGTACTGATCATTAGATATGGACTTGCGGAAGCTAAAATTACTGCTGCAAATATAAAAGTGAGGAGCAAGTTGTTAAAAAGGAAAGCAAATTGTTTGCTTTGAGAAAAAAAAATGTCAAACCTCTGTCTAATAAACAAGAATACCTTGAAGAGTGTTACACATATCACAATAAAGTACTGTCAGGTTCATAAGAAGGAGAAAAAACAAGCAATGTGACTTGAGTTCAGACATTTAAATTTTTTTTCTTAAAAGTTGTGGGACCTTTTGGTCTTTGCCATTGTTATCTCACTGAATATCCTCACTGGGGTTCTTCAGCCCAAACCTGTGCAAGGCTATTCCATACATTTGTAAATCAGCAATATTTTGACCTACCTAGAAAATCTGGCCTTACTGAGTTGCATATATCTTCAAAGTATGCTATGGTATAGCTATTTCCTGACAATTTCTGAAAATGTTCCTCCTGATGTGTGAAAACACAGTATAGCCTGTATGAATACATATAGAAATGTGGTTACTACATAAAAAAAAATCCCACTGTCTGCCTGTTTTGCATTGCAGTACATGAATGTTCTTTCCACATGTTGAGCACACTTCAAGTGACCTGCTTAAACTGGTTTGCAAGCTATTGATGACACAAACTATATCTGTTACTGTTTTATTCTTTCTTTCTTTTCTTTACTCAATTACATTGATTACAACAACAGAGGTAATCTTTCTTGGTACTATGTTAGCAATGTTAAAAAGCTGATAGTGAACATTTTAGTTATCTTTTAAAGCCTCATTGCTCAAACTAAAAGTGTAAAAAGATTAATGATAGGCTTCACAAGAAATGCAGTAATATAAGTGTGGATAGAGTAGAATTAATATCAGTATTATGACACACCATTGATGAGACTGATGTGATTCAGAATTTAATGTATGCCTTATACTGCCTCACTATATCCACATAAAGCCTTGTTTGCATGGATCTAAAAAGATGGCTGTGTTGTGGCATGCTGATGTGGTTTACAGATGGTATATAAACTTACTTTGTTGCTGCATGGTTAGTGTGGTCGCCCATGTTCTTGCAGAGGTTTCATCTGTCTTGTGTACCATGGAGCATGCAAAGCAGGGTCACACACTTATAAATTGCTTAAGGGCATGCAGTCTACATACTTGTACTACTGAACATGAAATAAATTGTCCAATGACTTATTATTTCATTGAGGTACCTTGGGGGCATATGAGCTAAAGTGCTTAGCTGCATACTGCAGTGTTATGACTTATAGACAGCTCTGGGACTATGAGAATGTCTCCACTTACGAGCTGGGGGTACTCAGCTCTATAGCATAGAGGAACGGAGCCCTGTTTGGGACACAGATGACCTAAGATCAATTCATGGAACAAGCATTAGAGGATCCATTGAGGGTTTGGGTTGGAAGAAATGACGTTTTGCCAGCAAGCTCATTCAGGGAAGGAGAAGACAGGATTTCCTTCTGATATCTGTCACTCTTCCAGGGATGGCAACATGCCATAACTGCAAGATAGATTGTTATCATTCCGCATTAGATAGTAGGGTGGCGATATCTACTGTTATTTGCAATGATGCACATGATGTTAGAGCTACATAAGAAAAAAGAAAATCTCCCACAGATGCAACAACATATATGATGCTGCAAGAAGCTCTGTTCCACATTTCCAGGTCCACTTCCCAGTCAGCCTACAGACTATGGCGGTCCCAGCCATGGATCACAGTACTGGAGTACTTAGCCAGATTATCATCTGGAATGTGTACATTTGGGGGTTCAAAAAGTTAAAATAAAGAGAATTTTAGTAGTGTCTTTCCAGCACAGTAGGAGGCTCATTAGAATTCTGCTGTGCTGTAAGGGATGACACAGTGCAAACTGGATTAATCACTTAAATTGCTTACTGTCTATCATTACGGACTGCAGAGTGACATTTATGAATACTGCAGCCCCTGTGCTCTCCATATGACATAGTTAAGTCATCAATCCAAACATCTTCATGAATCCGACCTCATGACTGACTTAAATAGGACACTGCATCATGCTATGGCTAAGACGAATAGCTTCACTACTAATGGAGTTTAATATTCTATCATAAGATATTACTACATTCCATCGGGTCTGGAAAAAAATGAAAAAAATACATGAAAACTTATTTCTTGACAATAATCTCTGCAAGTGGTACAGGACAGTAACAAGAATAAAACAGTGAGATGCACATGCAGGATCAATATTCAGTGACTGTAGTATACACTGTGACTGAGGTCGCTGTCACGCTGTTAGAGAGTAATGGTAAGTGTTTTCTTGGCAACGATCCATGTGAAAGAGACTCGCAATAGTGTATCAATGGTAAATAAGGAATACTTTCCATAAATATGCTTTGTCCTTTTGAATGCATGCAGACAAAGGCATCTGCTTGGCTGATTCTACATTTACTGACAAGGAGCAAACTCTAACATGTTATTAGTCTACTGATCCTGGTATAGATTTATACCTAGGGGATAATGTGAATTATGACAGCAATTCACATTTCATATTATGCCATTATGCAAAATGAGAAAAGTAATGTACTCTTAGTAGAAACTGTTGTGGTTCCTAGCTACTCTTTAATCTTTAATTATTATTCCCTAATTGAGTATATTAGCACTGATACAGAGCTGCAGAAATGCACAATGTTAAATATGCTACAGCAAACAAGCATCTGATTGGGTGTGCCCACTTTAGAAAGAACATAGCTGAATACCCAAGTGTATTTTTGCCATTTGTGTAACATGGAAAATGCATACTGCAAAATGGTGACTGCATTTTGTGTACTGTGTATTAATGATAATTATGCACTGGGGAGCTACATAGCTGGCTAAGAAAGTCTACAGTCTCTGTTATGCATATATATACACACACAGACACACAAATTTATATGTGCATACATATACATGTGTGTACAGACTTACACAAACACACCCAAACACGTGCACTCACCCGCACGCGCGTACACACACACACACACACATATATATATATATATATATATACATATTTACACAAAGATACATACTCACACACACACATGTACATATAGATATAGATATAAATATACCTTGTATACTTACCTTAATGTACATATATATGTATGAGTGTGCATAATATATATATATATATATATATATATATATATATATATATATATATATATATATATATATATAAAACCCCAGTGAGCAAGGGAGAGCCACGCTTTTTGATCCTGAGAGAGGGAACAGGGAAGGTTCCATTGTTGTGTCAAAATGTTGTGTCCATCCCTGATGAAGCTGCTTCTGCCATTAGTGGCATGACTGACCCCATGTTTCCTGTTAAAAAGAAGCAGAAAACCAAACATGTATCCACTCCTCCTCAATTTATTTGATAGGAATAGTTTACTGGGTCTGGCTTGAGGTTTAACTCAGGCTACTGATCCTTCTTGTAAAGTAGTTTCTAGTGAAAAAAAGATGGATCCTCTTTTCCTGAAAAGTTCAAGATTTTAAATCTGAACAGGAAGATGCGGGGATTGATGCACAATTTTTTCCTTGGATTTCTGATTCAGACTCAGAGGAGTGCTTAGTTTCTCTTCTCCAAGACTATTGTTGAATGTGCAAGTGTTTTTAGTGGGAAAACACTGAGGTTTTTTAGTCCTTCAAAAATATTTTTCAAGTTTCTACAGAAGGATTTTCCAGAATATACACCCATTCCTCTAGTCCTCTAGTTCTGTCTGCTTCAGAGGATGTGTACGTTACTGCCTGCAAATTTCTTCATAGTCAGTCAGCTGTTCCTAAAAAGGCAGATAGGGTATATAAAGTTCCTCTGTCTTTTAAAATTTTATATACTATACCCAAACCCGACCCAGCAGCTATAGCTTTAGTTGATCCCACTGTTACTAAGCATTTAGTTAATCCCAATTATGGATGGTGCAGTGGTTTGTGTTGTTGCCTCACAGCAAGAAATTCTCTGGTTCAGTTCATGGCTGAGGTGCCTTCTATGTGGAGTTTGCATGTCCTCCCTGTGTTTGTGTGGGTTTGCTCTGGTGTCCTCTCATCTTACAAATACATGTCTGGAGTGTTCCTTCCTCTGCCAAAAATTGGCTTTTGTTTCAAATCAGACTTTCCTGATTAACAAATGTTAAATAAATAAAAATGACAAGCACTGGAATTTCAGACTTCATATTCTTCAGAAAGTACATGGTAACACAAAACCTATTATTATAGCAAGTTTGTAAGTTTATAAGATGGATATTTGAAATTTGTCCCTATTTTTGGGACTGTATTCCCCCATTATTGGCTTCATCCAGGTTTTTTGTGCCAAGGTTGAGAGCTATGAACTCACTGAACATGTTTGGGGGCTGTATTCCCCCATTATTGGCTTTGTTCAGGTGTTTTGTGCTAAGATGTTGACGGCTATGGTGAGAACTGAATTCACTGAATGTAGCCATTTAAGTTTCAGTCTTCCTCTTTAATAAAATAGATGATTGATTTGTCATAGTGGTATGTTGCTCTGACTGTTTTGCATAGGGTCCTGGGTTCAATGCTTGGCTGTGAAATGTATGGTGGTAACACAGCATTTTATTCTTGCAACTTTCCAATAATTTTCAAGCAATGTTTAAAATGTGTCCTTGTTTTTGGTCTTTTGCCCCCACCCCTAAATTTTGGCTTTTTCCAGATTTCTTGTGCTGCAAAGTTCAGAGATACAGCTGAGTGTCAAGAAGATTTTACAAGAAGCGGAGAGCTGCAGGGGAACAAAAGTTTAGTGATGCTTATGCTGAGTTTGCTTGCATTGTTAATAACACAACAGGTAATGTACTTGCTTTTGATGCAGAAGGCTGTGGGTTCTACTCCCACAGTAGGTAGATGCATTGCTGATACTGTACTGTATTGTAAAGGGGTGGAAGCTGCAGTCCTTTTTGGTGAAGATACCTAGTAACTCTGAACCTGTTATCAGTTTGCCATCCATTCCCTATTGCAATATTACTAGCTTATCATTTTTTAATGAAACATAGGCAATGTATTCCTCAAGGGCAACAGACACTTTATTTGTAGATGAAAAATTGACATATAAAGTTGTTTGCTAGCAGCAACATCTTCATTAGTTACAAATTTCTTTAATGTGGAATTATTTAGATGACTTTTACTTCTTCAGAGATTGTGCGCATTTACTGATACTGGTGGACTGTAGAAGTCTGAGTAGACTTTTATGATAGAAATGTTCTGAACTAGGCAGTTTTGTCGTTATTGGTGCATTTTTTTCATTGTTTACTGGAAAAATGTTCTGAATTGGGCAGTTTTGTCATTGGTGCATGCATTTTGTTTCATTGTTTACTGGAAAAATGTTCAAAACAAATTTAAAACGCCCACTACAGCTGTACTATATTGTACAAGGAATATAATTTAATAAAATCAGAAAGGCTGAACTATACCTCTCAACTGTCCCGATTCTCACAGAATGAATAGATTTTTGCTTCTTATTTTTGCTTTGTTCCTCATTAAATGTGTGGTTTTCTGGCAAATAAGTTAGGAATTAAGTCACTAAATAATGACAGACACCACGTTTCAGACTTCATAACCTTCAGATAAATGCATGCTAAAGCAAGACCTGTTATTCTATCGACTGCCTCAGTTTATACAATTTTTGTACTGTTTATACATATATTTGGCCTTGTCCAGATGTCCTGCATTAACAGATTGAGAGGCATGTGCAAATAAATTGCTTTAAATAATTAGGCATATCCAAACCTCTGAACTGTCCCCAATTTTAGCTCAAAATGTTGCTCTTCCCCTAATAATCCTGCTGCAAAATGGCAATTTTGGAAGAAAGTGTGGAGGGTTTACAATTAAGAAATAACTGTAATAATCAGTTATAGATTACTTTTATTTCAGAAATGCATGCAGATTCTATTATTTTGTCAGCTGTTCACGTTAGCAGTACTAATATTAAAGTGTCCCTTCTTTGACAGGTTCACAGCTATATTGTGTGGCTATTTTATATTTTTGCATCACATTTTTGGTCCATTTTTCATAAAAATTGCGTTTTTTTGGAAAATTAGTAGCAAATCATTAAAGACTGAAGTTAGAAAATAATGACATTTGTGTTTCAGATTTCATATCCTTCAGAAATTCATACTAATGCAAGACCTACTACTCTATTACCTTTCTAATTTTATAAGAGCAATATTTAAAATTGTCCTTATTTTTGGGCCTTGTCCCACTTCTATGTATGGCTTTGTCCAGATTTCTTGCTCTGAGGTTGAGAGGTATGACAAATGTGTAAGGGCCATCACAGTCAGCCAGATACACTTCAAATTGTGACATATTTGTTGCACCCCACTGCCTCATGTAGTGTGACTCTGGATGTGCCCAAGCAAGGCAAGGAGTAGTTATGCAGTGTAAATGTGCAGAATATCCCCCCATCCAAGGTAGACAAAAGTACTACAGTGGCTTTTCATCTGTCCTTGATTTTGCAGAATGGTCTAGTTTGTCATATTTTTGTACTGTTGATTTATGCTTATTACTCAAAGTGCCTGTTGCTCTGTGTTTAAGTAGCAATGCTTTAATAACCATCGGATAAGCTTGTCTGAGATTGTAAGATGCAAGTAAGCTTTAATAAGCATACCGTTAAAGAATTGCCAACATTGAAAGCCTTTCTGTTGTTGCCATGCAGAGAATACTTAACTAGCTAATGTATAAGGCCTTGGGTACTGAAATGCATATGACAGTATTTGTAATAAAGGACAGGATTACATTATTTTAAGAAGCTCATTACACTTGTTGGAGACTTCCAGTCATCTCTGCAGGCTTTACCCATAAACTAAACAGAATGCGAATAATGTGTGGTCCATAACCTGTACAGTAATCCTTTAAGCAATGCATCTTGAGCTTGTTTCTTGTTTGTTTTTCATTTTTTACTTTGATCATGTTTTCCCCATGAAACAAATAGTTAGTTGTCAGGCAGCAGGTCTTTTTTGAATAAGAAACATTTTTACAAGGGGGGCATCACAGAGATTTCTACTTTCTGTGTGTTACTGGGTACTTTAATAAAGCTGAATATAAATTATAATTAGAAGTGCAGTGCAATGAGAAGTGGTTTGAGTTGAGTGCTACTTGTTTTTCTTATAATTGATTTTGACTGGCATTCCAGTAATGTATTTAAAAAGTAATTTATTTTTTCATGCCTCACAACCTTTTTGTTTCCATCTAGATATTAAGTAAACTGTCATGCAGCCAATGCATTGAAATATTTTTATTCTTCTACACTTCATTTTGTCTTGAATGGACTCTTATAATGACGGTTTGGCACCCAGGGCAGCGTAGTTAATTAAAGTTAGTTTTTGTGGTTTTGAGCATAGCTCCTCCCCTTTCTAGTTAGCCACACCAGTTCCCACTGACCCCACCCATTCAGCTGTCTCCTGCAGCCCCCCTTTGATTTGAAGTCACCAGCCGCCACTGGACTTCCCCCGTCTGCAATTACTAACAGCAATAAAATCTAGCAAGCACTAACTGACAAAACAGAGTCAAAACTTCCAGTTCAGTTAATATTCAATGTAACACAATATCTCAATTTAAATGTCGTATTATTTGAAAAACGTGCAGATAAAAGGTACATAAATTCTCTTACACGTCCAGTTGAATACAACTAGATCTTAGCCGGCCAAAGCTGAAGTTTTTAAGCAGAAAATATTCCTAAATGTACCACTTAAATAGGCAGTGACAGGCTATCAATGAATGAGACTTCCCCCGCCTGCAATTACTAACAGCAATAAAATCTAGCAAGCGTTAACGGACTAAACAGAGTCAAAACTTCCAGTTCAGTTAATATTCAATGTAACACAATAACTCAATTTAAATGCCATATTATTTGAAAATTTTGCTGCACAAATGTCATTAATGGTGGCTCTAGCCCAATAGGCAGCTGATGTGGCTATTGACCTAGTTAAGTGTGCTTTTGGTTGTCTTGGCAAGGTTAGGCCTCTCAAGGAATAAATGTACTAGATGAAAGGCATATTCTCCTTTATTGTCAAATTTGGGAAAGAAAACTGGTAAACTGATCACTTGATTGATATTTGTTTCGGATGCAACTTTTGGCAGAAAGGAAGGATTAGTGTGTAAAGTAACTCTATCCCTGTGAAAAATCAAATACGGTGGTTTCAGAGAGAATGCTTGGAGTTCAGAGACTTGTCTTGCTGAAGTTATGGTCACCAGGAAGACCATTTTCCATGACAGAAACTTTAGGTCAACTTTAGCTGATGGTTCAAAAGGTGAATGCACTAAAGTCTGTAATACCAAAGTCAGCTCTCATGGTAGAGTGGGATACCTAATTGGGAGTCTAAGTAAGAAGGTACCTTTGAGAAAGGCCTTACATAACTTGGGTATAGTCAAAGAAGAAGCATCATCTCTGATGTGGTAACTGGAGATGGCTGTTAACTGAACTCTGATGGTGGAGAAACTTGCCCTGCTTTGAAAGATGGCAACAAGGAAATCTAAAAAGCAGGGAGTGGAGCAGTGAAAGGATCCAAATCTCTCAGTTGAGCCCAAAAAGAAAACCTTCTTTTTACTCTTAAAAATCTTCCTAGTCGAAGGTTTCTGAGATGAAGAAAGAATTTGTCAAGCTGGAGTGGAAAGCCTGGAATGTCTAGCCATCGCTGGAACTGGAGAAATCATGAGGTCAACTTGAGGCCTGCAATATTTAGAGGAAACATCCCTCACTGGTGCGACAAAAGATCTTGACAGGGATCCAGTGTCCATGGAGGACATACTAGATGAGACCATAGTAAGGGAAAACACACTTGCTGAGACAAGAATGGTGTAAATACAGATTACTTTGCTCCTCAAAAAGAGCACTTTCTGAAGAAACTTGGGGATTAGAGGTAGGGGAGGGTAAGTATCCAGGAGACCAGAGGCTGAAACATGGGCTAGATCATCTTTTGGGGGAATTAGGGCAAACAAATCTGCTGCATTTGTTGTAAATTGAGGGTGAATAGATTGCAGCATCGCTGTCCCCATTTGTGAAAGATAATTTTTGTCACTGATTAGTTGAGAGACCACTTGAGAGTCATCAGGATGGTCCTGCTGAGCTTGTCTTGAGACTTCTCTGATATGTGCGTTACTACAAGAAAGTGGTTGGAGATCACCCACCGCCAAACTCTCACTTCTTCTCATCAAAGGGGATAAAGATCTGGTCTCCCCACCCCCCCTTGCTGATGTACCAGACTACTGACATGTTGTCCGTTTGAACAGCAAGAGTTCTTAACAGAAGGGACCACTAAAAGGCCTGCAATGCTAGAAGCACTGCTCTCATCTCTAGGATATTTATGTGCAAATTGGTCTCTTCTGGGGACCACATGCCTTGAACAGTTTAACAGTGTGTCCCAAGTAATGCCCCCCCCACCCCAACTAGGAAATGTCCATGGTCAACGTGGCATTTGGGGGAGGAAGAATAAATGGACATCCTTGATAAATCTCTTTGGAGTGTATCCACCACAGCAGGGATTTTCTGCAAACATTATTTTATTGGATGTCACAATGAATGTTGATGAAAGAATTTTCACATGAAGATGAGCAGTGTGTAGTAAAGTTATTGCAACAGCCATCGACCATACAGCTTTGAGCACCATTTTTACCTGGGGAGAAGAATGGGAAAGAACCTGTCCAACATGCGACATCAAAGTAAGAATTCTGTTTTGAGGCAGAAGAGCTAGACAACTGACTGTCTAGATGAGCCCCTATAAACTCCAAGACTTGAACTGGTTGAAGTTGTGACTTGGCCAGACTGACAGTAATTCCCAGGGTGTGTGACAGTTGAAGCAAATAATCCCTGTCTCTTTCCAGAAGATGCCTGGTAAGTGTGGTAAGGAGCCAGTCATCTAAGTTAGGAAACATCCCAAATCTGAGTACTCTTAGATGAGCTGCTACACTACTGCCATGCATTTGGTGAACACCCTGGGGTCTCTGATGAGACCGAAAGGCAAGGCTCTGAACTGGTAATGACTAGAAGAATGGACTGAATCATGACCATTCAGAATTTGGAATTCTTTACAAACTGGTTCAGATAACTGAGATCCAGAATGGGTTTCGGGCACCTCATTTTCTTTAGCATTAAAAAGAATCCTGAGTAAATTCCAGATCCTTTTTTGCCTGGGGGACCTCTGGGATGACTCTATTGTCCAGCAGCTTTTGAATCTCTAGTACTTCTGATTGGGTGGAATGTCAGGGAGACATTTTGTTTTCTTTTGGGGAACTTGTAAAACGTGAATGAAATGTCCTCTGGATATGATCCTTTTCACTCATGAGTCTTTTGTGCCCCCAACTGCCTACAGAGAGGGACAATCTGGCAATCTTTTAGGAATTCTGAAAGGATCTGTCTCAGAAGGAATCTCAAGACCCTTGATTCTGCTGACCCCCTCTGCTGTGTGGAAGGTAACTTCCATTGTAGATATTCCCCTCTCTGCCTCTGGGGGAAAAGTCTCCATGTGACACTTGGAAAGGTCCTTTAGATTTCCAGAACCACAACTTTTTACCACAGCACTATCTCCTAGAAAATGGTCTCTGCAGGGCAGAAGAGAGGATTCAAAGCAATGGAAACTCCAGGCTGTCACAGCGTCTGAGCAACTACGTTTAATAAACAACTGCCAAGTGCTTTCACATTGTGCAATACTGCTTCATCAGACCATAGTAAAAGTAACAAAGAAGCCAAACTTTTAAATACAAAGCAGTCCAATCAAATGCATACATTAAAATCACATGACAATTAAAAAGCATCTAAGCAGTGAGTGTGTCACCTCAATATGCACCAATAAAAACACCTTAAACTGCCAAGACCCCAACTCAATGTTGCAATGGGCGTGACTTTAAAACAGGTTTTATAGATATCCTGTCATTAAAACCTGGTTCTACAAATGCTTTTATTAGTAAAATCCACCTTTGTTCTGCACATCCAGTATTATTCTTTATGTCACCTTCCCTATCACTCATAAGGAAGGTGACAAATAATAAAACAATGTGCTGAACAAAGATATATAATTGAGTTGGGGACTTGGCAGTTCAAGGTGTTTTTATTGGTGCATATTGAGGTGACAATCACTGCTTAGATGCTTTTTAATTATCATGCGATTTTAAAGTAAGTATTTGATTGTACTGCTTTGTAATTAAAACTTTGCCTGCTTTTTTACTTTTACTATGGTCTGATGAAGCAGTATTGTACACTGTGAAAGCGCTTACCAGTTCTTTATTAAAGGTATTTGCTCAGTTGCTTTGGCAGCTTGGAGTTTTCTTTGCTTTGTATCCTGTGTTTGCTTTACTCTGTGCTCTTACTCAGCAGTTTGGATTTTGGTTTTAGACAGAAGAGAGGATTCCCATGGCAGACCACATCTTTTCATCTTTCTCAATGTGGGCAAGTGTCTCTGTTAGCCCAAACAAAGAAGATCCATCAAAAGCATTGTTGCTGAATGATGCCTTGAAGGGGTCTGCAAAATTGCAAAACTGTATCCAGGCGTGTCATCTAATGGCTATGCCTGAACTGGCCGCCCATCTGGAACCATCAGCTGCATTCTAGAGTAACCTCATGGACATGCTAGCAATGGATTGCAGGGTGTCCAATTGTGAGGAAAAAGACTACTGTTCCTCTGTAAAAATGGACCCATGGGTTGAGTTAGAGAGTTACTTAACTATGTCCTTCTGTAACCTAGTGAAATGTGCCAAGTAATTCAGCAACCATAAGGCAAAGGTCAGTGAAGCATACACTCGCTTCCCAAACCTGTCCAATGCTCTAGACTCCTTTTTAGGGAGACAGACAGTGGAGCTGTGTTCAGTCAGTTCTGTTTTGCAGCTGCTGCAACAACCATGGCATCTACAGGGATTCCCTTGGTCCAATGTTGTCTTTCAGAAGGAGCGCTCAAAATCTTGTCTGGTGTTTGGGGATCGGTTTCACAGAAGTCGGCTCCTTCCATGCCCTGCAGGAAACAAGGTCTATAAGCTCATCCACAAGTGGGGTAACTCAAGACGTAGATGGTCCAGACCCAAAGGCTTCCAAGAATACAAATTCCTCCTGGGAAGGCTTTTCTGAAGATCAACCACCTTTCTGACAAAGGATCTCCAAGATGTCTCCAAATGAGACATTCTCAGGTGGAGATCTATGAGACCTTTCCCCATCATAAAAATCCATGTCTTCTGTGAGGGGATTCCTGCAAGGAATCAAAGTCCCTTTTCTTGCACAACCTCTTCAGAGGAGCCTCTTCAGTGGGGTGCTCTGGAGAGGTGCCGGAAGAAGTAGGGAGTTCACTGCTGCTTGGAAGCTCATTCAGGCTGGCTGTCCCTGAGGTGTATGATGAGTTGACTCAGACACAAGATCCAAACAGGGAACAAGGAATGGACCCAACTGCGCAAGAGTTGAAACTCCTCTGGGGTGTGAGGAAATCCCCTCCACCACCTCAAAGGCAGGAGAAGCTAAGGACAATCAGAGGTGAGACTCCGAGAGCAGATGATAAAAGGCCATCCCTGGCCCTCTGCTCCAAGGAAGGAGTTAGAGCTGAGCTATCGAATGCCAAAGCTCCGAGGGGAAGTGATGGCTCTGAAAGCTTTGGAACAAAAGTCAACCCTCTCTGAGCAGACGCTGATGTCCAGATGACAGACTGGATCAGGAAAGTCGCCAGAGTGCAAGATAGAAGAATCTTCGGATCTGACAGTTTGACTTTGACTCTCAGGGATCTCAGATCCAAGGGCTATGAAATGGCAGGTCAGATTGGAGAAGGAGAGATAACAGGCTGGAAAAAAGGTTCAAGGCTGATGGACCTGACGAGAGACGGAGCCGACAAACCCCCCCATCTGGATCTGTGTTCTGAGGAATTTTCACATCATCCTATCCACCTCTGCCTCAGAAAGATTTCGGGAGGACCTTATGGAGGAAGAAGTGGAAGGTGGCCTGGAAGCCTTTTTAGGAGCCTCCTGAAGAAAAGGAGACCTCAAGCTTGGAGATACCAGCTCTAGGGAAAACCTTGGGCTACGGAGCTGAAGACTTGGCAACAGTAGACATAAGATCTGAAGACTTTGGATCTGAACTCTTCGAAACCTTCTGAGGAGGCTCTGATGGAAATGTTGACTTAGACTGTGCAAGGGAGCATTTTTGGTGCTCCCTGGGCTCCTTTGAATTATGAGAGGGCGTTTGAGCCTCTGATGATGAAGTAACAGCGGATGGAGCAAAAGCTGGAAGGGGGCCTTTTAAGATAACCTTGTTTCTCCTGTCGCTAATGGCTCTGGCATTAAAGGCTGCACAAATGGAGCAGAAGGTGTCCAACTGTGCTGAGCCCAGACAATGCACACGCTCCTTGTAGGTATCAGAATTGGGGATCTTATTCCCACAGGAAATGCACTTTTTGAACCCAGCAGGCTTATCAGCCATACTGTCAAGCTGCAAATGACAGCACCCACAAACAAGAGAAAAAGAAGGAATTGTTTTTTTCTTAACAGTTATACAACTGGAAGAAAAGGGAAGTTTTAATATCAACAATGGTATGTCTAGAAAATACCTCAAATCGAGGTAAGACAGGGAGAAGGGTTACCAACAACGGTAATTAACGGTACCAAAAAAAGAGCCATAATTCTTGGTAGTAAGTATGTTTAGTAAGCAGGTAAGGGAGATATAATTAACAATAATAAAAGAACAAAAGTTAAGGAGAAGAAATACAAGTTTATGCACTCAATAAACCCACTACAAGCTGGAGAAATCGCAATCCTGTCTGAACCTGAAGAGTGACAAATGAGATCTAAAGTAACTTAAGTTGTCATGGGCATTATGGGTAAGGGAGGAGCTCAAGAGTTGGATCTTAGAATCTAGATAAAGTAGCAGAGTCAGATCAGAGGATCAAATTCAAACCCATTTATTGAGGGCCGAATTAAAATAACATCATCAGATTTAATGTTAGCCAGGCTAAAGTGCATGTTAGAAAGTACAGTTGTGTACACGTACCATAAATGTAGATATTCAAGTGTATTCACTGTTGCAGTCATCACACTTGGGTAATCTGCCTGCAGGTAGCCTTCAGTCAGCCCGAATACCAGAGACTTAGTATTTCTGCGCCTGTTGCTGTTGCTCCAGGTCTGTTGTCAGGTCGTCAGGGATATAAAAACAGGCAGCCGACGCCATTACATCAGTTTTTCTTACCCCAAATGTCAGGAGCCCCCCAACAGGGAGCTAAGCTATGGTGGAAAAATCTCCACCAGTAAAAAGTAAATACCAATACCCCTGCAAGGGGTGAGTAGTATACACATAGAGGAGAGAGAGAAGGGGGCTGGAGGGAGGGAAACCAGGACTGCAACAGTGAATACACTCAAACATCTACATTTATGGTAAGTGTACACAACTGTACTATGTTCTTCGTGTTTCACTGTTGCAGTCATCACACTCGGGTTGATTCCCAAAGCTGTAGAAAGAGTGGAGGCAGTCAAGAAGTGTTTGGGCTGGCTAGTATGCCCTGCAGGACTGCAGTTGTAAAACCCGCCCTGGATTTGGAAAATATAGGCGGGTGGTAATGCTTGGAGAATGTGTGTACAGAACTCCAGGTAGCAGCCTCCAAAATGTCCCTGGAAGGGACTCCCCTGAGGAAAGCTGTAGAGGTAGATGTTGCCTTAGTGGAATGTGTTCTGACCCCCTGAGGGGATGGTTTCCCATGGTGTTTGTAGCAGAAATGGCAACAGTGTTCGATCCATCTAGAAGTTGTCTGTTTTGAAATGGCCTTGCCCTCTGCCCCTGGTGCAAAACTGAGTAGTGACTGGTTAGATTTCCTGAAGGGCTTAGTCCTAGCCAGGTAGAATCTGAGCTGCCTGTGCACGTCCAAGGAGTGCAAGATCCTTTCCCCTTTATTTTGAGGATTAGGGAAGAATGTTGGCAAATGGATAGATTGGTTGAGAGCCACACTGGACACCACTTTGGGCATAAAGGAAGGATTAGTCCTGAGGAAGACCCCGTCAGAATGAAAAATGATGAAGGGTTCCACGGCCACAAGTGCTTGTAGCTCAGACACTTCTTGCTGAAGTGATGGCCAGGAGCAATGCAGTTTTCCAAGAGAGGAATTTTAAGTCTGCTGACGCTGCTGGCTCAAAAGAGGGCAGTGTGAGCTTTTCCAGTACAAAATTAAGGTCCCAAGCAGGGGTGGGTGCTCTCCTTGGTGGCCTTAAGTTGTTTGCTCCTCTCAGGAACTGTTTGATGAGAGAGTGAGAGAAGAGGGTTGGCTCAGAGTTGTAATGAGCCGAGATGGCAGAGGCATGGATCTTAATGGTGGAAAAGGATATGGCTCTGTGGAGTAGATCTGCTAAGTAAATCCAGGATTAGAGGTAGGGAGGGCAGAGTTATGTCCTCTCCTTTAGACTGAATCCAGGAGCAATATCTTTTCCACTTATCAGCATAGGATTTCCTTGTACTGAGTCTTCTGGCTTCAAGAATGATGTCCAGTACCTGCTTGATTAGGCTGGTCACTGGGGGAGAATTCAAGAGATAAGCCAGGCTGCAAGATTTAGGATTTGCAGTTGCGGATGCAAGATCTGTCCCCCTGCTGAGTGAGCAGGGTGGGGCTCTGGAGTAGGTGTCAAGGTGGCACAGGTGTGGGTACCAGTGCTGACGTGGCCAGTCGGGGGCAATCAGAATTGTCCTTGGTGTGTCCTGTCTTATCTTGAGAGAAGGGGTAGGGGGAAATGCATAGATTGAGAGATTTAACCACTGGAAGGATAGGACATCCACTTTCCAGGCCCTGCTGTGAGGTGTCCTGGTGCAGAATTTGCTGAGCTGGTGATTTCAGGGGTGAGGCAAAGAGATCCACCTCTGGGGTCCCCCATTTCTGAATCAGAAGGCTGAAGGTTCTGGGCTCTAGTTGCCAATCGTGTGGGTCTAGGAGATTTCTGCTCAAGTCGTCTGCCAGTGTGTTTTGTTTGCTTGGCAGGAATTGAGCTTGCAGACGGATCTGCATGTCCATGGCCATGTTTCTACAGGGTCATGGCTAGCCTACAGAGTGGGCTCCCCCTGCTTGTTGATGTACCACATAACTGTGGTGTTGTCTGTTTTTATTAGCAGGGGTCCTGGTGAGAGTAGGGACCTGAAAGCTGTTAGAGCATGCTGCATAGCTAGCATCTCTTTTTGGTTTATGTCCAGATGAATTTGACTTGGGCTCCAGTGGCCCTGAATGCACTTGTTGTCCAGGTGTGCCACCCAGGTATAATCTGATGAGTCTGTGGTTTGCATCTGGGTGGCATGGGGTTCAGTAAAGGGTAGTCCCTTGTTGTGGTTGCATGCTGCTGCCCACCAAAGAAACTCTGTCCTTAGACAAGGTATGATAGGAATGACGGTTTCCAGGTTCTGAGAATGTTGGCACCAAAGACTTTTTTTTAAGTACCAGTGAAGTTTCCTCATATACAGTCTGGCATAAGGAATTAGTAGGATGCATGAGGCCATTAACCCTACGGCCTGCAGGATTTTCCTTGCAGATAGCTGGGTTCTGGTGGTCACTTGACTGAAGTAGTCTGTCAGACTTGTTTTTCTTGTGTAAGGAATGGCATCTGGGATGCTGTGTCCAAGCTTGCTCCCAGGAATACGATCTTTTGACTGGGGACTTATTTTAATTTATTTTTGTTGATGGTGTACCCCGGGAGGTTAGAAGGTTTTTTACAAATGTCAAGTGCTGCAACAGCAATTCCTGACTGTCTGCCTGGATCTGGCAGTTGCTCAAGTATGGGTAAATTTGAAATTTTCTCTGTCTGCAGAAGGCAATTGCTGGAGCCAGGCATTTTGCGAATACTCTGGGAGCAGTGGATAACCCAAAGGGAAGTGCAGAGAACTGATAATGCATAGATCTTGCCCTGAAGCGTACATATTTCCTGCATGAGTCCCTTATACGGAAGTGCAGATAGGCTTCTTTCTAGGGTAGCTAACCAGGCATCTTTGACCAGCATAGGAAGAAGCTGCTGCAGGGTGAGCATTTTGAATTTTGGTATCACCAGAAAGGTGTTTAGGATGGAAAGATCTAGGATTGGGTGCCAAGTGCCCTCTTTTCTGGGTACCAGGAAAAATCTGGAATAGAACCCTTGACCTATCTGTTCTGCAGGAACAGATTGAATTGCCCTTATACAGAGCAGGGATTGAACTTGGTTTTGTGCCTCTGCCCACTGGTTTGGAGGCAGGTCAGGGAACCATTTTGGGATTGGCAGTGAGTGGAAGTAAAATTTGTACCCCTGGGATATAATGTTGAGGACCCATCGGTCTTTGGTGACAGAAGTCCAGTCTCTGCATGATGGGCAAGTTTTCCTCCTGGGGCACAAGCAGTTGGGCAGAGGTGGGGAGAGGAGTTGAGAAGTCATCCCGTAAGGGGGTGGCTTAGCACTCCCTGTTTTTGAGGTGGAGGCACTCCATTGGTTAGATCTCTGCATACCCTGAGATTGTAGTCTGGGGGGGTCTGTTTCCCCCTGGGTCTAGTTTGAGATGGCCTTGAGTGGGCTGGAAAGGACCAATGTTCCCAGGGACAATGCCTACTGAATCTAGGAGGCTGTACTTGCAAGAAATCTTTGACTGTCTGCATATACTTAGCTTTTTCTTCCATCTTTTTAAGAACCTCTTCTGCTTTGGTGCCAAAATGATTGTCCTTATTCAAAGGAATGTCTAGTAATTTTGATTTGACTTGGTCTGGCAAGGTTTGCTCCTTAAGCCAAGCATGCCTTCTCAGTACAGAACCAGTGACTGCTGCCCTGCAGGATGCTTCTAGGGCGTCATAGCCACACTGCAATGTATGCTTGCTGACTTAGCTTGCAGAATGCATATGCTCTTGTAATTCTTTATTTTCTGCACAGTCCGTAAAGGTAGCTATTTTTTGCTTAATAAGTTCCATAATATGCTGTTGATACTTCAGCATGTAAAACTGGCAATTCAAAGCCCTAATGGCGAGAGTTGCAGAGGTGTATATTTTCTTACCCCATCTGTCTAAAGCTCTGGAGTCCCTGTCCGAAGGGGTGGGATTCTTATCTCTAGTTGCTTTGATACTTTTAAGTCCTTGGGAGATGACCTCTGGGTCAGCAGTAGCACTTTTGAAAAGGAATTTGTGAGAGTCAGGTACTCTGTAGTACCTGTCTGGCTTCCTAGGAGCAGGGGGTAAGGTATTAGGAGTTAAACTGGATTCCATAAAGATATCAGCCACAACATCCAGGACTTGGGGGTATTGCTAAAGGCCTATGTTGTGGCAAGTCTAGAAATTCTCTGAGTCTCTTTTTGGACTGAGGGTAGTCTTGGCATTCCCAGTGGAAATGCTCTCAAAGTATGTAAGGTTTCTCCCAAAAGAAAAATCCTCTGGAGGAGAAGCAGAGGGAATAGATTCCTCTGCATCTGAATTCTCATAAGCAGATAAAAGAATGTCTTTATAATCAGATACCTCGGAGTCATTGGACTTTTGGTCAGTTAAAGCTGCTTGGGACAGGTCTCTTTTTCTCTAAGCAGGGGAAGGCTGACTTCCCCTAATTAACATAGTAAGGTCTTCTGCCATTTTAAGCATTTGATGTTGTGGCAAGTATGCAGGTGCATGAGTTTGGGTCGTCGTTTTTTTAGGTGTAGCGCGTACTCTTGGCCTTAGAAACTCGGTAGTTTTAGACAGAACTGAAGATGTGAAAGAAGTCTCGGTTTGTGTCAAATATTGGTAGTTCGAAGAACTTCCTCACAAGCCGGTGCCTGCTCAGTGGCTCCGGAACCATCCAAGGTAGAGACATCTGCAGGTTCCATCGAACAAGAGTCTTGCGGCATACCAGACTCCAAACGGGTCTTGGTAGAGGCCTGCAAATCCACTGAAGCGGGCATCAGGGGCTGCGAAAGTGCCTCACTGAGTACCGGTGAACTGGTGACTAGCCTAACAGAAGCATCCTCGGCTGTTTTGGACCTGTGCGGTCACTCTGTCTTTATCCTTACATTTTTTCAGGAGATCGTTAGTCAGATGGCTTACCAAAGCCATCTTGGAATACGGAGAACGAGAATGAAAATATTTAGCAACAATAAGAGCCCATCGACGAATAGTTTGGGCATTGAACAAGGCACAAAACCGGCAGCGAGGAGCATTGTGGTCTGGGCCTAAACAGGTGACGCAGTAAGAATGAAAATCTGGGTGTGGTATTTGCTTTCCACAGGCAAGACAATTGTTTTTTTCTGACATCGGTTAGAGCAAGAAAAAAGGATCCCCAATGGGGTACTTAGCTTTAGAAGACTTCTGGATAATTCAATTCAGTAACGAAAACTCAGGTAGCAACCGACTGACACTCATGCGAACTGCTTCTGCTTTGGGCTCTTTTGCAAGAAAGATTGATGTAATGGCATCGGCTGCCTGTTTTTATACCCTTGATGACCTGGCGTCAGACATGGAGCGGCAGCAACCGACGCAGAAATACTAAGTCTCTGGTATTCAGGCCAAATGAGGGCTACCTGCAGGCAGATAAAAGTGTGATGGGTTCAACTGCAACAGTGAAACACGAAGAACACCCTATGTTCCGACTTACCCTGACTGCAGCTTTTTTTTTTTTTTTTTAATCTATATTCCCCTCCCAGATGTGAAAAATAGTTTACATGGTTAACAATAACGTTTAGCCCTAAGAAAAAGTGCACTGGTTATGTTTAAATAAATGCACTGAACTGTGCTCTGTTATATTAAATGCATTAAAGTATTAAGGTTGCTGAGGAGGCAACTATTTGCATACATTACTTATTTCTTACAATTTCAATGTTTATTTTGCACTGAACTGCTTCATTATGTACTACAAATATTAATCATTATGTGCTGAGAAAAATGCTTTAAGTATAAAGCATTTGTAGGTCTTAAGATTACTTGCTTGCATCTGAAATAAACTTGATTATCTTCTGCCCGGAGTACACTGCATAATCACTTTCCACAAACACTCCTTCTGTCTCCAATTTTTAATACTTTTCCTTTCTGCCAAAATTTTGTCAGAACAAATCTTTCTGTGGATATTATTGCAACTCTACTAATGCAGGTCTTGGCTGCTTTCTCGTGGCCAGATATGGAGCATATGGGTCTATATTAATTCATCAGTGTCTACTTTCCTGGAATAGCTAATCATCGATAGCTTATCACTGAATGTCAGTTACAGCGGACAAGCACAACAGCAACTTTAAATTAATTGAATAATCACAGTTGCCCAACATTGTGAATGTGAAATTATGCTAGGAAAGAAAAGTGAAAAGAATACCGTACAAAAACACCATTCATGCCCTATGTAAGGCAAATCTAAACATACATAAAACACCTTTTACAGTGAAACACTTGCATAAATACATAACCCTATCTATCCCAAAATATAGTGCTGTGAAACAAATACATTATGAATGATGCAAAAGGCAAAGTCAGTAAATCGACCTAAACTTACACCTCATCACAAAAGGTTTCTCATCCAGGAAAAAAATAGGTCAGTTCCCCTCTACTCGTCACTCATTAGACCCATTATATACTACAATGCCCCTTTTGGTATGTACCTCACAAGCCATCTACAACTGGAAAGGCAGCAGAAATACCTCATAAAGAGGATTACTGGCCTCAAACAGATGCCCTACGCAGACCATCTAAAAAAACTCCAGCTTTACTCCATTGCATATCGCCTACTCAGAGACGATCTCTGCCTAAGATACAAAGCTATGTCAAACCCAGAGCTGTTGGACATGCTCCACTTAACGAAATCCCAATCCCTCCGAGCTACACGCTCTAGGGACCTAAACCTTGTCACCACAACAAACAGAACATGCTGGAGGGATAGATTCCTGTCCCAGAGACTTCCCATACTCTGAAACAAACTACCTATGTGTATCAAACAAAGCTCCTCATTAGCACTCTTCAAGAACAATCTTGATGACTGGATTGGAAATAGGAAATTCACCCCGGGGATCACTTCTGTGGCTCTGCTCGACAGGGGCACAGGAAAATAATTTTCTTGGGTAGTGAAAGCCAGGGTACCTTTTTGGCTAGGCTTATACAAGTCCTAGGCCCAATAGCCTAGTACCTACCTGTGAGAGCTATAGCTATAATAAATGACTGCATATCATACCTGTCTCTGTTCTCACTTACTACCTGCAGACGTTTATGTTGTTCTATAGTTTTACGTTTCTTTAGAGAAGGTTAGAGAAGTGGATATCTAGCAACAACTACAAATGCCAACTCATCAAATCTGTTTTGCTCTCTCAGAAAAGCAGGAATATCAGATATTTTCCTTCCTAGCAGAGAAACTCATCTGTACCATCCTTCCACATAGTTTTATGTATGCGGCAAGGACATTTCATTCAGACATGAAGTATTCCAAAATTTAACTCAAAACATTGGAGGAAAGAGAGATAGAAGAGAATTATGAGTAGGTACTTTACATGGATGACCTTGCAAGTAAACTTCTGTAAAGTATGCATGTATATCTTTACCTTCAGCTGAAAATATCTTGCATAAATCATTAAATGCAGCAAGTACCTCACTTTCTTTTAGAAATGACAAGGCTATCAGTTTCTTTACAGAAAGTTGAAATGTCACAAAATTACTATAATGCAATGACAATCCTAACTGAACCTTTCTCCAAATGTTTTGAGCAAAGTGGAACAAGCAGCCCTTACAATCAACATATGCAAAATTATTGGTTATACTTTTTAATGCCACCAGTTCAAAGTCACACAACACATATTTGACAGCTGCATTCAATTCACATGTAGAGAGCAAACAGAAAGCACATTCCAAAATACAGCTATAATCGTTGTATGACTTTTAGTCATCAAACAGTACACAAGTGGTAGACATTTTGTGTTACCACCATATGTTACTAATCCATATATACTGTACAGTTGCCGACATAAACACCCTTTTGTTAAATACACTCCATCTATAAACCATATTGGTGAATTACATAAGTCTATAATTTATCCATCAATGTATTCTTATATAAGTAACCAACTGTATAGCATATGTAACCAAGATATAAATGTGGACCTTTCCTCCCCAGACCGCCACTGAAAATGGGTTATGTAACCCAGATGGACTATCCTAGTAAACAAATGTCAAATGAAATAAACAAGTCACTTAAGTTCTCTTTTGTTGACAATACCAGTACAGGCATATTAGTATGAAAGCCCATCAGTTTCTGAATAAATGCACCATGTTTTAACCCACAGCTAGTTATAGACACTCTACTTAGGGGTGTGCAAATTTTACTGTGTAATATCATTCTTTTACATTTTACACAATTAACTTGCTGTAGCACAGACCACCTTCTTGGTAAACAAACTGTACTTTGCAAACTTGTATTAGCAATAACCATCTACGAGTAGGGAAGGTGCATCTCTACATGATGCAGCATTTTCTTTTAAAGTAGTACAAGCAATATATTTCTCCACTTTAGCTGGATCGGAGGGATGGTCATGCATAACAGACTTTTAACAACTCTTCTCTATCACCATCACGTTTAATTATAGCTAGTCCTTTACACCTCCCACTAAACATTAGACAACAAAACCAATACTTTCTTTCCTTGACTACCTTTTCTAAATTACAAGTAACCATCTACAGTCAACATATCCTTATTCCTTTGAGATTTCACAGTATTGTTCAAGTTATCTAACACTCCAGGAACACTTTCCGATGTTTTGGTCGTAGCTGCAGTTTGCAGACAGCCTTTATGCACAGTGAAACAAATTCTACATAGCTGTTATATACCAGATTTACTTCGCAAACTGTCAAACCTAACAGGATATTATATTTATTTATACTACCAATAAAAAACACACTTTATAACCTTTACTGCACATAATACCTTTATTTTTAACATATTTTAATTATATACCTTTCAAATTAACATGTAATTTTTATCTGCAATATCTCCAAACTCATTACTAATTTAGTGACATAATACGCAACGTTTTCTCTAAGCTGGCTAACTATGACTATTCAATAAATTTAAATTCGCTTTAGTGCTTGTTCGCCGATATTGATGTTCAGTGATTTGGTGTTTGCTGAAAGTAGACTTCAACTAATTAATATAGACATGGAGCATACACATGGTGTCATCTTTCAGTTTAATAAACCTTGCTGTGGAACACCAGTCCAGTTACTTATACTGAACTCTGTTCCTTTCAGTTTCTTGGGTATAAGAGCAAATCTCAAGTCTTCACTGTGCACTCAGCCTTCTAACAATAAATTTTTTTAACAGCTCTAACAGCTTTTCCTAAAAAGCCTCAAATTCAGACAGCCTTTTCATCATTTCAGCCTCTAAATTTTACAGTTTTATCAGCTCATCATTACAGCTAGTTAAACTTTCTACAATTTTTTCTAGCCTTTTATAACTGTTATTTTAAACACCTTTATTTTTTCCTCTAAATTACTGAAAGCTATCGCCTTTACTAAAGTTGAAACTTGATCTGCTTTCTGCTGAACAGCTGCAAGATTCTTCTAGACAGAGTTTTCTCTTCTCCTTTCTAGTTGATTTTCTATTAATTTCTCCAAATTTCTTCTTTACTGGCATCCAGCCAGTCTAATTACAAACCACTGACAGTACTTGCAAATTATCGCAACCAGATTTTCACGGTAATAAAGGCTGCTTCCCAATTTTGAAATCTGACCGTTAATGTTTTAAAAATGTCATACAATATGTCTTCTTTCACAATGAAGGGTCTTTTATGCAGGGTTATCATTAAAAATGAAAAACGTAATGATGCTTTTTATGTATGCACTTAACCGGCAGCATGTCATGTGAAACCCAGCTTGCCCAGCAAAAAGCCTGCTTTGAAGCAGTACTGACTGCAATTTGTGAGAACTTCCCCAAATAAAAAGACAAAACCAGCGAGTTAACAATTCACATCTTTTCAGACCTAATACATTCAACAAACACTAAAGTACAATCTCAGTTTGTCCAAGGATGCCACCATCAACAAAAAGTACAGTTGTGTACACTTACCATAAATGTAGATGTTTGAGTGTATTCACTGTTGCAGTCATCACATTAGGGTTATCTGCTTGCAGTAGCCCTCAGTCGGCCTGATTAACAAAGTCTTGGGTCCTGCGTCGATTGCTGTCCCTTCTTCCGTTACGTCAGGTCGTCAGGGGGTATAAAACATGCAGCCGGCGCCATTACATCAGTTTTTCTTGCCCCCCTAAAGGAAAGCAATTAAATCTATAAATATACAAGGTTATACCTCCAACAAAAAAGCAAATACACCAAAAAGCTTTTGAGCATATTAAAGGAGAGTAGAGGTATAGCCAAAAGAAGTAAGGGGGCTGGAGGGAGGGTAACCAGGACTGCAACAGTGAATACACTCGAACATCTACATTCATGGTAAGTGTACACAAGTGTACTATGTTCTTCATGGTTCACTGTGGCAGTCATCACATTTGGATAAATTCCCAAAGCTAAGGATGGGAGGAGGAATTTAGATAGCATTAGGACCAGCTATAAGGCCCTGCAAGACTCCAGTGGCAAAGCCAGCTCTGAATTTAGAGAAAATAGGCAGATGGAAATGCTTGGAGAAAGTATGTACAGAACTCCAGGTAGCAGCTTCTAGGATATCCCTGGTAGGGACGCCTCTGAGAAAGGCTGTAGAGGTAGATGCAGCCCTGGCCGAGTGGGGTCTGATCCCCTGTGGGATAGGTTTTCCATGGTGCTTGTAGCAGAAATGAATGCAATGGCCTATCCATTTAGAAATGGTTTGCTTTGAAATAGCCTTCCTCTCTGCCCCTGCAGCAAATGCCACAAGCAGCTGTTCAGATTTCCTTTGAGGTTTAGTCGTGTCCAAGTAGAATCTAAGTTGTCTGTGCACATCTAATGAGTGCAGTATCTGTTCCCCTTTGTTCTGTGGATTAGGAAAGAAGGTTGGCAAATGAATGGACTGATTAAGGGCCACACTGGATATCACCTTGGGCATGAAGGAGGGATTGGTCCTGAGGGACACCCTGTCCGCATGAAAGATGATGAAAGGCTCCACTGCCATAAGGGCCTGTAATTCAGATACCCTTCTTGCTTGAAGTGATTGCTAAAAGGAAAGCTGTTTTCTAAGAAAGGAATTTTAAGTCTGCAGTAGCAGCTGGCTCGAAAGGGGGAAGAGTGAGTTTCTCCAATACAAAGTTAAGGTCCCAGGATGGAGTTGAAGCTCTCCTGGGTGGTCACAAATTTTTGGCCCCTCTGAGGAACTGCTTGAGCATTGGATGAGAGAAGAGGAGGGGTTCTGTGTTATAATGAGCTGAAATGGCTGAGGTGTGAATTTGATGGAGGAGAAAGACAGGCCCTTGTGAAGCATCTCAATTAAGAATTGTAAAATCTGAGGTAAATTGGGCACTGCTGTGCTCATCCCTTGAGACTGGTTCCAGGCACATAATCTTTTCCATTTTTCAGCATAAGATTTTCTAGTACTAGGCCTCCTTGCCTCTAAAATGATATCCATCACTGGTTTACTGAGAGATGGTAAAGGAGAGATTAGGTAATTAGCCAGGCTGCTAGGGTCAGTGTTTGTAGCTGAGGGTGCAGAATCTGGTTCTCCTGCTGAGACAATAGGGTAAGAGTCTGAGGCAGGTGTTATGGGGCCAACAGTGACACACTGCGCAAGAGGGGGTGCCAGTGTTGGTGTGGCCAGTCTGTTGCAATCAAAATCATCCTTGGTTTGTCTTGTTTGATCTTTAGTAGTATTTTGGAGAGCAGAGGCAGAGGAGGAAAGGCATAAACTGACAGGTTTTTCCAGCTGAAGGACAGAGCATCCACTTTCCAAGCTTGTTTGTGGGGAGCCCTTGTACAAAATTTGTCCAACTGATAGTTCTGGGTGGAGGCAAATAGGTCTATATCTGGGCTCCCCCATTTGCTTGTCAACATGTTGAAAATCCTTGGTTCCAGTTTCCACTTGTGTGGGTCCATGAGTTTTCTGCTTAGTTCATCTGCAAGTGTATTTAGTTTTCCTGGCAGGAATTGTGCTTGTAGATGCACTTGGTAGCTCAGGGCTGTGTTCCTCAATGCCATGGCTAGTCTGCAGAGGGGTAATAACGTGCATCTTCCTGCTTGTTTATGTACCACATAACAGTGGCGTTGTCCGTCTTTACCATTAACTGTCCTGAAGGTCCTTGAAGGCTGTCAGAGCATTCTGTACAACTAACATTTCCTCTTGATTGATATGCAGGTGCATTTGACTTGGGCTCCATTTGCCCTGAATGCACTTCCCTGCCAGGTGAGTCCCCCATGCATAGTCTGATGCATCTGTTGTTACAGTTTGGGCAGCAGGGGTTAGTGTGAATGGTAGTCCCTTGTTTTGATGGCAGGCCTCTGCCCACCAAAGGAACTCTAGGTGTAGGCAAGGTATGATAGGAATCATTGCTTCTAGATCCTGAGAATGTTGACACCATAGACTTTTTAGATACCATTGTAGTTTCCTCATATGCAGTCTTGCACATGGAATTAGAAGAATGCAGGAGGCCATGAACCCCAAGGCCTGTAGTATTTGCCTTGCAGACAGCAAGGTTTTTGTGGCCACTTGTTTGAAGTAGGTTGTCAAATGAATTTGTTTCTCTGGCGTGAGGAAAGCCATCTGGGAAGTTGTATTCAAGCTTGCTCCCAGGAATATAATTTGTTGACAGGGTAATTTATTTTCATTTATGGTGTACCCCAGATAAGTTAGCACCCTTTGTAGATGCTTTGTAGATGCTTTGCTAGATGATTCAAAAGTATTTCTGGCTGAATTAGACAATCTTCCAGGTATGGGTATATCTGAATAGCTCTTTGCCTGCAAAATGCAATGACTGGATCTAGGCACTTTGCAAATACCCTGGGCGCAGTAGATAAGCCAAAGGGCAGTGCAGAGAATTGATAGTGCGTGTAGCCTGCTTTTGCATAGGTATCTTCTACAAGATTCCCTGATTGGGATGTGCAGGTATGCTTCCTTTAAATCTAGTGTTGCTAACCAGGCGTCTTTGCCTAGCATAGGGAGCAACTGGTGAAGAGTCCGCATCTTGAATTTTGGAATCACCAAAAAGGTGTTTAGAGTAGACAGATCCAGGAAAGGACGCCAAGAATTGTCTTTTCTGGGTAGCAGGAAAAGTCTCGAGTAGAAACCTTGTCCTTTTCCCTTCTCTGGTACCAGTTGAATAGCCTCCATGCTTAAGAGAGAAAGTACTTGTTTTTGGGCCTCTGCCCACTGATTTGGGGGTAGATCTGGCCACCCGCTTGGTGTTGGTAACGTGTGGAAGTGAAATCTGTATCCCTGGGACACTATATTTAAAACCCATTTGTCCTGGGTAATGAGTTCCCAGTTCTTTGCATGAAGAGCAATCTTTCCCCCCAAAGGGGTAGTCAGTTGAGAAGTGCTTGGCAATTTTAAAAATAAGTCATTGAGACAGTTTACCATAGGGGGGAGTTTTATTACTTCCAGATTTGGAAGTGGAGGCCCCCCATTGCTTAGTCCTGTGCGTACCCTGGGACTGAAGCCTGGGAGCTCTGCTGGATCTGGGTTTGGACTGAGAAGGTCTGGAAGAGGCAGGAAAGGACCAATTCTTGGAAGGCCAATGCCTACTAAACCTTGGAGGCTGTACTTGTAAAACATCTTTGACAGTTTGTATTGATTTAGCTTTTTCCTCCATCTTTTTAAGAACTTCTTCTGCCTTGTTGCCAAACAGGTGGTCCTAGTTTAAGGGAGCATCCAGTAATTTCACTTTAACATGATCTGGCAAGGATTGCTCCTTAAGCCAAGCATGCCTTTTAAGTACAGACCCAGTTACAGCAGTCCTGCAAGATGCCTCTAGTGAATCACAACCACATTGCAAAGTATGTTTTCCAACTTGTTCAGCTGAATGCAGTAAATCCTGTAAATCCTTATTTTCAGCACAATCAGGATTCAACATCATTTTCTGTTTAAGCAATCCAATAATATGCTGCTGCTACCTTAACATATGAAATTGGCAGTTTAAGGCCCTAATGGCCAAAGTTGCAGAAGTGTATACCTTCTTACCCCATCTATCCAGCGCCCTGGAATCTCTATCAGAGGGGGTAGGATTTTTGGCAGTAGTAGCTTTAATGCCCTTGGGTCCCTGAAAACGGTTTCAGGATCCACAGTAGGATTTTTAAAAAGGAACTTGTGAGAGTCAGGGACCTTGTAATATCGATCAGGTTTTCTGGGAGCAGGAGGTAAAGAGTCAGGGGCCAAGCTAGATTCCGAAAAGGCATCATCAACAATGTCTAGTACAGGAGGTATGGCTAAAAGCCTGTGCTGGGGCAGGAGTAAGAAATCCCTAAGCCTCCTTTTAGAAGCAGAGAAATCCTGACTTTCCCAACGAAAATGCTCCATGAGAGTATGCAAGGATTCACCAAAAGAGAAATCCTCTGGGGGGAAAGCTGAGGGAATACAGTCCTCAGCATCAGAATCCTCATATGTAGATGAGGGTAAATCCTGGTCATCAGAGGAAACAGAAAATTCAGAATCCTGGTCAAAAGTATCATAAGCAAACTCAGTCCTAGGTCTCTTAGAGGGGGAAGGTTGGCTTCCCCTGATTAAAGTAATGAGGTCTTCAGCCATTCTTATCATTTGTTTTTTAGGCATAGAGGCCTGACCATGCGGTCTGGGCGTCAGTTTTCTAGGCATGGTTCGAGTTTTAAGCCTTGAAGAAGAAGATGGCATCGGTTTAATATGCAAGTCAGTAGGCCTGAATATACCCTCAGAAGCCGGTGCCTGTACAGCGGCTCCGGACCCATCCAAGGTAGAGACATCAGCAGGCTCCACAGTTGAAGCATCTCGCGGCATACCGGACTCCGAATGGGTCTCAGTAGAAACCTGCGAATCTGAAGTAGCGGGTATCAGGGGCTGCGAAAGTGCCTCACTAAGTACCGGCGAAATGACGACTGGCTTAGAAGCGTCGTCGGCAGCCTTGGACCTAGGCAGCCTGTCTCTGTCTTTATCTTTGCGTTTTTTCGGAATGTCAGTAGTCGGATGGCTTACCGAAGACATATCAGGATAATTGAACCGAGCACCAAAATATTTTGAAGCGAAAATATACCGACAACGGACAGTTCATGGTTTAAATAAGGCACAAAACAGACAGCGAGGTACGGTGTGGTCAGGGCCTAGGCAAGGAATACAGTACGAATGAAAATCTTTATGAGGTATTTGCTTTCCACAAGTAATGCAATTATTTAATTTTACTGACATCGGTTTAGAGCAAGAAAAAGTTTCCCCAACGGAGTTACTTGGCTTTTAGTTGAAGACTTCGGTTCTGAAACTTGAAAACAAAAATTTCAGGAGTCGGCCAACCAGAATTTGCGAACTGCTTCTGCTTTGGGCACCGCACGTCAAGAAAGACTGGTGTAATGGCGTCGGCTGCATATTTTATACCCCAGACGTCATGAAAGAAGGAACAGCAACAGACGCAGGACCCAAGAATTTGTTAATAAGGCAGACTGAGGGCGACTATATGCAGATAACCCTAATGTGATGACTGCAACAGTGGAACACGAAGAACATCCAGCCCACTGCTGTCAACTTCTCTGTTCCAAAATGACCCCAGAATCATCTGTCATTATCTGCCTTCACTTTTGCAAGGCATTAGTTACTGCAAGCTTGTCTTACAAAAATTTCCTTTCAAGTCTGTTTACAAAGTTTTACAAATAAAGAGTTTACCAAAAGCATCTCCATGTGTGTGTGTTCTCCTTCTCAGCATTCCTTCCTTACAGTGAAAGTATTCCTTTCGTCAGTAACACAGCAGCCTTAACAACTGAAGCGTATGTGTGTAATGCATGCAAAACAGGAAGAAGTGCATATTTGTTTCTCTTCCTGAATGTAAGCCAGACTTATTCTTCATTAGTAAGGACGTCAAAAAACACCTTACGGTGTTTCCTGCAGTCAATTTCATTCCAGCATGTGAATTTCGCAACAGCAAATATCTGATTGCAATAACAAGCAAGTACCCCACTGACTGCCTTAGGGGTTTTTTATTCATAAATGCAGTTTTTACATTGGGGTGCTCTAATAAACATGTTGACCAGTGGGCAGTCATTTTGAAAGTCCAAGTAGACCTTTTTCAGGATCAGCCTGACAGCACAGACTGATTAAGTGACTTGCTTAGACTTGTACTGCAAGCAAACAGAGGCTGAAGGACTCAAACTGTAGACTATAACAGTCACTTTGTTAACAAGCTCATAGCCTTAATCCTCTGTGCTAACTGCCACAATAATCTTCTTTATTGCCAGAAGGATAGAGTGACTAGTTAAAGTTAACCTCTGTTGCCACTTTCTTCATGAATTCTGGATTTGTTGAAATGAGATCCAATAGTGATGGAATATAATATATAAAGGTTTAGAAGATTCTGCTTGAATTGTAGAAATTTCCCTGGCAGAAGACATGCTACCAGAACAAGGAACTTCTAAAATAAATACTTACGATCCAAGGTGGCTACTGGTTTGAAGGAAAGCAGTATTTTCAACTTTTGCACCATAAAGTTTAAATCCTATTGAGGAACAGCTTCTCTGAGGGGTGGTCTAAGTAGCAAAGTCACCTTAAGAAACAGCCTACATCAATTTAATGAACATAAGGATAAGGAATTCATACTTTAATGAAAATCTGAGATGCCTACTAAGTGAACCTTTAATGTACCACAGGAGGAGCCTTGATCAAAAATGTTAGCATAAATCCTACAAAACTGACAGAAATGGAGAACAGATCTAGACCTTACTGTAAATACCCACACTGAACACTCTGCCCATTTCCTTCTACATATTTTCCTGCCAGATAGCTTCTGGGATGATTTAAGAATACGGACCACCCTGGAAGGGAAGTGGATCCCTCGCTATTAGGAGAACTTGAGAAACAATGTGGTTAATCTAAGGGATTGAAAGCCCACACAAAGATAACTAGACAGACTGCACAGGAGGCACTTGTAGGTCTGAGAAGAGGAGCTTTCTGCTTTAGATGAGGCTATAGTGTGAGAAACCAAACCTGTGTGGACCAGAAGGGAGTAAGTAGGATGGCTTTGGCTTTGCACATTTTTACTTTTTGCCAAGACTTCACTATGACTGGAAATTGTAGAAAGGTGTACATGACACAAAAGTGGCCACTGCTATACCAGAGCATCCTAGGATAAATGCACTTGTGAGGGCATCAGGAAGAAATAGTTGCTGCATTTGGAGCTGGTTATGGATGCACATCGATCACAGCAATACTAATACTAAGTTTCCTCCTGCTTAAGATCACAGCAATGTTTTTTCAGTGAATTGTAAATGCAAAGCCTGTGATATTAATAGGCATACCCTCATTTCAAGTACACTGTTGTGCAGTGAAGCCTTTTGTTGTGATCAGGTCGCTTTGACATCTGCCCTAAACAATGCACTCCACCCCAGCACAGGTAAATACATGGTGAGGGTCATCCTGTGAAAGGGAAGGATGAATAGGGAGCCCTAGGAAAGTTTTTTTCTGGTGAAGCCATCAATGAAGAAGTTGGCAACCCTTTGATAATCAAACTGGAAGGGACACAGAATATGAACTTTGATTCCAGAGAACTCAGAGAGTCCAATAAAGTACCCTCTGTTATCTTACACAGGGAACCACTTAAAATGCCATTGCCATTAGACCCACAAACGTGAAGTATAGAGCAGCTGCTGGCTTGGGGACTAACACAAAAGCATGAACAGTAGACCAAATGTTGGTAATTATGTTTGAAAGAAGTTAGAATACATAGGTCTTTATGGCCATGTGACATCTGATAAAGATCTGTGATTACAATAACTCTAGGTGGGACTCTGCAATGCTAACTGAAATTCCCAAGGTCCTAAACACCTGTAGCAAGTCGTTTTTTGCCTGGATCGGTGACTCCATTGTCATGATTGCCAGAAGCCAGTCATTCAGGTAAAGGAAACATTGAGAACTCTTCAACTTTATCTGTGGCACTAAACATTTGGTAAATATTAGATCCTAGGCCCTGTAATGAAACCATTTCAGAAGACCTGTAAATTATAGCAATTGTCCAAATACCTGTAGTGCAAATGATGTGCACAAAGCAATCCTGGAGATATAAACAGCACATCTAGTCTCCTTCCTGAAAGGATAAGAATACTGAAAGCACTCAATAGAACAAGGCAGACTGGGGTTACCCAATCTGAATGGGAATTTCATGGGTATTTCAGAACTACATAGTTAAGGTTCCTATACATAGCATAAGCAGAAATCTACAATTTCAAAGTGGAAAGGGATGACGAAGAAACAGGGGGGAGGCGCTCAAGAAAAGTACAGTTTTGTACCTACCATAAATGTAGATGTTCGAAGATCCACATTGCTGCAGTCCTTACATATGGGTAGTCCGCTGTCCTCGGTCGGCCCGAATACCAAAGTATTAGGCTGACGTCGGTCATGGGCGCTCAGATCTGACATCAGAGCGTCAGGGTATAAAAGTGCATGACCGACGTCATATCCTCAGTCTTTTCTTGCCCCAGATGTCAGAAGTCCCTAAAAAGAAAGGCCACAGCCCAAAAACAGGATACCTCCCAAAAACATGCCCAACAACAACCATCCCCCAAACCATATAACCATGCCAAACTACAGAGGGGAAGGAGGGAGGGTAAATTGGACTGCAGCAATGTGGATCTTGAACATCTACATTTATGGTAGGTACAAAACTGTACTATGTTCTTCATCTCACATTGCTGCAGTCCTTACATATGGGTAGAATCCCAAAGCAGAGGTAAAGGATGGATGGCAAAATCATAAAGCATTAGGGGCTGCTAAAATGCCCTGTAAAATTGCAGTGGCAAATCCAGCCCTAGACTTAGAATAAAGAGGAAGGTGGTAATGCTTGGAAAAAGTATGTACTGAACTCCAAGTGGCTGCTTCCAAAATATCTTTTGTAGCTACCCCCCTTAGAAAGGCAGTAGACGTGGCAGTAGCTCTAGTGGAATGAGGTCTGATTCCAGCGGAATCTCCTTACCATGATGGGAATAACAGAAAGAAATACAAAACCCAATCCATTTAGAAATAGTTTGTTTTGAAACAGGTTTTCCCTGAGAACCCAAAGCAAAAGAAACAAACAACTGCTGAGACTGCCTGAACCCCTTGGTTCTGCTCAAATAATAACGTAACTGCCTGTGAATATCCAAAGTATGCAAAATCTTCTCCCCTTTATTTTGAGGGTTTGCATAAAAAGTAGGCAAATTAATAGTTTGGTTCAAGGCCACACTAGAAACCACTTTAGGCATAAAAGAAGGATTAGTACGCAAAGATACCCTATCCTTATGAAAAATCAGGAAAGGTTCCACTGCCATAAGGGCTTGTAATTCAGAAACCCTTCTTGCAGAGGTAATGGCCAACAAAAAAGCAGTCTTCCATGATAAATACTTTAACTCGGCATTAGCTGCAGGCGCAAAAGGTTGTAGAGTAAGCTTTTCCAACACAAAATTGAGATCCCAAGCAGGAGTAGGAGCTCTACGTGGGGGTCTTATGTTCTTTGCCCCTCTAAGAAATTGCTTAAACAAAGGATGGGAAAATAAAGGAGGGTCACAGTCATAGTGAGCAGAAATGGCTGCAGCATGAACCTTTATCGAGGAGAAAGACAAACCCTTGTCCAATAACTCAGTAAGATATTGAAGAGAAACACTTAAATCAGGCTTGGAAACATCAAAGTCCTTCGCTTTGCTCCAAAGAAAAAATCTCCTCCATTTATCAGCGTAAACTTTCCTTGTACTAGGCCTTCTGGCCTCCAAAATAACATTCAAAACGTGTTGTGGAAGCTGAGACCCTCCAGGGTCTAAAACAGGATATGCCAGGCTGTGAGATGCAGAGACTGAATCTTGACATTGAGGAAGTGATTGCCCTCCTGAGACAAAAGATGCGGAATCAAAGGCAGAGGCCATGGAGGCTCCCGTACCAAACTCCTCAGTAGTGGGTACCAGTGTTGTCGAGGCCAATCCGGCGCTATCAGAATCATGGATGGCTTGTCTAGTCTGGCCTTCAGGAGTACCTTGGGAATGAGAGGCAGAGGTGGAAAGGCATAGACATGAAGATTGCTCCAACTGAATGATAGAGCATCCACCTTCCAAGCTGTGGGATGAAACATTTTTGTGCAAAACTTTGGCAACTGGTAATTTAGTGGAGAAGCGAACAGATCTATGTCTGGAGTCCCCCATAACACTGTCAACTTTTGAAACACATGAGGATCCAGTTTCCACTCGTGAGGATCCACAATTTGTCTGCTCAACACATCCGCTAAGGAGTTCTGTGCTCCTGGTAGAAACCTTGCCTGAAGATTGAGGTGTAAACTGAGAGCAGTCTCCCACAAAATCATCGCTTGCCTGCAAAGAGGGTATTAATGGGTTCCAACTTGCTTGTTGATGTACCACATGACAGTAGTGTTGTCTGTTTGAATCAACACCTGTCCTGGGTGAAGTAAATCCTTGAAAGCCATCAATGCAAATTGGACTGCTAACATCTCCTTCAAGTTGATATGCAAATGTTGAAGTCTGACAGGCCACGTGTCTTGCACCCATTTTCCATTGAGGTGTGCTCCCCAAGCCTTGTCCAAGGCATCTGTCGTTAGAATCTGACTCGCCTCTGGTCGGGTCACAGAGAGTCCCTTGTTTAGGTGACATTCCTGAGCCCACCACAAAAATTCTTTCTGAATGTAAGGTATTATCTGAATGACAGTGTCTAGATCTTGGCAGTGTTGTGTCCATACATTTTGAGATACCATTGAAGCTTCCTCATATGCAGTTTGGCATTGGGAAGCACCAGAATACAAGATGCCATGAACCCCAAGGCTTGAAGGACTGTCCTTGCAGTCAGCCTGGACTGTAGAGACATTTGATGGAAATAAAGAGAAAGGCTTCTTTGTTTGTCCGGGGTCAAAAAGGCCATCTGGGAAGCTGTATTCAGTCTCACACCCAGAAAGCACATGTCCTGAGAGGGTACTAGACTGGACTTTGTTTCGTTCACAGAATACCCTAGGCATCTTAACACTACCATCACATACTGTAGATGCTGAAGAAGCTTGTCCTTGTCTTGTGCAATAATCAGGCAATCGTCCAAATAAGGATAAATCTGTATTCCTCTCAACCTGAAAAAGGCTATCACTGGAGCCAGAACCTTTGTGAACACTCTGGGCGCAGTAGATAAGCCAAAGGGCAATGCAGAGAACTGATAATGTAAACTTCCAGCCAACGCAGGTACCTCCTGCAACTGGGCCTGATAGGAACATGAAGATAAGCCTCTTTTAGATCCAGAGTTACCATCCAGTGATCTTTTCCCAGTAAAGGTAAAAGCTGTTGTAACGTCAACATTTTGAACTTTGGAATGTCCAAATAAGTATTGAGGAGAGATAAATCCAAAATCGGTCTCCACGTGCTCCCTTTCTTTGGTACTAGAAACAGGCGAGAATAAAATCCTAGACCCACTTCTGACAGAGGGACTGGCTGTATAGCTCCCATTTGAAGAAGTAATGAAATCTGTTTGTGAGCCTCTATCCTTTGCCGAGGAGGAACGTCTGGCATGCCTTTGAAAGGAGGCAATGTATGGAAATAGAACTTGTAGCCTTGGTTTATAATGTCCAATACCCATTTGTCCTGAGTGATTAAAAGCCAGTTTTGCTTGAAGAGAGCTAGTTTTCCTCCCAGAGGAGCTGCCAGGCAAGAAAAATCTGGCAGCTGAAAATGCAGGTCATTGGGCCTGTTTACGAAAGGACTGGCCCCTACCCTCACCAGCAGATTGAGCAGGCGAACTCCATGTTCTGGACCTGAAGGTACTCTGAGCTCTGCCCCTACCACGTCTAGATCTACCCCTAGACTGAGAATCAGAAGAAGGGTACGTCCACCCCTTAGTAGGCCAATTTCTACTAAACTTTGGAGGTTGTACCTGCAAAAAATCTTTAACAGTCTGCATAGACTTAGCCTTGTCTTCCATTTTTTTCCAAAACAGACTCCACAGGGGAACCAAACAACACGTCCGACTGTAAAGGGGCATCCAGAATTCTAGATTTAACATGTTCAGATAAATTCTGATCCTTAAGCCAGGCATGCCTACGAAGAACTGAACCAGTGGCAGCCACTCTAGAAGAAGCCTGTAAAGCATCAAAACCACACTGCAAAGAATGCTTCCCCACCTGTTCAGAGACATGCACCAAATCTTGCAATTCTTTACACTCTATGCCCTCTGCCAAAGCATCCACTTTAGATTTTAGCTGAGAAAGGAGGAAATTCTGATACTTCAACATATGAAACTGGCAATTTAAAGCCCTCATTGCTAAAGTAGAAGAGGTATACACCTTCTTACCCCATCTGTCCAAAGCTCTAGCTTCCTTATCTAGAGGGACTGGATTCTTTACAACAGAGGCTCTAACACCCTTAGGCCCCTGACTAATAGTTTCTGGGTCCGCCCTAGGACTCTTATACAGATATTTATGAGCCTCAGGTACCCTATAATACCTGTCCGGTTTAACTGGTGCAGGAGGCATAGAATCTGGATTAAATGAAGCCTCCGAAAAAACATCCTGAACAACATCCAAAACAGGAGGTATAGCCAAGGGTCTGTGCTGTGGTAAAAACAAGAACTCCCTGAGCCTCTTCCTTGAATCTGAAAAATCCTGTCCTTCCCACTTAAAATGCTCCCTCATAGAGTGTAGGGTTTCTGAAAAAGAAAAATCCTCTGGAGGAGAAGCAGAAGGAGTGGAATCCTCTGCATCAGAATCAGAATAAGGAGGAAAATCTTGAATGTCTTCAGCAGAAGACTCTGAATCATCTGAGGCCTGCTCCAAACATTCCAACTCTGGCTCTACCCTGGGCCTCTTATCAGGAGGGGGCATAGAACCTCTAATTAAAGTAATCAAATCTTCTGCCATTTTAAGCATGTGCTTTTAGGTACAGACCCTGAAGAACCAGAACTGACACCAGAGGAAGGCAAAACAGACCTGCCCTTAGAAGGAGCCTTAGAAACAGTAGCAGAAGGCCTAACCACCTTAGGCATAGAAGGGAGAATAGTAACCTGAGAGGCCCCTTCAGCCTGACCTGCCTCCTGTGAGGCCACATCTTGTAAAATCAAAGTTTCCCCCTGGGACTCAACAGAAACTTCAGCCGGATCCACCTGCACTGTAGCCTCTAAAGGACCGGCGTCCGAAACGGACGAATCATCCTGCCTAGGCTTTAAAGATTTGTCTTTACGCTTCTTCGTGGAAGCGTCGGAGGATCCGACGGCATATTATAATTACACCGCTTGCCAAAGACTAACCTAGCGCAATCTAACCTTCGTTTTATAGTGCGCTTATTAAACCTAGCACAAAACCGACACCCAACTACGTCGTGCTCTGGTCCCAGGCACGGAATACAAAGCGAGTGGTAATCATTATGCGGTATCTGTTTCCCACAAGAAATACAATTATTCACTTTTTCTGACATCCGGTAAATAACTGAGGCAAGAAAAAACAAAAATATTCCCCAACGGGGTACTTAGCCCAACTTGGTATCGGTCTGAAACTCCGAATACGAAAAATTTCAGATCGCCGAACGGCACTTGCAACGCTGCTTCTGCATCAGACCATGCGGCAAAAAAGACCGAGGATATGACGTCGGTCATGTGCTTTTATACCCTGACGCTCTGATGTCAGATCTGAGCGCCCATGACCGACGTCAGCCTAATACTTTGGTATTCGGGCCGACCGAGGACAGCGGACTACCCATATGTAAGGACTGCAGCAATGTGAGATGAAGAACATCAAGGACACACTGGGATTTTGGATGCAGATCTTTAAGGAGAATAACGATAATCAGATAAAATATTATATTCATAAATTAGCAGAAAGTATTCCAAGAACTATGCCAACACATGAATGGAGAAAGGAGATTCTGCCAATATGGATGACTACAATTAGGTATAAAGACAACAGGGGGATGGAATTTATTGGAGAAAACTGGCAAAGGAACAAAAGTATTGAGAGCAAATAACTCAAGAGGGAACAGTAATGAAATTGAAAGATGACAAGAATTTATCTGGACTGCAGGTTAGCGAATGCCATCCCTATCAAGGACTGATGAAGTATAGGCAAAAACAAAGAAACACGGAGGTCCTAAACGAAAGAGGTTAGAAAGGATTGGGAAGAGAAATTGGATAAGCAATTCACAAAGAAACAATGGGGGGGGGGGTATATGTATGTCTCCCAAATATGCAAGAAAATCTAGATTTATGATATTTGCTTGGAAATGTTTATATAGGTATTTTTATACGCCAAGTAGACTCCAGAGAATTTTTCCTCAGGTAGACAGCAAATGTTAAGAGGTGTGATGGGGAAAAAAGAGGTAACTGGGAACATTTTCTGGGAGTGTAATGTTGTCAGAATTAAGATTCTCTGCAGACTACTCTAGCAGAGACACTGGGTGAGCAAATTGGTGCATCTAGGAAAATGTTTTTTCTGAGCGATGATACAGAATCGGAATTGTCTAGACATAGTAAGGCCTAATTATGGTTTAATTACGGTGGCTGCCAAAACAGCAATTACTAGAAAATGGAAATCAGAGTCAACAACAACTGTACTAGAAGTAGTGAGTATAGTAACAGAGTTAAAACAACTGGAAGTGGGATCTTTAGAAAAAAAAGGAAGGAGTAAATTACATAGAAAAAATGTGAATTGTGGGAACAATGCATACAGTGGAGGAATGAGGTTTAAAAGAAGGCAGAGTCTGAGTGAACTATGTAATATATGATGGACGAGTGGGTAGATAAGTGATGTATAATGTTTGCAACTAAAATTATGTCAATACGGTTTGTGATGCATAATATTTACAACTAAGATTATGTCAATATGGCTTGTTTTCATTTATATAAATGTATGATTGTCTATGTCATAAGTGTATTTTCTGTTTCCCATCCAGTTATCCAGGTTGCTTTTAAAAAGGGATAATGAGGTACTCTGCTTGATGTGGAGAGGGAGTCTATGGGACACAAATCTGTCCCATTAAAGTCCAATTGATGTCACAGACAAAGGGTTGGGGTCGCGTGTGCGGGTTACTCGAGTGGAGCTTAACTTGCGGATATGCAGCAGTCCCCATCAAGGCAGGGTCTGAGATTGCTTTGTATGCCATATAGAGATCACCTCTGAGGAGTCTGCATGAAACTGAGTAGAGGGACAGGGCTTTTAGCCCATCTGTGTAGGGTAGATGTTTGAGGCCCTGGATTCTCCTAGTGAGTAATCTCTGTGGCATCTCCAACTGCTTCATGTGTTTTGAGAGGTACATGTCAAAGGGAGCATTATACTCAATAATTGGCCTTATAAGGAAAGAATAAAGGGATGTTATGACCTTCTTGTTCCCGGATGCGATACCCTTAATTACGAGGTGGGCCATGTAGAAAGCTTTCCGTACAACAGAAGCAACTTGGTGGTCAAAAGTCAGGTTGTTATCAACATGGGTGTCCAAATCCCTCAAGACTGATTGCGTGCTTAGGACGTTGTTATTAATGTGATAATATGTGGGGACGCCATTCTCCCCAAAGGGGATAAAAAGAAGTTATGTACTCACCATAACGTTCCATCTGAATAGGTAACTTCATTTGTCTGCAAACTCTGGGTATCGGATCTGTCCTCGGATCCGAGCCGGCAGCTTTACCTAGCTAAAAGATCCAAGCTCCTAGCTCCTCCCCTACCCATAATCCCCTGCTACACATCCCCCATCATCAGATCGAGTTTGCCTATAAAAACTTCACAAGACCCTCGAAAGAGGCCAGTAACCTACTGCCTAACAGCATGAGCAATCCTATCCCATGGTTAAGAAGCATGAAACTGGTTAGGGGGAATGGAGGGGGGGTCGGTTGCAGACAAATGAAGTTACCTACTCAGATGGAACATTATGGTGAGTACATAACTTCTTTATCTGAAGTAGTTAACTTCATTTAGTCTGCAACCTGTGGGACAGAGTCCCCAGCTACCTAGAAACCTTGGGCGGCCCTCAAGGAAGAATATTCCGGAGCATTGCGGAGCCAAAGGAAGCCCTACTCCTGGATATCATATCCAATTTATAATGGGAAATGAATGTATGAGAGGAGGACCAAGTAGCTGATGAACATATGTCATCTATAGAGGACTCTAGACCAGAACGTTGCAGAGGTAGCTATGGATCTGGTTGAATGAGCATGGATTCCCACAGGTACCGGTTTGTTTGAAGCTAAATAGGTCTGAATGATGCATTGTGAAATCCAGTTGGCTAAAGTAACTTTGGTAATAGGTTTACCTAGAGAAGACTTGGCAAAGGACACAAACAATTGATCAGATTTGCGGTTGGTTGCTGTCCTGTGCAAATAAAAATGCAGTTGTCTATGTACATCCAATTTGTGCAATGTGTATTCCCCTTTGTTCTGGAAATTGGGGAAAAACACTGGCAGATTAATAGACTGATTGATATTCGACTCAGAGGCTACTTTAGGGAGGAAGGAAGGATTAGTCCTGAAAGAAACTCTGTCCTTATGAAGGGGGTTTCATACAGAGGGTTTGAAGCTCAGACAGTCTCCTGGCTGAAGTTATTGCAATCAGGAAGGCTGTTTTCCAAGATAAAAATTTCAACTGAGCAGAAGCAGCCGGTTCGAAAGGAGGGCCTGTCAAAGCCTGTAGGACCAATGTTAAGTCCCATGGTGGGACCGCAGACTTAACTGGCGGTTTTAACAGAAAAACGCCTTTTAAAAAAGTTTTGCAAATCCTGGTGGAAGCCAGTGATCCTACATCATCCCCAACATGAAAATGAGAGATGGCTGCCAACTGTACTTTAACCGTAGATGCACTGGCTCCCTGATGAAAGATATGGGACAGAAAATCAAGAATCGTCGGAACAGGGACAGTAAAGGGGTCTAAGCCCCTGTCTTTGGCCCAGAGGGAAAAACGTTTCCATTTACTACTGTAGATTTTTCTGGTAGAAGGTTTGTGTGTTGCTACCAGAATAGCTTTCACTGGTGATGAGATAGCGGGAGTCCTTGCTATCAGCGGAACTGGATCAACCAAGCCGTGAGCTTGAGGTCGCCCAGGTTTCGGGGTTGTAATCCCACAGGATGAGAAATTAGATCTGGAATGGGATCTAAGATCCAAGGAGGAACTACACTGTGAGACCGCAGGTAAGGGAACCAGATCTGGCGAGACCAGAATGGGGCTATGAGGATTATCTTGCTCCCCAACCAATGTGCTTTCTGCAGGAACATTGTCATGAGCAGAAGCGGGGGATAAGCATAAAGGAGACCGGGGGGCCAAGCATAAACCAGAGAGTCTCTGGAGCTCTCCCCTATTCGGGGAATTAGAGCGAAAAATTAGCTGCACTTTGTGTTTGACGGAGAAGCAAAAAGATCGCAGCAAGGTAGACCCCATTTGAGGAAGATTTGTTTTGCTACTAACGGGTTTAGAGACCACTCGTACAGTGTGAGGATCAAGCGACTTAGCTTGTCCGCAAGGATGTTGGTCTGGCCCAGAATGTGGGTTGCTACCAGAAAGCGGTTGGTGGAGATCGCCCATTCCCAAACTCTCAGAGCCTCTCGGCAAAGGGGATAAGATCTGGTTCTTCCCTGTTTGTTGATGTACCAGACTACAGCCATGTTGTCTGTCTGAATTGCAATAGTTCCCGGAGGAAGAAAGTCTTGTAGGGCTTGCAACGCCAGAAGCACCGCCCTCATCTCCAGAACATTGATATGCAGAACGGTCTCTTAGGTAGTCCACTTGCCTTGGATGGTTCTGCCCATAGTGTGCCTCCCCACCCGAAGTGAGAAGTGTCCGTGGTCAACGTGGCTTGGGGCTGAGGCATGAGAAACGGTCTCCCCTCTCGCAGCTCCTGAGAGTGAAGCCACCAGAGAAGGGAGTCCTTGCAAACTGTGCTCAAGGGAATCAGGGTGTGCAAGGGGTGCAGTAAAAGTGACCAATGGACATGAAGAGTCCACTGAAGAATTCTCATGCGCAGTCGAGCAAAGGGCGACAGACCTATGGCTGCCGCCATGGAGCCCAGAGCTCTCAGGACTAATTCCGCAGGTGGGACTGGGGATTGGAGGATTGCCAAAACATGAAGAGACAAAAGTACAGTTTTGTACCTACCATAAATGTAGATGTCCGATAGGTATGCATCTGCAGTCATCACATATGGGGTTGTCCTGCCTCAGGCAGCCCTTCGGTCAGCCGGATTCCAAAGTCTGGGTCCAGCGTCGGCTGATGTCGCCCTTTCCCCGACGTCAGAGCGCCTGGGGTATAAAAGAGTCAGCCGACGCCATCTTCCTCAGTTTTTCTTGCCCCAGATGCCAGGTGCCCTCTAAGGAAGGCTAAATTTGGAGAAATGCAAAATATTCCAAACATGCACAGTAATAAAAAACAAATACACCATAATAGATAACCCCAGCTAGCTATAAGAGGGAGTATTACCCAAGAAATACCACAGAGGGGAAGGAGGGAGGGAAAACCTGACTGCAGATGCATACCTATCGGACATCTACATTTATGGTAGGTACAAAACTGTACTATGTCCTTCAAGGATGCATCTGCAGTCATCACATATGGGTAGAATACCATAGCCAATCTGGGGGTGGAGGATCTATGTATAGGATGGTGTAGCTAAAATGCCCTGCAGGACTGCCGTAGCAAAGCCTGCTCTGGATCTGGAATATAAAGGTAAATTGTAATGCTTGGAAAATGTATGCACGGAGCTCCATGTAGCAGCTTCTAAAATGTCCTTAGTAGCCACCCCTCTTAAGAAGGCAGTGGAGGTGGCTGTGGCTCTCGTGGAATGAGGTCTGATGTTAGCTGGCACAGTTTTTCCATGAAAGGAGTAAAAAAATGAATGCAATTCCCTATCCATTTTGAAATTGTCTGTTTGGAAATCGCTTTTCCTTGTGCACTAGCAGCATATGCTACCAACAGCTGGTCAGTTTTTCTGTAACTTTTAGTTCTGTCCAAGTAGTAGCGCAACTGTCTGTGTATGTCCAGGGTGTGCAGAAGTTTCTCCCCTTTGTTTTGTGGATTCGGAAAGAAGGTAGGCAAATGAATAGCTTGGTTTAATGAGACCCTGGATACCACCTTTGGCATAAATGTAGGATTGGTTCTCAATGAGAGTCTGTCCTGATGAAAAATAATAAATGGCTGTACTGCCATGAGGGCCTGTAACTCAGATACTCTTCTTGCTGAAGTTATGGCCAGAAGGAAGGCAGTCTTCCAAGACAAGAACTGTAGTTCTGCAGATGCTGCTGGTTCAAAGGGAGGCAGTGTTAGTTTTTCCAACACGAAGTTAAGGTCCCAAGTAGGCAGTGGTGGTGTCCTTGGAGGCTTGATGTTTTTAATCCCTCTTAGAAACTGCCTTAGGAGAGGATGTGAGAAGACAGGTGGATCAGTATTGTACTCTGCTGAAATTGCTGAAGCATGAATTTTAATGGAAGAGTAAGACAGACCATTGTGGAACATTTCTGCCAAGTATTCCAGGATACGTGCCATGTTCATCACTGTCACATCTAGGCCCTTTGTGGTGTTCCAAATGAGAAATCTTTTCCATTTTTCTGAATATGCCTTTCTTGTGGAAGGCCGGCAAGCTTCCATGATAATATCCTTCACTCTCTGGGATAGCCTATCCTGAGGTGGAGTCAAGGTATTTTCCAGGCTGTTAGTTGCAAGGTTTTCAGGTTGGAATGCAGAGTTTTGTAATTGTGCTGTGTCAGGAGCAGTGGCCATTGAGGAAGAGGCCATGGTTTCGTGCGTGACATGCTCTTTAACAGTGGGTACCAGTGCTGTCTTGGCCAGTCCAGAGCTATCAGAATCACTTTTGGCTGCTCTGTCCTGATCTTCAGTAAGACCTTGGTCATTAATGGGAGAGGTGGAAATGCATACACTGTTAGAGTTCTCCAGCTGAAAAGTCCACTTTCCATGCTTGTGGGTGGTATGTCCTTGAGCAGAATTTCTTCAGCTGATGATTGTGGGGGGAGGCAAAAAGATCTATGTCCGGCCTTCCCCATGATTGTGTTATCTGTAGAAAGATGTCTGGGTGCAGCATCCATTCGTGTGCATCCATGATATTTCTGCTTAAGCTGTCTACCAGTATATTGTCTTTCCCTGGCACAAATTGAGATTGCAGCTCTATGTTGAGTTTCAAGGAAAGTTCCCATAGATTCATTGCCAGTCTGCAAAGAGGATAGGAATGGGTGCCTCCTTGCTTGTTTATGTACCACATAACTGTGGTGTTGTCTGTCTTTATTAATAGGTGGCCTTGATGCAGAAAAGGTTTGAAGGCTTCGACTGCATGTATCACTGCCAGCAGTTCCTTGTGGTTTATGTGCATGCATAGCTCTTTTTGTGACCATAGACCTTGAATGCATCTGCCCTCAATGTGCGCTCCCCATCCCTGGTCTGAAGCGTCCGTTGTAATGGTTTGGCTGGCTATTGGTTTGCTGAAGGGCAGACCCCTGTTTGACTGGCTTGCTTGAGCCCACCACAAAAATTCCTTTTGAAGGCATGGAATGAGTGGTATCAAAGTTTCCAAGCTGTGACTGTGCTGAGACCATAAACTCCTTAGGTACCATTGTAGTTTCCTCATATGTAGCCTTGCTTGTGGAATCAGAAGGATGCAAGAAGCCATGTATCCCAGGGCCTGCAGGATTTTCCTTGCAGCCAGCTGAGTTTGTCTTGTCAGACTTTTGAAGTAATCTGGTAGTTGACTTTGTTTTTCTTCTGTGAGGAAAGCCATTTGGGTGGTTGTATCTAGATTCACACCCAGAAAGGTTATTCTTTGGGATGGAACAAGTCTTGATTTGTGAATGTTGACTGTATATCCCAGGGCCTGAAGTAGGTGAATGGCGTAATTCAAATGTTTTACCAAAGTTTGTTGGCTGTCCGCTTGTATAAGGCAGTCGTCCAGATATGGGTATATTTGAATCCCCTGAAGTCTGCAGTGTGCAATTACTGATGCCAGGCATTTCGTGAATACTCTGGGCGCAGTAGATAAGCCAAAGGGCAATGCTGAGAATTGATAATGCTCTGAACCTGCAAGAAATCTGAGGTGTCTTCTGCAACTTTGTCTGATAGGGACATGCAGGTATGCCTCCTTGAGGTCTAGAGTTACCAGCCAAGACCCCTTGCCCAGCATGGGAAGGAGCTGCTGTAGAGTCAGCATTTTGAACTTTGGTACAATGAGATAAGTATTCAGTGCGGACAAGTCGAGAATAGGCCTCCATTGTTTTTCTTTTCTTGGAACAAGGAATAGTCTTTAATAAAATCCTTGGCCTTGTTCTGAGAGAGGAACATTTTCTATAGCTTTCATTTGCATTAAGCTGGAGATTTGTTTCAAAGCCTCTGCCCTTTGATTCGGTGGCAGGTCTGGCATGCCTTTTCTTTTTGGTAATGTGTGAAAATGGAACCTGTATCCTTTGTCTATTATTTGTAGTGTCCATTTTTCCCTTGTAATACTGTGCCAATTTTCTGAGAATAAAGAAAGCTTTCCACCCAAGGGTGCTTCCAATTGAGCCCTGGTTGGCAGTGTCAAAGTAAAGTCATTGAGCCTGTCCTTGTGCAGCAGTTGTAGGTCCTGCATTACCTCTCTGGTTGGGAGGCTGCCATTGACGTCCTCTGTAGGAGCCTGTAGCTTGCCCTCTACCTCTGGCACACCTGTTCTTGCCTCTCTGAAACCTCTCTGTGTCTGGAAAGGACCAATTTTTGGAAGGCCAATTCCTGCTGAATCTTGGTGGTTGGACTTGGAGAAAATCTTTGACAGTTTGTACAGATTTTGCCTTTTCTTCAACTTTCTTTAGGACCTCCTGAGCCGTGGAGCCAAATAACTTTTGCTTTTCCAGTGGAGCATCCAGAAGCTCTGCTTTGACATGGTCTGGCAGAGATTGTTCCTTCAGCCAAGCATGCCTACGTATGACTGCGCCAGTCATAGCTGACCTACATGAAGCTTCCAATGCATCATAACCACATTGCAAGAAATGGTTGCTAACCTGTTGGGAGTTATGTACCAGATCCTGAAGTGATTTGCGATCTAGGGGTTCAGGTGAAGACAGTTTTTTATGCAATTCATCTAACAAATACTCTTGGTACTGTATCATATGAAATTGACAATTCAATGCCCTCATAGAAAGAGTAGCAGAAGTATACACTTTTTTACCCCATCTCTCTAAAGCTCTAGACTCCCTTTCAGAGGGGAGAGGATTTTTAGTAGTGGCAGCTGCAACCCCTTTAGGGCCCAGGGAAATAGTTTCTGGATCAGCAGAGAGGGGTTTGTAAAGGTGAAGATGCGAGTCCGGGACCCTGTAGTACCTATCGGGTTTGACAGGAGCCGGAGGTAGAGAATCAGGGGTTGAGCTAGACTCAGAGTACACATCATCAATGACATTTAAAACAGGAGGAATAGCCAAAGGTCTATGCTGAGGCAAATGCAAGAAGGTCCTTAATCTCTTCCTGGAATCAGAGAATTCCTGGCCCTGCCACTGGAAATGCTCTCTCATAGTGTGAAGTGTCTCCCCAAAGGAAAACTCTTCAGGAGGGGAGGCCGAAGGAATAGATTCCTTTGCATCAGAATCCTCGTAGGCCGAAAAGGCCTCCTCCTGGTGGTCCGAGAGAATAGAACCATCTGAGGCCTCATCTGAGGAGTGGGGATCAGAGGGCTCAACCCTGGGCCTTTTGTCTGGAGGAGGTTGAGAGCCCCTGTCCGGATGAGGTTGAGAGCCCCTAATTAAGGAGATAAGGTCCTCTGCTAAACTTAGAATCTGTAAACCTGTAGTGGGTCCCTGAGGGATAACCTTTGGGAGGCAAAGCTTTGGAGAGTTTAGCAGCTTAAGCCCTAGAGAATGCCTTAATGGACATGGATGCAGGAGGCCTGACTGCACCACGTGCTGGTGTAGTTTTGTCTAAAGGTATGGTGTCGGAAGGTTCCAGGACACCAGTTTCTGTTGGAAATTCAATAACCGATTCAGCTGGGGCCTCCGGGACCGAGGTAGTCGGCTGAGCGGTTTCGGGGGTAGAAAGTACCAAGGACTCGGTTTCAGCTGAGACCGAGACACTCGCGGTAGGCCTGGCTGTGGTTTCAGCCGAAACCGCGGCCCGCGTGTGTCGGTCCTTGTCCTTCCGTTTCTTAATCAAATGTGAAGTCGGAGTCTCCGACGGCATATTGTACGAAAACTAGCCCCAAAAAATTCCTCTGCAAACTCCGCCCGACGTCTAAGAGTGCGTCGGTTGAAGGAAGCACAGGCTGAACAGGCCGAGACGTTGTGGTCTTGGCCTAGGCGGGGGAGGCAGTAAGAGTGGAAATCCTTATGAGGTATTTGTTTCCCACAAGTTTACAATTATTAACTTTATCTGACATCGGCTGAGGCAAGAAAGAGTCCCCAACGGGGTACATAGCTTTTTTCAAGTCTTCGGTAGCTGAATTACAGGAGCTGGCCGACCGGCACTTGCGAACTGCTTCTGCTTCGGGCACCACGCGGCAAGAAAGACAGGGGAAGATGGCGTCGGCTGACTCTTTTATACCCCAGGCGCTCTGATGTCGGGGAAAGGGCGACATCAGCCGACGCTGGACCCAGACTTTGGAATCCGGCCGACCGAAGGGCTGCCTGAGGCAGGGCAACCCCATACGTGATGACTGCAGATGCATCCTTGAAGGACATCTGCGCAACCTGTCTGTTGTTAGAAAGGCCTTGGAGTGGCGTGTATCTATCTTGGCCCCTATAAATTCCAGAACCTGCACTGGATGAAGGAACGATTTTTGAAGGTTTACAGTAATACCCAGACGCTGAGTAAGAGCCAGGATATAATCCCTGGCAGAGCAGAGCTGATGCCTGGTGGAGGCGGTGAGGAGCCAGTCGTCCAGGTATGGAAAGACCTGAATGCCCTGAAGTCTCAGGTGGGCTGCGACCACTGCCATGACCTTGGTGAACACCCTGGGGGCTGAGGTGAGGCCGAACGGAAGAGCCTTGAATTGATAGTGACTGGCTCCCAGCCAAAAGTGGAGTGGATCGTCTGTCCATTAGAATGTGGTAGTACGCATCCTTGAGGTTTATGGAGCACATCCAGTCGTTCTCCCGTAGGAAGGGGGAGAATAGATTGCAGAGTGACCATCCGGAATTTCTCTTTGGGGATGAACAGGTTTAGAGATGAGAGGTCTAGGATAGGCCTCAGGTCCCCATCTTTTTTGGCACTAAAAATAACCTGGAGTAATTTCCCAATCCGGACTGGCCTGGGGGGACGTGCTGGATGGCTCTTTTTTCTAATAGCTTCGAAATTTCTGAAGCTGTCGCCTCCCCCTTTGATCGGGTGGGACATCAGGGAGGTGTCTCACAGGAGGGGGAAGACTCAGAAAGGGAATGGAATAACCTCAGGATATAATTTGGAGCACCCACCGATCCGTAGTAATGGACTCCCAAGTTTGGAGGTGCTCCGACAGACGCCCCCCGACTGCCTCCAGAGAGGGATAGTGGGGTAAGCCCTCAGGGCTGTTGCGCGGGCCTCTTCGAGAAAGGTTCTTGAAACCCGAGATTCCTCGGTCCCCCTCTGCCTCTGGGCCAGCGTCCACCTTGTCCTCCTCTGCCTCTGAAGGACGAGGGATCTGAAGCGGGACGGGACTGCTGTGATTTCCGGAACCACATCTTCTTTTGTCCCCACTGGTTCCTCGAGAAGGACCGTTGGGGGTTAGAGAAGCAGATCCCGACGGCAGACAGAGTCTTCCAGTCTTTCTCGCTTTGGACCAGCATGTCGCGGACGGTCTTGCCAAAGAGCGTAGAACCGTCAAAGGGCGCGGTCGCGAAGGACGCCTTGAAGGGCTCCGCAAAATCGCAAAGGCGGAGCCAGGCATAGTGCCGCAGAGCGATGCCTGCTCCGCTGGCTCTAGCCGCTCCCTCCGTGGCATGGGAGAGTAGCCACATAGATGTGTTAGTAATACATTTCAGAGTGGCCATGCAAGCCGAAAATGTGCGTTTGTCCTCGGCCGCCATGGACTCCGGGGGGGGTGGGGGCTCCAGCGTATTCCTTAATCAAGTCTTATTGGAGTCTGATGACATGTGCCATATAGTTTAGCACCCTTACAGAGAAGGTAGCTGAAGCAAACATCCGCTTTCCAATGCGGTCTAACGTCCGAGATTCCTTATCTGGAGGGTGGACCAAGGAACTCTCCTGCGCTAGTTCCTTCTTGGTGGCAGCCGCCACCACCATGGCATCCACTGGAGAACCTTTAGACCAAGCCAGCCTATCAGAAGGGGGACTAAGTATTTTGTCTGGCCTTCTGGGGATTGGCTCCACGGTATCCAGCTCCTTTCAAGCCCTGGTGGCAATTAAATCCACCAGGAGGTCAGCCGGGGGACACACCCAAGAAGTAGACGGGCCTGCATCAAACACCTCCAGGAACACAGACTCGTCCGAGGAAGGTTTTTGGGCAGACCACCATCCTCTGATTCATAACATCTCCAGGATATCTCCAAAGGAGACATCCTCAGGGGGTGACCGTGGGGAACCTTCCCCTTCCCCCAAGTCTGTGTCCTCCGTGAGGGACTCAGGGGAGTCCAGGTGCCTCCTTTTGCACTTCCGTTTGTGAGGAACCTCCTCAGTGGGGCTATCCGAGGAGGGCTCACCCACGGGGTCTTGTTCCTCTAAGGGAACCAACTGGAGCGCCGAGGCAGGCTGTCCCTGTGGCCGGATGACGGAGGACAGGCCCAAATGCGCAGGGATGACTGATGGATCCGCAGCCCGGACCAGGGATCTGGAAGTCCTCGACAGTACCCTCTCCACTACATCAAACACAGAGGGCAAACCGCTCTCCCCTGGCTCCGGGAGCAGCCCCCTCGGCTACGATGCAGGGATCGGCGTTGGAGCCGAAGCGGTCGGACCAGACTGGAAAGTGTGCTCCGACCTAAATGGCGCCGAAGAGACAGTTCTCCCCATGGAACCGACGCTCGGCTCTCGGCCCCGAGAGCTAGGATCCGACACGCTCAAGGGCATAGTCGGCGTCGAAGTAATCAAGACTGTCGGTGCCATTGGTTCCCCGGGTCTGAAACAGCACGGATCTGAAGACTCCGAAACCCTAAAACGGGTCGGAGAAGGAGCGATCGGGGTAAAGAAAGTGGCCGAGCTCCCCCTCCCGGAGGGGGGGGGGGCTGGAGCACCCCCATCTGCATTTGGGCCTGCAAGAAACGATGGATCATCCGGTCCAAATCAGCGTCGGTCAAGCTTCTGGTGGATCTGGAGGAGGTCGTAGAGGTGGGCCTGGAGGGCCGCCTAGAGGACCTCGAGGGAGACCGGTACTCCTCTTCCGGCTCCGGGGAAAAGCAAGGAGAATGGAGCCGAGAATGAGGAGAACCAGAGGCCCTCTTAGCGGGACTACCTACCTTCGCTGGTGGGGCTGAGGGATGAGACTCAGCCTGCTTTTTATGCTTGTGCCGGTCCTTCTCTCTCCTTTTTTCTTTAGAAGAGGAAGAAGAGCCCCCCTCCCCCTGAGAAGCAGAGGGAGTTTGAGTCCCCAACAAGGGAGGGGGATTGGAAGGCACTGAAGCCCAGCCGCGACCGGTGCCTTAGAGGGAGTGGAGGAAGAAGAATCCGGGGGCAACAATCCCGCCAGGATTAGCTTGTTCCTCCTATCCCTGATAGCCCGGGGGTTGAAAGCTGCACAAACCTGGCAGCTGGTGGATAAAAGGGCCACCCCCAGGCAAATAACGCACTGAGTGTGGCCATCGGCTGGGGGCAGCTTATGAACACACTCAGTGCATTTAGAAAAAATGGCTTTAGGCCCTTCAACCATCACACCACACACTCACGCACTAGGGGAGGGAATGAAACAAAATTTGAAGTAGATTTACCACAAAAAAAATATGCTAAATATATTAGTCGATAAAGGGGGGCTAAACAAAACACACACCAAAGAAATTTAGAAAAAAATTATTTTAAAAGGTTTTTATCAAACTGGAAATATCTCACCCACACCTAAGAGCTCATCTCTAGAAGCTGCTACAAGCCGTGGCAAACTAGATCTGAGGATGGGGGATGTGTAGCAGGGGTTTATGGGTAGGGGAGGTGCTAGGAGCTCGGATCTTTTAGCTAGGTAAAGCTGCCAGCTCAGATCCGAGGACGGATCCGATACCCACAGGTTGCAGACCAAATGAAGTTAACTACTTCAGATTGATGCATTTCTTGACGTTCAGCGTGAAACGGTGTTTCTGGCCCCAGTTATTAGTTTGGGTGAGGCCCTCTTGGAGGACGTCCACATCACTTGGGGAATTGATGACCACACCCAGTTTGCAGTCATCTGCAAACTTGGTCAGCCATAGCCCACTGGGTTTGGCTTGCACCTCAGAGAAGTATATCCCAAATAACAGAGGCCCTAAGACCAATCTTTGAGGTACTCCGCTTGTTACGGGTCTTCTGCTTGAGGTGGATTCCCCGATTTTGATTAGGTGGGTTCTATCAGAGAGCCAGTTTGCAACCCATCTGGTAATATATGGATTGATGCATAGTTGAGAGAGTTTATCTATTATGCCTGAGTGGGGAACAGTGTCAAAAGCTTTGGCCAGGTCATGGTAGCCGGTGTGCACCATCTTTCCCTCCTCCATGGCTTTGATGACTGTCTCAAACTCGTCAACCAGATTTAACAGACATAACATTCCCTTGACAAAGCCAAACTTTGTGGGGTTGAGTGTTTGGAGGTTGTCAATGTCCCTGTTAATGAAGTCCATGATAATCCATTCCATGGCCTTGCAGATCAGGCTATTTAGGCTGATGGGTCTATAATTTCTCTGATCGATGGATGCTCCACCTTTGTGTAAAGGGATGACAGCAGCTGTCCTCCATTCGGCTGGGACAAAGCTGGTACTCAGGCTTTGGTTAAATATGGTGCCTAATGGTGCTGCAAGTTCATGCCTGAGTTCATGTAGGATGCAGCCTGGGATGTTATTGGGTCCCATGGAGGCTGTGTTTTTTGCCTTTGAGAGGGCAGTGATGACCTGTTCCCTAGAGATAAGGGGAGGGGGGCAGGTACTGAGGATGTCCTGATTTACTGATGGGGGGGCAGAGGGGTGAAGTTTTCTCTGAATCTTTCAGCCAGTAGGTTGGCTTTATCTACAGCATTTGTGTATGTAGTGTCCATGACCACCAGTTCTCAACAGATCTGGGTGCTTCCTTTGAGATTGTGGATATAGGTGAAGAAGACCTTATGACTGTCTCTAGTAGATGTGGCTGATTTGGACTCAAAGCTGGCTTTAGAGGATTTCAATAGTGCTCTTATTTGCTTGTTCAGGCTAAGGAGAGATTGCTTCCAATTGGGCACCTGCTCCTTCTTGGTCCAGGACAGCAATTTTTTTCCTTTTGTTATATAGTTTATTTATTGCAAATGTCCATCAGGCAGGTTTAGTCTTCCTTGCGGAGAATGATTTTGTCCTGTCAGGTATTCCTGATTCCATGCATCTATATAAATACTCATATAGTACTTTGGTGTAGATTTGGACACTGGTGCCAGTTCCTGCAGAGGGGGAAGGGGCTGTGAAGCTGTTTATGCCATCCCTCAGGAGGTTGTAATCAGCTTTAGACAAGTTTTTTGTTTGACCCTAGCTAGAGGGAGGGGGGGGGGGTCAGGGGAGATGGAGACTTCGAAAGTGACCACTTTATGGTTGGATCTTACCAGGGAGGATGATACTTTAGGGCTGCTGCAGTGGTTACTCATGTTGGTTAACACCAAGTCCATTATATCATCACCTCTTGTGGGGGTATCAGCTAGCTGTTCCAAGGCATTTGCATTGATAAAATTGAGGAATCTCTGGGCATTTGTGTTCTGGCATGAGTATTTTTTTCCAGTCTATGGCTGGGTAGTTAAAGCTGCCCAGGATCAAGGTAAAGGGTTGAATCTTGATAGATTCAAAAAGGTTCAGATAGATGAAGTGGGCATCTTGAGTCAAATTTGGGGGCCTGTGGCTAGCTATGATTTGAATAGGGGTCTCGTCAACGGTTAACTGCACCTGGAGTGTCTCCTGTGTGTCATACTGTTTGACCAGCCTGGAGGTGTGTGTGTCTTTAATATATATTGAAACGCCACTTCCTTTAGTTTTGCTGCCCACAGTTTGGGGTCTGAATGTATGGTAGGATGAGAAACCAGGTAAGGCTGTGGTGCTCTCCTCAGCTTTGAACCAGGTTTCTGTGACTGCAAAATTGTCAGCGTCATCCAGGGTTAAGAATGCTTGCAATGAGTGCAGTTTCATGCTTACACTCCTAGAGTTTGGCAGTATGACCTTTAATTTGCGGTTTTTTGAAATGTTTATGTTGGTAGTGTCGACCTCATGACTTTTCCTAAAAAAAGGCACTATGGGGGAGGCAATGGTCTTTGCCAGAAGCCTGAAGCCCAAGTGTGACAGATGCAGGCCATCTCTAGCAAAACAACGTGGTCTGTCAATCATATCTTCCCAGGCTATCAGGTACTGGATCCCCCTGGAATGACACCAGAAACTAAGCCAATTGTTAAATTCAATCATTTTCTGTTTGTATTGAGGTGTCATTCTGAGTGACTGTGGAATGCTGAGCAAGGCTAGGGAGATACCTGCCTGGGACACATATTCAGCGAGCTCAATCATGTCTCTCTTCATATAGTCCAGGGAGGTACGTCTCAAGTTGTTTACGCTAACATGGACTATGACAGTCATAATAGTACCTGTTGTTGAGAGACTTGAGTTTGTGTGGCTATGGTGGATTCTGGCACCTGGCAAACAACTAACTGTGACTTTCTCTTTATCCAGCCTGGTGAGAGGCACATCTACGTGTCTCACAATGGAGTCTCCTATGACTAATATGTTTCTCACAATGGAGTCTCCTATGACTAATATGTTGGGTTTATGGTTAGGCCTTAGTGGTTGTGAGACACAGGTGTGTGGACTATGCATGGTATGTGGTGTGGATCTGCAGTTTAACAAGTGCCTTCACCATCTTTTACTTATCCAAATGGAGTAAGGGAATATGAAGAGACCTGAAGGGATGAATGGAAATGTAAGAGGAAGGTTTTGACTAAACACTTGGGCAACATTTCAGATCACAAACTACTGACCTTTTTTCCCTAAAGGAGGGTTTGTTTACTAAATGAGAAACCCCAACAGAAAGGGACTGATCTTGAGAAGCTGAAGGGAAGATTCTTTGGGGAGAGAAACCTCCACTTGAGATAATTCTAACATTGAAGGCAAAGACTTGTGCGAATCCTCTGACTCCCCTATGCTTTTTTTTTTCTCCTTCCTAGCTTTAAAACCTGATGTATCTGAAGGTAACATCCCCTTCAACATCAGCTGCACTTTTTCTGTACTGTCCTGGAACGAGATTTTTCACAAATTTCCCATTTTTCATTGAGATGCACCTTCCTACGGCACACCCAGCAAACTAAATTCAATACCAAGTGAGCAAGTGGCTACCTCTTGATATAGATTCAGATGTGGTAAATGAGATATAGAGAGAAGGGGAGGCTGGGTGCCTTAGTTTAGCTAGGGAAGAACTATTAGAGCTTAGGAGAGTTTCAAATGTACCAAGTGACTGCTGATTGTGGCTGGCCAGTCTTAATACTGGAGTGGATCGTGTAAGCGCAGTAAATATCTTCTGTTAGGAAAACGTAATACTATTTTGACTGCAATTTCACATATATTCGATTTAAAGTTGTACAAAACATCATACTTACTGACAATCTCAGGATACCAAAGTTTCCAAAGTCATATACCAGGATCTGATAAAATAGTTCTTGGCTACAACAAAACAAAAAGGAGATCTCAGTGACCATATGTTTCGCCAACATTATATACAACAGTATCCTACAATGACATCTACCATTTGTTATACTGTTCACTAACTATACAAAACTCTCTCCAGAGAGCCTACCTGTGGAATGTCTATCAAATTGATCAATGCAGTAATGCAGTTTGCAAAAATTATTAAAGATCAGAATATATGTCCTGAAAACACATCACCATGATTTTTTATTTGACTTTACTTGACATCTTCAAATGATGCATTTCTGAAATGAACAGATAACAATGCCCTCCAAAACTTACAGAGAATAGAAAATATTAAAAGAATGTCAGTGGCGGAAAAGGTAGCACACTTGTATCTGGTGTAGAAAGTAATGTGGTCTAGTCCCACACCAGGTGTTTCCATTGCTAACACTACAGTCCAGCATAAGTGGGTGCTGCACTCCTGTGTATTTTGTCTTTCAGATCAGATGGGACTTCAGTTTAACATCTGCTTGAACTGGTGGTAGCTCAGGTGAAAGTCAAAGATCTGACGGCACCAAATGAAAAAAGTAGGGGTCCTTTATTTATATACAAAAAACTCTTACTTACAACATATTAAATATTTACAGATGTACAAATCTGTAGATATACAAATCTGTTTACACATATTCATAACTTCCTTTACAATCATCCTAAATTTGCACCCCATTACACCCCAACTCATTTTTCCATAATCAGAATCTGATTTTACTTAATATTGTTGCTAAAATCCATTTACCATTAAATATAATTTCATTTTTTTCTTTAATTCCAAACAACCCATATAACATAAATAACTTGCCTATTATTTTAATATATTCTTTACTTCTTCTGTTCCATTTTTAGAATATCCATGTTTATTTTCTTCAGTTCGTTTATATCTTTACATAGTTTTTCCCATAACATTTTTACATTTCAGAAACAAGTTCCTTAGTTTTTTCTTCTTGACAATGCAAATATATTCTATCATGTTTCTTTTTATATTGGCATATTTCCTTTTACTGGCCAATTTATCTATTACCAGTGTCCACAAAAAATCTTGACATTCTACTTTCTGATTACACCATTTGCTTCTTATTTTTAAAGCTTTAATTATTTCATCTGTTAGATTTTCCCATGGTTTTACATAGTAATGCTTTATCATTACATTATCATACCATACGCCTTTATCTTTTTCTTTATCATCAGATTTTATTTTCAAACAACATATTTTTCGTGGTAACATTTTATTTCATTTATAGACTGTTTTTTACCTTACCCAAATTTTACTACTCCTTTATCATCTTTTTCATTAACCCACTTTGTACAAATTTAATGAACCAGCATATACTACTAAACCTCCTTCCTCTTTATTTACATACAAAACTTCTCTTTTTACTGGGTTTAATCTAGAACCCCATGTAACAACAGGAGGTACTGCCAGCACAGCTTGCTGGAATTTTGTAAATAACTATATGTCAGTTGTGAATATCAGACTGATTTATACAAGATGGTGATGTTACAAATGTATTAGAACTGTATGTCATGTGTATATCAAAATGATTTGTACAGATGTTTGTGTTGAAAAGGTATTTGTAAAGTTCTTGTGTTTGAAACGTATCCACAGTGTGCCCTACTGGAGAGAACAGAAATGTACATGCACCACTGCAACTGTTTAAAGGTATATGTTCGAACAGAGGAAACTGGTAATCAGGAAGTTAACCTCAGTCCAGCAAACTTTAAAATACATCTGAAATGAAATCACTTTATAGGTTAGGCCATAAAGATGCTATCTCACAGGTTCCAATGCAGCCAGAGACACAAAGTATGTACTAGGAAGCTTTCTGTACAGTCTTTGAGCTAAACTAATTACTAATCTAGATGTGTGGAGGTATGCAACTGTTTTATGACTTCTGTCACCTGCCACAGATCTGAGCAAAAGCACTTGTGTGTGTATTTTTCCAGGTGGGTGCTAAATCCTGCCAGCTTCCAGCAATGGGGGTTAGCATGAGGACCCAGAAGTCAGATGACCAGAAGTCATGTCATTCTGCAAGCTGTCTCAGAAGTAATATTTTAGATATTATTTTGAGATGTCTCTTAGTGAGACTGAGCATTCTGTATTCTGTCTTGGGCCCGACAACAAGAAGCACCATTTACCACATCATCTGCCTTGCTCTAATATGTAAGTTATTAGGGAATAGTCATTCTCTTAGAGTCAGTCAGGAATATAGTGAAGCTTAATTTAGATATTTAAGTCAAATAACAAATAAAGCTTAGGAACAACCCAGTGCAGTTAGGGATTGTCAGCATTCAAGGCGTCTATTCAGACCAAGTACAAAAGATGTTTCCAGTTCAAAAAATTCTAGTTAGATACCACAAAATCTTAATCAAGTCCAATCTTTTATTTGAGCACAGATAGCAGGTAAGCGCTTTCGCCAGAGAGGCTTCCTCAGACCATATGAAAACACCCTGTCACCCTGTCCCTGAGCCTTCTATCAGTTTTGCCAACATAGAAGGCAGGACAGGATGAGCATAAGGCAAGATATACAACATGTTCAGTGTTACAATTAGCAACAACATCAAATACATAAAACTGAGATGTAGTGGGATGGACAAACATGTTAGAGTCACATATATAAGAACAAAAATTACAGCTGTTACAGGGGTTTGTACCTAAATCTTGATTGGCGTTACAGTTGTCAGAAGTAATGGTTGTTGGGTAGCAGAGTAGTCTATGGAGATTTTTCTTATTCTTAAATAAGAACTGTGGGTGTTCACCCACATTTTCTCTAACCTGGGGATCAACAGTCAAAACTTTCCAATGCTTACATATAATTTCTCTAATTTGATCAAAGTCATGCATATAAAATATTTGTACCAACAGAACTAAGTCTATTAATATACTTGTCATCCCCTTTTTCAGAAAAATAGGGACAAGCTTTGTCAGCCCTATGGTGCTCTGCACTCCGAAAACCAGCAGAAATCTCATCTGCATTATATGTCCTAGCTAATAGTCTATCCTTTAAACCAGCTAATCCCCTCTCAAAGCCATCTTGTGTTGGATTTAATCTAGAAGCTCGGATTGCTTGGCCTTTAATAATGTTCTTAACGACATAGTGAGGGTGCATACTTTCGCTATGTAATAATGTATTTCTATAACAGGGTTTTCTATAGACACCTGTGTTAAGTTTACCATTACTTAATCGTTCTATAAATACATCCAAGAAAGTAATACTACTTAGCGATTTCGTTTTAGTAAATTTCAAATAGTCAGTGAGGGAATTGATTTCTTCAAAGAAAATGTTTAACTCTCTCTCACTGCCTGTCCATAGAAAAAGCAAAACATCTACAAAACGTCTATAAAAAAGGACATACGTCTTGTATATCGGTAAAAGGAACAGTTGCTTCTTTTCCCACATAGCCATCACTAGGTTGGCGTAGCTATTGGCACAAGATGTGACTGTAGCCACACCATCCCTTTGCATGAACAAATCATTGTTAAAAAGGAAGATGTTGTCCTCAAGCACTGTTTCTAACAACAGACACAATAGGTCTACCTTAGTAATGAGAGTATCAGTGAAACATGTTAAATACTGATGAATGCTTTCTATACCTTGTTGGTTGGGAATGACAGTAAAAAGGGACTTGACGTCCATTGTAACTAGAAAATAAGGAAGGTTATCCTGTATGGTTTCCATTTCCTTATAAAGATCTAACAAAAACTGTTTAGTACCTCTAAGGATAAATGGGATCAGGTCAACCACTGGCCTCAGTATTTTCTTTAAGTATACTGATAAAGGCTCAGTTACCCATCCCCTACCTGCTACAATGGGTCTCAATGGTGGATGTATGGGATCTTTATGTATTTTCGGTAGGCCTTGAATGCTAGGTATTAAGGGATTCTCAACCCACAGGAAGTCAAACAATTCCATACTAATCATCCCACTTTTATTTAAATCATCCAATGTATTATACACCCTTATAACATGTTCCTGTACTTCTTGTGTAGATATAAATGTATATAACTTCATATCACTCAACATTTCCATCATATAAAAATTGTAGTCGATCTTGTCTAACACCACTATGGGCCCACCTTTTTCAGCTGGCCTGACAGAAATATTCCTACCATTCCTAAGGCTTTGTAGGGCTTTTTTCTGTCTAAAGGTTAAATTATCTTTACTAACATAGAAGAGAAGGGTCATCACACCCCATATAAATGAAAAAAAAAATATCTGTAATAAATACTTTTTCAAATACTGTTGGCAACATAAATAAACTTACTAAGTACGCCATTTTCTCATCAGCACTAAATTTATCAAATGAGACTTTTTATGAATAATTTATATGAAAATACAGGATTGTTTCTTTTCTACTGTTTCTCCCACCAAATTCTACTTACATCTTTATTCCCAAATTTTATGCCTAACACAGAGATTTCATCACTGTAAAATATATATACCTTGCCTTTATTACATGACCTAAACCTTTACTTTTCTCTTTACTTAAAGCTGTCCTCATCATCTCCAGACACTCATTTGTGTAAATTACTGCTTCTTGAATTCACATTTTTTTTCTGTAATTATTATAATGTCATCTGCATATGCTAACATAACTGGAATTCTTAACCCTTCAGGTGTTACAAACCCCACCTCCTTCATTTTGTAATCTATTTCACATATTATCACATTCATTACAAATGCAAAGAGTATACAACTCACTGGACATCCCTGTCTTGCACCACTCTTCAAATGTACCTCTTGGCTTAACCAGTCATTTACAAGTATTTTTACTTTATTATTGCTCAATGCCGACATACATAATTTCCTGACTTTCTCACTTATATTCTTTCATTATTACTCATCACATTTAAAGTCTAATGGTATCAAATTCCTTATTAAGGTCTCCTGTCATGATTTTCGCTTCTTTTCTATTTATATCATCCACAATTCCTCAAACTATCATTAATAATTTTTGACAACCTTTCCCCTTTATACTATATATTATATATACTATCTTTCATATTTTCTATTTTAGTTCCAAATCTCTTTTGCATTATTTTCACAAAGATCTTATCATCACTGCTATTATTCAATACAATTGGTCTTCAAACAGAAGATTTATCGATGACCTTGTTCTCTCATGGAAAGGAACTGAGGGGGAATTATACCAACTATTTAATTTCATTTCCAGCACCTAATTTTGAGATTCACTATGAGTAGCTACGGAAAGGCTATAAACTATTTGGAATTACAACTTCCTTAGAGGAAGGTGCCATTGAGTTTGCAAGTAAAATATTCAGAAAAGAGACTTTTGTAAATCAATACTTGCATAAGAGAAGCTTACACCCCTACCACATGAAGAAAGGGGTAGTAAAAGGACAATTCATCAGACTTAGTAGGCTCACCGGTAAGGAAACTATTTTTGAGAAAGCAGTTCAATACTTATTTTTCCTTCAAAAAGGTTACGATATGGACTGGCTGATGATCATTAAAGAAGTAAGCTTGCTCAGACTGAACAAAGCAAGACCCATTTTACAGAAATATCAGTCTGAATCATTCTCAGACAGGGAAGATGAATCAACTACCACCAGCAATTCAATGGCTAAATATAGTAGCGTTTCCTCCTTCCCATTTCCAGTGACATGTACCTCATTAGGGACATACTAAACGACAACTGGAAAATTATTTGGGAAATGGGGAATTAGCCATGATTCTGGGCGACAGCCAGTCTTTCACCTATAAAAGAATTCAGAATGTGAAATCCTTGTTAGAATTTCACTGAATGAGACTGCTGGATACACAGAAATCATTTGGCACATATAAATGTGGCAGATGCAAACAGTGATGATTTATTTCCAACACTTCAAAGGTTTACATCAAGGTCATCATCATCTTCTTTCGGCTGTTCCTGTTAGGGGTCGCCACACCGGATCATCTGTTTCCATTTCTTCCTGTCCTCTGCATCTTGCTCTGTCACACCAACCACCTGCATGTCCTCTCTCACCACATCCATACACCTTATCTTAGGCTTTCCTCTTTTCCTGTTACCTGGAAGTTTCATCCTTAGCATCTTTTTCCCAATATACTCAGCATCCCTGGACGGTGCAGTGGTGCAACGGTAGCATTGTCATCTCACAGCAAAAGGTTCTCTGGTTTGATTCTCGGCTGGGGTGCCTTCTGTGTGGAGTCTGCATGTCCTCCCTGCATTCGTGTGGGTTTTCTCCGGGTGCTCCGATTTCTCACGTTACAAAGACATGCATCTGGACCCTTTCTCCCCGGGTCTTCGCTGAAAATTGGCTTTGTTCCAAGTCGGACTTTCCCGGTTAACAAATGTTAAATAAAAATAAATCCCTCCTCAGCACATGTCCAACCCAATGTAATCTTGCCTCTCTGGCTTTGTCTCCAAACCTTCCAACCTGGGCTGACCCTCTAATATGCTTATTCCTGATCCTGTCCACCCTCGTCACACCCAGTGCAAATCTTAACATCTTTAACTCTGCCACATCCAGCTCTAACTCCTGCCTTTTTGTCAATGCCACTGTCTCCAACCCATACAACATAGCTGCTCTCACTACCCTCTTGTAGACCTTCCCTTTCACTCTTACTGCTACTCGTCTGTCACAAATCACTCCTGACACTCTTCTCCACCCACTCTATCCTGCCTGTACTCTCTTCTTCACCTCTCTTCCACACTCACCATTACTCTGAACTATTGATCCCAAGTATTTAAACTCATCCACCTTCACCACCTCTACTCCTTGCATCCTCACCATTCCTCTATCCTCCCTCTCATTCACACACATATATTCTGTCTTAGTCCTGCTGACCTTCATTCCTCTTCTCTCCAGAGCATATCTCCATCTCTCCAGGGTCTCCTCCACCTGTTCCCTACTCTCACTACAGATCACAATGTCATCTGCAAACATCATAGTCCATGGGGACTCCTGCCTGATCTCGTCTGTCAGCCTGTCAATCACCATTGCAAGTAAGAAAGGGCTCAGAGCTGATCCCTGATGTAACCCCCACCTCCACCTTAAACGCATCCATCTCTCCCACAGCAGACCTCACCGCTGTCACACTACCCGCGTACATATCCTTTACCACTCTTACACACTTCTCTGACACTCCTGACTTCCTCATACAATACCACAATTCCTCTCTAGGCACCCTGTCATATGCTTTCATTCCTCTTCTCTATAGAGCATATCTCCAACTCTCCAGGGTCTCCTCCACCTGTTCCCTACTCTCACTACAGATCACAATGTCATCTGCAAACATCATAGTCCACGGGGACTCCTGTCTGATCTCCTCTGTCAACCTGTCCATCACCATTGCAAATAAGAAAGGGCTCAGAGCTAATCTTTGATGTAATCCCACCTCCACCTTAAATGCATCCATCACTCCCACCGCAGACCTCACCGCTGTTACACTACCCTTGTACATATCCTGTACCACTCTTACATACTTCTCGGACACTCCCGACTTCCTCATACAATACCACAACTTCTCTCAAGGTACTGAACCTTAACCTCTGGGCTGAGAACAGGTACAATTGTAATTCACAGGGAGTAGTCTATTTGGCATCCTGTGATTCCTGCCCAGGGTTTTATGTTAGAAACCCTGCAAGGAAGCTGTCTAAAAGAATGTACGAACACTGTTTAGCTATAAAGAAAAAGGACACTAGTAATTCTTTAGCTAAACATTTCCTTACATTTTCTAATTTAAAAAAAAAATCATTTTTTGTACTACAGTCTACAAGTCTGAAAGAGTTTGCTGGAAATCACTATGTTCAACTTGAATGCCATGAATCCTGCTGGCAAATAAGGCTATGGGCAGATAAATCTTCTGGTCTTAACAAGTCAATTAATATTAAATGCTTCCTTTTAGCAAAAAGGCTTTGAAGCTACACACTGTTGTTTAAAGTAGTCACATTGGTTAAGCACACGGTACAATACCTGTAATTATGATAAATTAAATTAGTTTCTGAGTTGGGGCAAAAGATTACACTACACTATTTTAGTATGTGTACACAATTTTACTCCTTGCATCGATTTTTAGATGCATTATATCTAAGACTAACAAAAAAATTACAGTACATTTTATAGATTTGGATGGTCATGTGACATCATGCCACCATTTTTAAAAACTCTGTCTGAATGTTGTTTTTAAACTGTGAGGAAGTTCTAGTGAATAATAAAACTGCTTAATTAACACCAGCATCGGAGACTCTTCCTTTAGTGGCTTTTGTGGAACTGTTTGAAGTTTAGATAGAAATTATATTTCACAGTAACACATGCATTTATTTGAAAGCATTGATGCACATTCAATAACTATTTTTGATCATGCACCAATAAAACTAAGAAAGAAATACAGTTAATGAAGTAAAAATAAGACACTGAAGCTTTCCCACTTATCTGTTAAAAAGAGGAATTTTAAGGAATGGGTAGTGGAAATTAATTTGAGGGTTATTCGGGAAGACAGAGAAATTTTCAGAAGTTATAGCTAGTGACTTGGACAAAGTTAAAATTGAGTTTAAAAACAGGGTTGAAATAAAAAAAGAGAGAAAGCTATATGGTTAAGAAGTAATAAAAACTACTTAGAGGGGCTGACAAAGGTTAAAGTATTGCAGAATAAGGGGTATCTCATCTCACACAAGAGAAGAAGCAAATGCACAGTGCTAAAGAGAAAATAGGGAAGTATCTGGATAATATACATGACTTCAGAATGCAGTTAAGCAATTTTCTGATAACTCCAGAGCACAAAACCTTTTAGCACTACTTAAGCAACAGAATGTTGAAAGGGTTGTTACCAAAGGTAGGGAACCTAGAACAAGAGAAATAACCAGAGACCCTGCAGAGGTATTAGAGATATTCTGGAAATGTTATGAAAATATGTATAAAGCAGAGAAATGAAGAAAGAGTACAAATGGAAATATCTATGGAAGACTTAATTTTGCCAAGGTTACAGGTAGATAAGGCTCAGCAATTTACAGTTACGATAGGAAGTGATAAAATAAAACAGTGAAGTATAATCAATCTTCAGGAAAGTCTCCAGGAACTGATGGTATTCCTCTGGAAATTAGGAGGAAAAGGTCTGGAAGAATTTGTTTAACAGTATTTTGAAAGGAGGGGAAGCACCAACATCTTGGAAGAAAGCTGTGCTGGCTGTGTTACCTAAAGATGGCAAAGACCCTTCAGACCCAGCTTCATATACACCCATTCCATTTTTAAACTATGATTATAAAGTGTTTACGTCTACACTAACTTAAGACTAGCTAAAAGAATGGCAAAAATGCTGCCAAAAGTGGTAGATACAGACCAGTGTGGTTTTGTGGAGGGGAGGCAAACATTTGACAATATTAATACAATAATGATGATCCGGGGGAAGAAGAATGTAAGAAAATGCCTCAATAGTTAGTGGGTCTTAATGCAGAGAAAGCATTTGACAAAGTAAACTGGGATTTTACGAGTAAGGCATTGGAAGCATTTGCATCTCCTGATACATAAGGATAGTAAGAATGAAAGAACGGAGGCAAAAATTAAAGTGGCACGGCTCGTGCTGGGTGTTTGAACACTTGGAAAATTAAACAAAAGACAAGTCTTCTCAATTTATCTATCAATTAATACAAAATTCCTTTTACAAAAATATCTTAGAAAAACAAAAATCTAATACATTACAAAACCTTTCATAGAAAAATGCAAATATTTTATGAACCCAATTTCTCTATTCAAAACATGCAAACATTTCATAGTAAATCAGTGTAAAAACATAAACTGACACTATTATGCAACCAAAAGCACAGTCATCTGAGACACAATCACACGTTCAGATCCAATTCCATATTCAAACCATTAGGCCACAGGGTATTAAAATTGATGATATATCTGGTCTCCATTCTTAACAAGGCCCTCATCAAATCAAAACCCTGTTTCTCAAACCCTTTCGCTAATACACTAAAAACTAAACTATCCATTAACCCCCGTGTTCTTTGTGAAAATGTAGGGCTATTGGGCTCTCCATTCTAGCATTCCTAATGTCCCCCATATGTTCCATTATTCTTCTTTTAACTGGTCTTTTGGTTTGGCCAATATACCACAAAGATGATTCACAATCACATCCCAAGATATATACAACCCCAGACATATTACAGCTGAAATGGCCACAGGACCTATGCATTCGACCATTAATTCTTTCTCCATTTAGATTTTTTACCTTGCTGCATACCTTACATTTACTGCAAGGAAACATACCCTTGCATGATCCTGTATGCTCAAATGGTTTACTATTCAAAATCTCTCCTAAATTACAAAATCTACTGAAGGAGAAAGTAACCTTATCAGGAAAAAGATGTCCCACTTCACTATCCTGCTTAACCATGGGCCAAAAACGAGTAACCAACTCTTGGATAACTGAAGAAAAGTCACAATATTTATTAACAAAAAATATGTCTTCCACTACTTTCCTTGGCTCCCCAGGTCCCTACTCTCATCTCAGTTTTCCTCCCAGATGTAAGTGGACCTGGCATCTGCACATAGCCGGTGGCTTTTTTTTCAGACTCATCCAAAACTGTCAAGGAATACACTTCTTTCCAACAACTTTTCTCTTACTATAACAAATTTCCTTTTTATCTGCGATTTATCAAACATATTATTGCTAATACATTTGAATTCCCCATAGGGAAGTAACTTCAACAGATTTTGATTTTTTTTGATTTTTCAACACTGTATACCTCCAAAAAAATTACTCAGGGAAGCTTTAACAGCCACTGAAACATGGCTTCAAAACTCAACTCATGCTCAACCCAAAAAGACCAAACTATTACTTTTTTCCCCAAATCCTTCTATCATGAGAAAAAGTACAGTTTTGTACCTACCATAAATGTAGATGTTCGAAGATCCACATTGCTGCAGTCCTAACACTTGGGTAGTCCGCTGTCCCAGTCGGCCCGAATACCAAAGTATAAGGCTGACGTCGGTCAAGGCGCATTAGACTGCCGACAGAACGCCAGGGTACAAATGCGCATGACCGACGTCATTTCCTCAGTCTTTTCTTGCCCCAGATGTCAGAAGACCCTAAAAAGATAAGGCCAAAACCAAAAAACACCAAACACTCCTGTACCAAATATATGTACAATATATACAAATTTACAAAGTACAACCCCACCCACATCACCACCCCTAAACACAGAGGGAAGGAGGGAGGTAAATTGGACTGCAGCAATGTGGATCTTGAACATCTACATTTATGGTAGGTACAAAACTGTACTATGTTCTTCATCTCACATTGCTGCAGTCCTAACACTTGGGTAGAATCCCAAAGCAGAGGTAAGGGAGGCTGGCAAATCACAAAGAAGCTGGAGCTGTCAACATGCCCTGCAAAATAGCCGTGGCAAAACCAGCCCTAGATTTAGAGTAGAGAGGAAGGTGGTAATGCTTAGAGAAAGTATGCACTGAACTCCAAGTAGCTGCCTCCAAAATATCCTTAGTTGCCACCCCCCTTAGAAATGCAGTTGAAGTGGCAGTAGCCCTAGTGGAATGAGGCCTAATCCCAGCTGGAATCTCCTTGCCATGATGGGAATAACAAAATGCAATGCAAAACCCAATCCACTTAGAAATAGTTTGTTTTGACACAGGCTTGCCCTGAGAACTCAAAGCAAAAAGAAACAAACAACTGCTGAGACTGCCTAAAATCCCTAGTCCTGCTTAAATAATAACGCAACTGCCTGTGTACATCTAAAGTGTGCAAAATCTTTTCCCCTTATTTTGGGGATCTGCATAAAAAGTAGGCAAATGAATAGTTTGGTTTAAAGCCACACTAGAGACCACCTTAGGCATAAAGGAAGGATTAGTACGTAATGATACCCTATCCTTATGGAAAATCAAAAAAGGCTCAACCGCCATAAGGGCCTGCAATTCAGAAACCCTTCTTGCAGAAGTAATGGCCAACAAAAAAGCAGTCTTCCATGACAAGTATTTCAATTCAGCAGTAGCCGCAGGCTCAAAAGGTTGTAGAGTAAGTTTCTCCAACACAAAATTGAGGTCACAAGCAGGAGTAGGAGCTCTACGTGGGGGTCTTATATTCTTTTCCCCTCTAAGAAATTGCTTGAACAAAGGATGAGAAAACAATGGTGGGTCACAATCATAGTGAGCTGAAATTGCTGCAGCATGAATCTTAATGGAAGAGAAAGACAAACCTTTGTCCAATAACTCAGTAAGATATTGAAGAGCCACACTCAAATTAGGCTCAGAAACCTCCAAATCCTTTGCTGCACTCCAAAATAAAAATCTCTTCCATTTTTCTGCGTACACTTTCCTTGTACTAGGTCTTCTGGCTTCCATAATCACATCCAAAACTTGTTGAGGAAGTTGAGACCTGTTGTGGTTCAAAACAGAATATGCCAGGCTGTTAGATGAAGAGAGTGAAGCTTGACATTGAGTAGATGACCGTCCCTTTGAGACAATAGGTGTGGAATCAAAGGTAAAGGCCATGGAGGCATCCTTACCAGACTCCTCAGTAATGGGTACCAGTGTTGCCGAGGCCAATCTGGAGCTATTAAAATCATCCTTGGCTTGTCTTGTCTGACCTTCAGGAGTACCTTTGGGAGGAGAGGCAGAGGTGGAAAGGCATACACATGAAGATTTTTCCAACTGAAAGAAAGAGCATCCACTTTCCAAGCTGTGTGATGAAACCTTTTTGTGCAAAACTTTGGCAGCTGATGGTTTAGTGGAGAAGCGAACAGATCTATGTCTGGAGTTCCCCATGACACTGTCAATTTCCGAAATACATGAAGATCCAGTTTCCACTCGTGGGGATCCATGATTTGCCTGCTTAACACATCTGCTAAGGAGTTCTGTGCTCCCGGCAGAAACCTTGCCTGAAGATTTAGAGGATAAGAATGTGTTCCCCCTTGTTTGTTGATGTACCACATGACAGTTGTGTTGTCTGTTAGAATCAACACCTGCCCTGGAAGAAGTAACTCCTTGAAAGCCATTAATGCAAACTGGACTGCTAACATCTCCTTCATGTTGATATGTAGATGCTGTAGTCTGGCAGGCCACTTGTCTTGTATCCACTTTCCATTCAGATGAGCTCCCCAAGCTATGTCTGAGGCATCTGTCGTTAGAATCTGACTCGCCTCTGGCCGGGTCACAGAGAGTCCCTTGTTTAGGTGACATTCCTGAGCCCACCACAAAAATTCCTTTTGAATGCAAGGTATTATTTGAATGACAGTGTCCAAATCCTGGCAGTGCTGTGTCCATACATTTTGAGATACCATTGCAGCTTCCTCATATGCAGTTTGGCATTGGGAAGCACCAGAATACAAGATGCCATGAACCCTAAGGCTTGAAGGACTGTCCTAGCAGTCAGCCCTGACTGAGGAGATAGTTGATGGAAGTAAAGGGAAAGATTCTTTTGTTTGTCCGGGGTTAAAAGGCCATCTGGGTTGCTGTATTCAGTCTCACACCCAGAAAGCACATGTCTTGAGAGGGTACTAGACTGGACTTTATTTCGTTCACAGAATACCCCAGGCATCTTAGCACTGCTATCACATAATCCAAATGCTGAAAAGGTCTTCCTTTTCTTGAGCCAGAATCAGGCAGTCGTCCAAGTAAGGATAGATTTGTATTCCTTTTAGCCTGAAGTAAGCTATCACTGGAGCCAGAACTTTTGTGAATACTCTGGGCAGTAGATAAGCCAAAGGGCAATGCACAGAACTGGTAATGGGAATTCCCAGCTCGAAAACGCAGATACTTCCTGCAACTTAGTCTGATAGGCACATGAAGGTAAGCCTCCTTGAGATCTAAAGTTACCATCCAGTGATCTTTTCCCAGCAGAGGTAAAAGCTGTTGTAACGTCAACATTTTGAACTTGGGAATGTCCAGATAAGTGTTGAGGATAGATAAATCCAAAATTGGTCTCCACGTGTTCCCCTTTTTGGTACTAGGAACAGGCGAGAATAAAATCCTAGGCCCCTTTCTGGCACAGGAACCGCTGAATGGCCCCTATTTGGAGTAACAGAGAAATTTGCTTGTGGGCCTCTTTTCTTTGTAGAGGAGGAATATCTGGCATGCCTTTGAAAGGAGGCAAGGTATGGAAATAAAACCTGTAACCGTGGTGAATGATATCCAATACCCATCTGTCTTGGGTAATTAAATTCCAATTTTCTTTGAAAAGTGCCAGCCTTCCTCCCAAAGGTGCTGCCAGACGAGAAGGCTCTGGCAGCTGAAAAGGCAGGTCATTGGGTCTGTTTACGAAAGGACTGACCCCTGCCCTCACCAGAAGACTGAGCAGGTGAACTCCTGTTCTAGGCCTAAAAGAACCTTGAGCTCTGCCCCTACCACGTCTAGACCTACCCCTAGACTGGGAATCATAAGAAGGATATGTCCACCCCTTAGTAGGCCAATTTCTACTAAACTCGGAGGCTGAACCTGTAAAAATCTTTAACAGTCTGCATAGACTTAGCCTTGTCCTCCATTTTCTTTAAAACTGCTTCCACAGGCGAACCAAACAACACATCAGATTGTAACGGAGCATCTAAAATCCTTGTCTTAACATGCTCAGTCAAATTCTGATCCCTCAACCAGGCGTGCCTGCGAAGAACAGAACCAGTGGCAGCCACCTCGAAGAGGCCTGTACAGCATCAAAACCACATTGCAAAGAATGCTTACCCACCTGTTCAGAAACATGAACTAAATCCTGCAACTCTTTACACTCAATACCTTCCGCCAGAGCATCCACCTTAGACTTCAATTGTGAAAGGAGATAATTTTGGTATTTTAACATGTGGAACTGGCAATTCAAAGCCCTCATGGCTAAAGTGGAAGAAGTATACACCTTCTTTCCCCATCTATCCAAAGCCCTTGCCTCTTTATCAGGAGGAACAGGATTTTTAACCACAGAAGCCTTAACACCTTTAGGCCCCTGAGAAACAGTTTCTGGGTCTGCCCTAGGACTCTTAAAAAGATACTTATGAGCTTCAGGCACCCTATAATACCTATCCGGTTTAACTGGGGCAGGAGGCAAAAAATCAGGATTCAGGGAAGCCTCTGCAAAAACATCTTCCACCACATCCAGTACAGGAGGTATAGCCAAAGGCCTATGCTGGGGTAAAAACAAAAACTCCCTAAGCCTTTTCCTGGAATCAGAGAAATCTTGACCTTCCCATTTAAAATGCTCCCTCATGGAATGAAGAGTCTCTGAAAAAGAAAAATCCTCAGGAGGAGAAGCCGAAGGAGTAGAATCATCTATATCAGAATCAGAATAAGGAGGATACTCCTGTAAGTCTTCAGCCGAAGACTCAGAAGCCTCCGAACACTGCTCAAAACTCTCAAGCTCAGGTTCCACCCTAGGCCTCTTATCAGGAGGGGGCATAGAACCTCTAATCATAGTAATCAATTCTTCTGCCATTTTAAGCATATGTTTCTTAGGCAGAGACCCTGAAGAACTAGGAGAGACACCCACTGAAGTTAAACCTGGCCTGCCTCTCGAAGAAGCCTGGAAACAGAAGGGGAGGGCCTAACCACCTTAGGAAGGGAGGGGAGAACAGCTACCTGAGAAGCCCCCTCAGCCTGGCCTACCACCTGAGAGGACACCTCTTGTAACAGTAAAGTCTCTCCCTGGGACTCCAAGGAAACTTCTGGCAGAACCTCCGGCTCCACCGAGCCCTCTAAAGAACCGACGTCCGGGACAGACGGTTCTTCCAACCTAGGCTTTACTGCTTTGTCCTTGCGCTTTTTAGGCGGCGCCGGAGCATCCAACGGCATTTTATAATTACAACGCTTCCCAAAAACTAACCTGGCACAGTCTAATCTTCTCTTTATAGTGCGTTTGTTAAATCTAGCACAAGAGCGACATCCAACAACGTCGTGCTCAGGCCCTAAGCAAGGTATACACAAGGTATGGTAATCCCTATGAGGTATCTGTTTCCCACAAGAAATACAGTTATTCACTTTTTCTGACATCCGGTTAAATACTGAGGCAAGAAAAAAACAAAATATTCCCCAACGGGGTACTTAGCCAACTTTGATTCGGTCTGAAACTCCGACTTCAGAAAATTTCAGAACGCCAACCTGCACTCGCAATACTGCTTCTGCATCGGACCTTTGCATGCGGCAAAAAAGACTGAGGAAATGACGTCGGTCATGCGCATTTGTACCCTGACGTCCTGACGTCAGACTAATGCGCCTTGACCGACGTCAGCCTTATACTTTGGTATTCGGGCCGACTGGGACAGCGGACTACCCAAGTGTTAGGACTGCAGCAATGTGAGATGAAGAACATCAAAATTTAAAGCCCTCTCTCTTGATAATACAACCATTGAAGTCACTTCTCATATCAAACTATTAAGGGTGACAGTGGATGACAATCTTATATTTGACCTGGATACATAAAATCGCATAAGAAAAACTTATCAAAAACTACAGATGCTTTTCAGAGGCAAAAACGTTCTCATCAATGCAACTAAATATACACTTGTCTCTACTCATCTCCTACCGACTCTTCTTTATGACGCTCCCATCGTTGCTAACCTCCAGGATTCACAAAAATTAAAACCTGAACAATATTATAACAAAGTTACTAAATTTGCAGCATATACCCCTTCAATTCATGCACAACTTGTGAACAGTTATTCCTTGATTTTCTTCCTTACTGATTCCTGACCAATGGCCACCTCACATTTGCAATGCTGATGAATCATTGACACATTACTATGAAGGGGAAAAGAGGTGCCCCTCTTAGAACTATAGGTTCTGTAAAAGCAAAAGGGTGATTTTACTGCCAGATTTCAAATTCAGAGTCCTAACTGTGAATACCAGCTGTTGAGTTCCAATTTATTTCTCTTACTACTATAAATGTCATAAACCATTACAGATGTGAGAAGACAACAGTGACTCATACAGGACAGCACTTAATTACAACTACATCACACCTTTCTTTTATGCAGGGTTCTGGTTCAGTTCTAACCAATGACTTACTGTGAGATTTGTTTAGCTACAGTCTAGCTAGCACATTGCTTTATCACTCACAGTATTTCTCAACAGGGCTCATATAGATGACATTAATATATAAAGCCACATATCTGTATCAACAGTATTACTAGGAAGGCTTTAAAAGTTTGCTTTACAATACTTACTGGAATACATGTCGGTACTGCCATAATGAATCTAACAAAAGAGCATAATCTGTCCACACCTCTCAACTGTGCAGATTTCTGAATCATATATTTGGTCTGTTCCTCAAAAAAAAAAAAACCTGTAGTTTTCTAGCACATAATTACGGATTCAAGTAATTGAATAATGACAGGTGTTTGAGTTTCAGACTTCATATCCTTCAAAAAATGCATGCTAATGCAAAACCTGTAATTCTATCAACTTTCAAGGTTTGTAACAGCGATATTTAAAATCTGTCCCTGAATTTTAGGCCTTTGTCCCCAATTATGTTTGGCTTTGTGCAGATTTATTGCACTGAAAGATTTAGAGATAAGAATCTGTCACAAATACAAACAGAATGCATATATTAAGAGAAACACCATTTTAAATAAAATAAATGCTTGTATATTATTTTCTGATGACTTACAAAAGTGACTACTAGTACTTTACTGTAGAAGACAAACAGATGTAATCCAGTTAAGAAGGTCTTTTTATACATATCTGAGATTTTCTAGACAAACCTGCGATAAACTTTTTACAGATATGTCACTTCCTAATACTCTATCAAGACTGAAACCTCAGTCACAACTATTTCAGTCACCATGAGTGTCATGTGAAGACTTCAGAAAAATGCCTATCTGCTTTGGATTTGTCAAGGTAAGCAATGATTCTTTTTATTTATTCTGTAGGGCTCTAACCTAAACAAAAAATCAAAATTTTTTAATTTATTAAGGTTAGAACTAAATATAGAATCACAATAGTTTTATTTTTTGTTTTTCACCAGCAAATTGACCTTTGTAAAATTATGTATTTCTTAGCCCTTCTCCTTGAATCAGTTAAGGCCTCCATGTTTCCTTCATCCTTTGCACTCCTTAACTCTTTCTCTCTTCTGTTTCTGGGTCTCACTTGCAATCTGTTTTTTTTCTGAAGTTTCTTTCACTGCTGTCACTACCTCTGGGAATCCACAATGACCAGCTCTCTTAACATTCCCATCCTCAGTGATCCACTCACACGTGGCAGCCCCCACTGTGACTCAAGCAAGGAGTGTGTTTGTTATGGGAGAAACTTCACATGAAGGTGCCAAATGGTGCAAGCCATCATGCTGCTCTGAGGGAGGTAGGACTAGATGGGAATCCCATGACAATGCAAATATAATTGGGTTTCTATACTTAAGTATCTCTCTCTCTCTCTCTGACATAATGGGCTAACACCTTGAGCTGAAACTATAACTGATGCCATAATGTTTCCACCTACAAACAGAGCTATTATTAATTTACCTACCCACCTTACATTACAGCAACCACTGTTGGCATTGCTGCTGTCACCACTGGTGCCCTTAGTACACCTTCTCAATCTCCTCCCATGGAAAGATGACCCGGCAATGCCTCATCAGCAATGTCAGTAGCACAACAGGCAGCACACTCATCTGTGGTGCAAAAGGCTGCAGGTTCCATTCCCACACCAGGAAGATTGATCACTGACACTGCAGTGCAGCAGAAGGGGTGGGGGATGCTGCAGTTTTGAGTATTTCATTCTTCAAATGAGACATTAAACCAAAGTCTCATTTGCTTGAGTTGGTGGTAGCTCAGGTGGATTTAAAAGATCCCATGTCACCTAACAAAAAAAAGAGTTGTTGTTTGTCTTTTGGCTTTTCCCGGTTAGGGGTCGCCACAGCGGAACTCCGGTCCGCTAATGATTGGCAGTTGTGTTTTATGGTGTCGAATTGCCAGCCTGATGCCCAACCTTCAACGAAGGCATGCCCATTCAACGCATGTCTTTCGAACGCCCACTCGACCGCGGGGAGGACATGCAGACTCCACACAGAAGGCACTCCCAACCCGGCATGGCATTTATTCAAAAGCATTATTTACAAAACATATTTACAAGTTTACAAATATACAATTGCCATTGCCTATACATTTATAACTATCTTATTATACCAAGTTTCCAACCTCATTAGACTCCCCTCCTTTTTCCAGAATCACCATCTGATTTTACTCAATACTGTCGCCAAAAAGCATTTTCCATTAAGCATAATTTAATTTATCCTTTCATTCCAAATAACATAAAACATTTTTATCTATTCTAACATATTCTTTACTTCTGTTCTTATAATCTCATAATCTAATCACATCCACATTTATCTTTTCCACTTTTTTGTATACATTTTCAACCATTTTTTTCTACTCTTTTACATTTTCAGAAAAAACATGCTCAGCAGTTTCCTCCTCCCCACAATGTAAACAAATGTTTTTCACTTTCTTATTAAACTATTTCTTATTTTGATAGATTTTAATTTTTCTTCTGCTAGATTGTCCCATGATTTAACATAATATTGCATCATTATTTTCTTATACCATACTTTTCCCTCCTTTTCTATTTCATCAGTTTATTTTTCACATTATTTTTTCTTGATAACATAAAATCTCTTCATTTATAGATTCTTTTTCACTTTTACTCATTTTTACCATATCTGAAACTTTAGCATACTTAAGAGGAGGTTAGAAAAGATTTGGAAGCAAGACTGGAAAAGCAATTTACAACCAAACAATGGGAAGACATATGCATGGCTCCTAAGTATGCAACCAAGTTCAGAAGGATTAGGATCTTTTCTTGGAAGTGTTTGCATAGGTATTTTTAGACCCCGGGCAAGCTTCAAATAAATTTTCCTCAGGTAAATAGCACATTTTGGAGGTGTGATGGAGAAGAAAGTGATGATTGGGAATATATGCTTTCAGATTATGATGAGTTAGAGTACTCTGTAGGGAACTTTTAAAATCTTCCATCAGAAATATTGGGTGACCAAGTGGCTGTAAGGAAAGAAATAATTCTTCTGAGCTGGGATACAGAATTTGAATTGCCTAGATACACTAAGGACTTATTAAGTTTGATTCTGTTGGTTGCCAAAAAAAGCAATTACTAGAAAATGGAAATCAAAGTCTAACCATCTACATTTGAGGTACTAAATATTAGAAAATAGATAAAAGAACTGGAAAAGGGAATGAGCAAATTAAATAGAAATAAATGGAAATTGTGGGAACAATACATGCATAATAATGTTCAAGAGGAGGAGTAATGAGGTTTAAGGGGAGGCAGAAATTCAGCAATTTTTTGTAATCGTGGACTGATGGTAGTAGCAAAGAAAATATGTGTGATGTATATTGTATCTAAATGGAAGATGTCAAAATGGTTTGTTTTCTTTTCTGTTAATGCATGTTTGCCTACGTCTTAAGTGATAACTTAATAAACTTGTTTAAAAAAAAAAATGTTATCATACTTACATTTAAGCATTTTTACAACTATCATCTCATTTTTTCATTTAGCTACTTAAACACTTTATATAAATTCAGTAAGCAGTATATACTACTGGGTTAATTATCTCTAAACCTCCTTCCTCTTATTTAAATACAAAACTCCTCCTTTTACTGGATTTGATCTAGAACAGATATAAATGAAAAAAATATCTGCAATAATTATTTTTCAAACACTGTTGGCAACACACATACTTTTGTTAAATATGCTATTTGTTTTCCACAACGAATACATTTCTTTTAATTCTTGTATTATTTTTCCCACTGGATTCTGCTTACATTCTTATTCCAAAGAAATAAACTTTCAAGACCGGAAAAACAAACTAGTGAAAACCACCGCTAATTTAAAAGCCAAGAACTCGACTCAGGCCAGTCCAAAACGTAAAAAACATGAAAAACAACAAATTTTATAAAACATTCCCACCATTACAAGTGAGTTTAAATACCAGCATTGAAACACTTAACCACGCCCCTTGCTCTCCCTTTAGCTCCTTAAAGGTACAGATTACAGCTAACTAAGGTGCATTTGCAATTCTCTATTAACATAATAAAAAATAAAAAATTCATACACCGAGACTGTAATGATAGCAGGCTTTGAAACTGAAAGAAAAAAGCCCAATATTTTGATTATTAAACTGTATAAAGTAGATAAATATGTAAAATATATAATAACATAAAAATAAAAATGTTCAACCTACAGCATAAATACTAATAATGGAAGCGACGCCTCTAATCAAAAATTACCTATGCATACATTGTATCTTGCCTGCTTTCAAGTAAAATAACTAATGTAATGATTATAATAAATATAATGAAATGAATGCATACTGTCCTAAGTATCTAAATAACTAGAACAGCTACCCAAGAAAAATAATATAATATTAATCATATCTCACTAAATAATAAAAATAATAATATAGAAATATAAAATATGACATGTAACATATAATATAACATAAATTTAGGCTACTCAGTATAGGTTTAATACTGTCATTAAATAAAACAGGTCTAAAAGTTAGCATATCTAGACCTAAAATTACTAAATAATAAAATATGAATCAATAATATATATTGTAAAATAATGATAATGATGTATAATCATAACAATAACTGATAACTATTAACCCTCCACCACTGTCGACTAATAAAGAGTTATAAAACCATTAATTTGTCGACTCTCATTTTTCATTTTTTGACTCTCATTTAAAAAAAAAAAAAAAAAAACTGTGAGAATAAACAGCTCGTCACCTCTTCAAACTTTTAGGTTTTAAAAAACAGCTAATGGATAATGAGCTGTTAAGACCAGGGGCGATATGCTTCCAATCTTAATTGCCAAAGAAGCTCTTTACATTCTAATCTATATGTCTCAGGTCCATAAGAATTGGTATTATACAGTTGATCTATAACCATAAAAAAGAAGTTATGTCCTTACCATAACGTTCCATGTGGAGTGTTCATCTTGCCTTTGTTCTTACACACGGGTTCTGAGCCGATCCTCGGCTCCAAGTCGGCCGCATCGCAAAGCTCTGCATCTCAGAGAAGCTCGAGACCAGACTATATCCCACAATCCTCCCTGCCATTACTCAGATCTAGTTTGCAAACAAACCAGAGCGATAAACCAATACCTCAGGTGCAAGAACTACACACTCTCTCAGACATCCAGAGACACTTTCTCACCATAGCAAAATAACTAAGGGTAGTAGCATATACCCCATGAGACACAGAATCATATACCCCGGAAGGGGTTAAGACATTTCAATCAGAGTCTAGTCCTATCCGTTCTTCCAAAACACATTGGAGGGGGAAGGGAGGGAATGTAAGAACAAAGGCGAGATGAACACTCCACATGGAACGTTATGGCAAGGACATAACTTCTTTATGTGAGAGTGTTCAATCTCGCCGTTTGTTCTTACACACGGGTAGCGTCCCTAGCTCTGTCACCCCGAGTGACTCATGGAAGAACGTTCCTAAGCACAGTGGAACCAAAAGATGTCCTGTCTTTGGAGGCTTTGTCAACTCTACAATGAGTGATGAAAGTATGTGGCTTAGACCACGTGGCTGCTGCACAAATCGTGTCCAAAGGCAAACGAGCTGCATGAGCCATGGAAGTGGAAACGGATCTGGTAGAATGGGCCTTAGGTTTGGTAGGTAAGGACTAATTCGACTTAAGAGTATACAAAGGCTATACAATCAGCAAGCCATTTAGATAATGTACGTTTTGTAACTGCCATGCCCTTTTTATTGTCTGCAAACGCGACAAAGAGCTGATCTGTCTTCCTGTAACTTTTAGTCCTATCCAAATAAAATCTTAACTGCCTGTGAACATCCAACTTGTGCAGCATATACTCCAACTTGTTAGTATGGTTCTTGAAGAAGGTAGGGAGTTCTATGGATTGGTTAATATTTGTGACGGAACATACCTTTGGAAGGAAAGATGGATTTGTACGCAAAGAGACTCTATCTGGGTGGAAAATCAAGTAAGGTGGTCTGATCGATAATGGTTGTAGCTCTGATACTCTTCGAGCTGAAGTAACAGCTACGAGAAAAAGTGTCTTCCACGATAAGAACTTTAGGAGGCAGGACGAAGCAGGTTCGAAGGGTGGCAACATGAGTTGTGACAGTAACAAATTTAAACTCCATGGAAAGAAAGGCTTCCTGATGGGCAGCCGAAGATGGAAGGTTCCTTTCATAAAAGTCTTACAAAGTCTGTGAGACATAATGGGAGAACCGTCCTCACCAATATGGAAGTTCAATATGGCCGCCAACTGTACTCTTAGTGTGGAAGTAGAGGCTCCTTCGTGAAAGAGGATAGATAAAAATTCCAATACTTTATGCAAAGGATTTACCAGGTGGTCTAAGTGTTGGCTAGACGCCCAGTATACAAAGCGTTTCCATATACTCCTGTAGAGTTTTGTAGTGGAAGCTTTATGAGAGGCAACTAGAATGTGTTGAACTGCCGGAGAAAGTAGATCATACCTGGCTAGGCAGGGAAGCGGAGCAGCCAAGCTTCTAGTTTGAGGGATTGAAGAGATGGGTGAGGAACTCCCGACGAATGGGTCAGTAGATCTGGTACTGGGTCCAGAATCCACGGTTCCTCTGTTTGATGGGCTCGAAGAAAGGGGAACCATATCTGCCGAGGCCAGAATGGGGCTATGAGTATTATTGTCCTTTCCAGGTTCCTGGCTTTCTGTAGAAATCTGGGAATCAAGGGGGTAGGTGGGAATGCATATAGGAGACCCGGGGGCCAATCGTGTATCAGTGCGTCCCTGGGGACATCCCCCGGAGGGGGTAGAAAGGCAAAGTAGCTTCTGCATTTTGCATTCAACGGGGAAGCAAATAGATCGCAGCAAGGCTGGCCCCATCTGCGGCAGATCTTTTCCGCCATCTGTGGATTGAGGGACCACTCGTGAGGTAACAGGATGGCTCTGTTCAACCTGTCCGCAATGACGTTGGATGACCCCGGGATGTGCATTGCTATCAGAAAGCGACCCATGGACTCTGCCCATTGCCAAATTCTCATGGCCTCTCTGCATAATGGTCAAGACCTGGTTCCCCCTTGCTTGTTTATGTACCAGACCACAGACATGTTGTCCGTCTGAACTGCCACTGTTCCTAGAGGTAAGAGGGCTTGGAAGTGTTGCAACGCCAGGAACAATGCCCTCAGCTCCAGAACATTTATGTGCAGGCTGTACTCCATGTTGGACCATTCCCCTTGGACTGTTCTTCCCTGAAATAGACCCCCCCACCCTATCAGAGAAGCGTCCGTGGTTATTGTGGCCGTCGGACTGGGTAGAACAAACGGACGATCCATAGTGAGATCCTGACTGTACACCCACCATGAGAGGTCTCGTCTGCAAGAGTCTGTTATCAGAATCTCATGCGCTAGGGGTAAATGCTGGAACGACCACTGCGCGAAAAGCAGCCATTGGAGGATCCTCATGTGTAATCTTCCCATAGGAACTGCGATCAGGGACGCAGCCATTAGTCCCAAAACTTTCAACACCAGTTTGGCCGGGACTTTCCTGCTCTGTAGTAGAAGAACAACCTGTTGTTTGAGGGTTGACGCCCTTATTGGAGGGAGCTTTACCAGTGTTAATCGTGTATCTAGGTCTGCTCCAATGAATGAAATATGCTGTGAGGGCGATAAGGCAGACTTTTCGAAGTTTATCGAAATCCCTAGGTGGGAACAAAGGTCGACTGTGTAGTCTCTGACTTGCATGAGGCGACGCTCGGTGGTGGCGGTGAGGAGCCAGTCGTCCAGATAGGGAAACACCTGGAATCCTTGTCATCTCAAGTGAGACGCAACTACTGCCATGTATTTGGTGAATACCCTGGGGGCTGAGGTGAGTCCAAAGGGCAGAGCTCGAAACTGAAAGTGACTGGCTCCCAGCCGGAAGCGCAGGTGATCTCTGGACGGTCTGGCCATTTTGATGTGGTAGTACACGTCTTTGAGATCTATCGAGCACATCCAATCGTCCTTCTGCAAAAATGGAAGGATCGATTGAAGCGTGACCATCCGGAACTTCTCCTTCTTCACGAAGGTGTTGAGATTGCTGAGATCCAAAATCGGTCTCCAGTCCCCTGTCTTTTTTGGAACTAAAAAGAACCTTGAGTAAGTTCCGGATCCTCTTTGGTCCGCCGGGACTGGTTGGATGACTCTGTTTTTGAGCAGCTTTGAAATTTCTATTGCTGCTGGGCTTCGCAGATGGGGTGGCACATCTGGAAACCTTCTTTGTTGAGGTGGAGTTGATATGAAGGGGATTTTGTATCCTCTGGTTATAATGCTTTTTACCCAGGAATCTGAGGTAATATTTAGCCAGGCCTGTGGGTATAAAGCCAAGCGACCCCCGACTGCCTCCAGAGCAGGACAGCCGGGCCTCTGTTCAGGAGTGCTGGAAAGGCTTCCCAGGGACAGTATCCCTGTCGCCTTGGTTATGCGGACCCCCTCTGCCGCCGGGGCGGCGTCTTCCATTTCTACCCCCCCTCTGCCTCTGGAGGGGGTATCACTCCGTGTGGCTTGGAAAGATCCCAGAGTCTTACGGAACCACATTTTCCCGCCTCGTTGCCCTTTTAGGGTACGGTCTAGTTGGAGCGGAAAAACGGACCCCGACAGCAGACAAGGTCTTTCCCTCTTGCTCACACCGAGTCAGAGTCTCCTTCACCTTGGGCCCGAACAGTGTGCCACCATCAAAGGGGGAATTGGCAAAGGAAGACTTGAAGTCTTCCGCAAAGGAGCACAGCCGCATCCAGGATTGTCTTCGTAGAGCAATCGCTGAAGCTGCAGCTCTACTCGATCCTTCGGCCGCATACGAGATGAGCCTCATGGATGAGTTTACTATGGAGGTAAGGGTGTTAAGTTGTGCTGTTACCTTATCTGAAACAGCAGCATCTGTGTTACCCTGGAGGGTATCTGTCAGCTCCTTGATGAGATCCCTCTGCAGACGTGCAAAATGTGTCAAATCATTTAGCGAACGCATGGAAAAAGTCGCTGAACTAAAAACGCGCTTCCCGTATCTGTCCATAGCCCTAGAATCCTTATTAGGAGGATGAACAGATGAGGAAGACTCAGACATCTCCTTTTTCGTGGCTGCCGCCACCACCATAGCATCGACCGGAACTCCCTTGGTGAGATAAGTCTTGTCCTGGGGGGCGGTGATAAATTTGTTTGGTTTTCGAGGAACTGGTTCCACTGTGTCAGGTGTCTCCCACGCCCTTCGAGCAATCAATTCCATTAATTCATCGAAGGGCGGAGTCACCCAGGAGGTAGAAGGTTGAGCCCCAAAAGCCTTCAGCAGCACCGACTCGTCCTCAGTGGGGGCTAAAGACTGCCAATCACCCCTCTGTTTTAAGATCTCCAGGATGTCTGCAAATGACACATCCTCAGAGGGGGATTTTGGGGACCCCTCTGCCTCATCCAAGTCGGTGTCAGACGTTAGAGATTCCTGCGGGGAATCTATGTGCCTCCTCTTGCACAACCTTTTCCTCGGGACCTCATCAGAGGGGGCTTCCGGTGAGGCCTCCAAGGAACAGGGGGAACCCTCTGGGGGTGGCTGAGGCAATGGGGCTCTACACTTTGGATGGGTCGTGGGGGCAGAAACAGAAAGCGGCCCTTTAGGGGAAGGAGAAGACGCCTCTGATGAAGTGGTTGTCTGTGCAGACAATACCTTCCTCATAAGGTCAAAAGCCCCTGAACCCCGGGCCGAGGAATCCCCCGGTTCTGAAGAACACGGGAGCATCCCAGACACGGGGGGCCGTGGGCTCCGACCCCGAGGACGGAGCCGAGCCAATCTGCGCTGAGGCCTTGAGAGGGAGAGTCGGCACCGAGGAGAGACAGTCGGCTCCGCAACTCACCTACAGGTTCCAAAGGAGTCGAAGTCAATGGTGTCGATCGTGCAATGGACGGTTTCGGCATCGAGGGCTCCACTATCATCAGCTCATCCTCTCCCGGCTCCGAGAACTGGATGGGTCTCAAAGGAGGACCTGCTGGAGACATGGGGAGGCCTTCTAGTTTCGACACCAATTGAGAGGAAACTGCAATCAACTTGGAAAGGGCCATGTTTTCCATGAGTTTCTGCATGACACGATCCACATCTGTCTCAGATAACGGTCTGGAAGAACGGGTCGAAGGAGCCAAAGATGGCACCGACCGAAGAATGGACGGTGGCGGCAGCTCCGACACCGGTTCCAAGATCTGGGGCTCCGTGAAAGATAAACGTTCGATGCTTGGCCCCAAGGTCTGTGGAACCGGTGAACGAACCTTCGAAGATGAACTCAGAGCCGATGACTTGGGCTCCGACATCTTCGATCCCTTCGAGGACTTAGAAGCCTGATCCGATTTGTCTAAAGCCTCCTGAAAGGCAGGCTTAAGTAACCCTCTATCTATAAGCTTCCTGCGTCTATCTGTCATGACCCTCCCGCTAAAGGAATGACATATAGAGCAATCCTCTTGCAGGTGGAGAGGGCCAAGTCAGTAAACGCAGGACGCGTGGTTGTCAGTGATAGACATTTTCTGCCCACATTGACATCTTTTAAAGCCAGATTTGGCTTTCTCCGACATGACTGGTAGAAGTAATGACACTTTACTAGGTTTAATTGACAAGAAAAAACTACCAATAACTAATTAACTAACTTCTATGTATATGTATATATATATACATATATATATATATATATATATATATATATATATATATATAGTGAATATCTATATAAAGTGTAGAAAGAACACTCAAAAACCACACCAACAGAAAAAAGGGTAGGCCACAAAAGGTGCCTTAAGAATAATATTGTACAATATTATGTTAATAACACTCACACACACTTCCTATACTATAACTAAGTATTAGGAACTTTTTTACAAAAAAAAAGAAAGTAGCTTATCTGAAAAATAGCAAAAATTAGCAAATTCTCCTCTGGTCCGAGCTCTCCTCGATCCGATCTGTTGCAGCGGCAAACTAGATCTGGGTAATGGCAGGGAGGATTGTTGGATATAGTCTGGTCTCGAGCTTCTCTGAGATGCAGAGCTTTGCGATGCGGCTGACTCGGAGCCGAAGATTGGCTCCGAACCCGTGTGTAAGAACAAACGGCGAGATTGAACACACTCACATTGTAAACTCATGGTTTGTGTTGTTCTGAATGTGCATAGCCAAAGCATTGTCCATTTTCATTCTTCTTATGGCATACAAATGCTCGTACATTCTTTCCTGGAGTTTCCTCTCAGTCTTGCCAATGTAAAAACTGGGGCATGATGAACATTGAGCAAGGTATACCACTTGGGTACTGGAACAAGTGAAACGTCCCCTGATGAAGAATTTCCTGTTCTTAACTGTAAAGGCTGTAAAAGCTGTACCTGCCTGGACAAATCTGCAATACTTGCACATATTACATTTATACATCCCTGATCTTGATGTTACTAAATTTCGCGTAGATTCCAGAATATTTTTGATGTTAGGGCCCCTTCTGTATGTTATCAATGGGGCTTTATCAAAAATTGGACCTCCAAGTAACTCAGGGGTTAGTAATCGCCAGTTCCTCTTAATTATAGTAACTATGTCATTGGCATCTGTATTAAAAGTTAAAATAAAACTGGACCTGGACATGTTTCACTGAGAATCAGGGCATACAGGTGATGGTGAATGACTCAATTCAGGAACAACATGGCTCAAGATAGAAGAAAAATAGCCATTAGCTCTCTTGGTCTTGACTTCAAAACACAACTCATCAATCAAGGTTTCTGGATAACCTCGATCTCAAAAAATGAAAAATGAGAGTCGACAAATGAATGGTTTTATAACTCTATTAGTCGACAGTGGTGGAGGGTTAATAGTTATCAGTTATTGTTATGATTATACATCATTATCATTATTTTACAATATATATTATTGATTCATATTTTATTATTTAGTAATTTTAGGTCTAGATACGCTAACTTTTAGACCTGTTTTATTTAATGACAATATTAAACCTATACTGAGTAGCCTAAATTTATGTTATATTATATGTTACATGTCATATTTTATATTTCTATATTATTATTTTTATTATTTAGTGAGATATGATTAATATTATATTATTTTTCTTGGGTAGCTGTTCTAGTTATTTAGATACTTAGGACAGTATGCATTCATTTCATTATATTTATTATAATCATTACATTAGTTATTTTACTTGAAAGCAGGCAAGGTACAATGTATGCATAGGTAATTTTTGATTAGGAAGCGTCGCGCTTCCATTATTAGTAATTATGCTGTAGGTTGAACATTGTTATTTTTATGTTATTATATATTTTACATATTTATCTACTTTATACAGTTTAATAATCAAAATATTGGGCATTTTTCAAAGCCTGCTATTATTACAGTCTCGGTGTATGAATTTTTTATTATGTTAATAGAGAATTGCAAATGCACCTTAGTTAGCTGTGATCTGTACCTTTAAGGAGCTAAAGGGAGAGCAAGGGGCGTGGTTAAGTGTTTCAATGCTGGTATTTAAACTCATTTGTAATGGTGGGAATGTTTTATAAAATTTGTTGTTTTTCGTGTTTTTTACATTTTGGACTGGCCTGAGTCGAGTTCTTGGCTTTTGAATTAGCGGTGGTTTTCGCTACATTCTTATTCCCACATTTTATACTTAACACAGAGATGTCATTAATTATAAATACATTCCCCCATCCTAAACACGTCACTTAATCCTTTACTTTTCTATTTGTTGTCAAGCCTACCATTTCTAAACAATTATATAGACAAAATATTACTTGTTTTATCCAAGTCTTATTATTTACAACTATTATATCATCTGCAAAAGTTAACAAATCTGGATTTCTTAATCCTTCGGGAGTTATGTACCCAGCCTCCTTCATTTTATGTTATTTCTTTTACAATCACATTCATAATAAAACCAATAAATATGCAACTCACTGGACATCCCTTTCATGTACCCCTCCTCATATGTATTTCTTTATCTAACCAACCTAACCATTTACTACAATTTTTATTTCATTACTACATGTGTACATACATAATTTTCTAATTCTCTCTCTTACACTGTCCAAAATGTAATGTCTTTTTTTTTATCAAATTCCGTATTATAAGTTTAGCTTCTTGTCTTCTATTTAAGTCATTCACAATCTATCACTAATAATTCTTGACATCCTTTCCCTTTACAATATATACATACTATCCGTCATAATGCTTTCCATCTTAATTTCAAATCACTTCTGTATTATTTTCATAAAGTCACTATTACTTAGTACTAGACTCCATTTTTTACTTGACTTTTATCTTCTTTCTTCCAAATGAAATTAAGCATTCTAGTACACAATTCTTTATACATGAAATTTTCATTTAATGATTCATTTAAAACCTTAAAAATATTCCTTTGCACTCCTTTGAAATTTTTTATGCATTTCATATCCTAGTCCATCTCATCCTGCAGCTGATCTATTTTCACTTGTCCTAATACTTAAGACTCATATAGAGAAAGCAGCTTTTCAAACTCTTTATCTTCTTGCTCTGAAAACATTTTTTACTTGCCACATTTCTTTCACTTTCCTTTTTCTTTAAATCCTTTTTCTTTAAATATTTCTTATATAGACCCTACTATAATATTCACAATTTGTTCCTGTTTTTTTTCTGTTTCTCCTTTTGCATATTTTATTTCTCTTAACACTACCACCTTCCTTTAGTAAATTTACTGACATATGCTGATACTACTTTTCTTCTTCCTTGCAAAAAATATATTTGCTTGAATAATAATCTCCCTATACAATGCTTTCTTTATAAACATATCCTCTGTTCATTATTTTCTAAAATTTCTAATGCATATTTATATGCTCTCCTCTAAGCACCATTTTTTATATTTTTCCTTAAAAATCATCCACAATTCAGACCAATTTTTATAAAATGCTTTCACAGTATTTTGCTCTCTCCATAACTGTATTATTAATCTTGTTCCTTCATCCCATTTTTTTAATTTAGCCTTTTTATTCCTTTGCCTATTTTTATAACTTTCTTGTTTTGTTTTATCCCTTTCCATATCATAAGATGATCAGAAAATCCTGTTTAAATTTCCTGTTCTTCTATTAGTCCTTCTGACACTACAAAGTAATCCATTTCTGTTCCATAATTATCCTTTCTATAAGTACATGACTTTTTAACCCAAAGAATTATCACAACTCATAACTTCTGACTTTTCTTACATCAGTTTCTTTTTTATATTTATCTTTTAAATCAAAATGAAAATCTCCTGTTACTATAATATTCATATTTATCACTACATACTCTAGAACCTGGTGAAATAAACTTTCCTTTTCTTTAAAGGTAACATAAGGACGTAATTCTATATACTTGTTCTTTCCATCTTAAAGCCACAATAGTTAATCTTGACAGTCTTGCTAATGTTACATCTAATATTTTCAATGAATTTCTGTAACATATGGCTATACCAGAACAGCGGTTATTTCCCAAATTCCGAATTACCCCCCCCCCATAAATTTTCAGTTTACAATCTTTCTTTAGTCATTAAAAATCTCGCATCTTCTAATATAACTAATTTTATATCACATTTACTGCACCATTCCAAAACTCCTATCCTTCTCAGTATGGCCCTAATACTATTCATGTTTAAAGAAAGGACTCTAAAATGATTGCTTTCCATTTTCATTTACTTTCTAGAAATTGTAATTGTATTTTTTCATCCTGTTCCTTTCTTTTTTCTTTTATACTAATCTCTATTTTTTCCTTTTACTCTTTAACCTATAGAATTACTTTTCCCTTGGGAGGGTGGCCAAATGGTTAAGGTGTTTGCTTTACAAACACAAGGTACAGGGTTTGAATTTCACTGGGGATAATTGGCTAGGCTTAAAATGTCTCGCAAGGGCAGTTAGCCTAGTACTAATCTATGAACCTATGAACTACTTCCCAATTTATATCTTCCACATCACTTAATTCAAAACCTTCCTCTATTTCCTCATTTTTCTTTCTTTCTCTATTTTATCTAATTTATCTTCCATGTCTGCCACTTCTGGTGCTTCCTCTCCTTTTTCATTTTCTTCCTTTTTTCATTTTCCTTATTATCAGTTTCGGTTTTGCAATTCATCCATACATGCCCAATTTTGTTATATTTATAAAATTTCGGTTCATATTTTCTTGCATCATGACCCAGTTCCACACAAATATAACATTTCTTTTTATCACAGTTATTTATCAAATGTCCTTTTCAAAAAAAAAAAAAAAAGTTTATGTTTGGGTTGTATCCAGTATTATACCACACCCTTATTTCTTTCAACATTTATCATATTTGGAATATGTATAATTTTGTCCTTTTCTATTTTTAACATAATATTATAGTCCCATCCACCAGAAAATAAATTCATTTTATCATGAACCTTTACAATGTCCAGCACTTCTTTGAATTAGTGTTTTGAATGTTCTTTCAAAGTCTTTCTACTTCTTTTTGAAATTGCAGATAATTCTTCGTTTTTGTTTCCCTGTTAAAGGCTTTTATTACATGTACTTTCCAAGGATTACAGTTCTTTTCATATTCTCCAAGAAAATGTTCCATTGCATAAACAGTCTCAAATAAAATACCACAATGTTTCTTCACTAATAAGTGCTCTTACCTCTTGAGTTACACCCAAACTATTAAGTTGTCCCAAACTTCATACCTGTCTAGTTCTTTTTCTTTATTTTTAATCATCATCATATACTTCTGCTTAACATTATCTTCTACCTTTTACTTTCCTGTTACTGCTCTTGCACCCTCTTTCACCTTTTCAGCATAAGACAAAATTGACTCCACCATCTTTTTGAATTTTTTCCACATTGTCTCCCCAAGACACCTCTTCTTCATTCTCCAGCTCGCTCTGCATCAGCAATTCCTTCAATATATTATCCTGCAACCCTCCCAACTAGAGGGTTGTAATAACACAAGACTCACCTGCTGATTCCTCATTTCCAGTTTCAGCAAAAAGGTTTTGCTGAAAAAAAATTTCCGAATCCTCCACAATCTTGCTAATACTCTCCACATTATTGGCATTTGTCTCTGAGCCTTCCTCTCCATCTTTTCCTTGTGATGCACCATCATCCCAGCTACAATTTGGCTAGGAATGGGATGTGTGCATTCCTAAAAGAGTAGGGGCCCTTTATTTAAAAAAACACCAACTTTTACAATAAACTTATAAACATATTTACAATATATGGACAATTTTTTTCTAACAAAATAACAAAAGAACAATTATATTTAGATTTGAGATCCTCATTCAATTTTCCACAACCAAAATCTTATTTTCTTCAACATCTTTGCCAAATCCCATTTTTCATTGAACAAAAGGTCCTTAACTCTCTGGTTCCAAATTAAATTTTTTAGCAATTTTGTTACACACTTTACCATTTTCCTTTATAATAATAATCAGCCACATTTAATTCTCTTACATTTTCTACTACTTCTAAATATTTTAAATCAACTAACTTCTTCCAGAAGGTTTTAATACATGTACATCCAAGAAAACATGCTCACAGATTTCAAATTGTATACAATACAAACAAGTCTTATCTTTTTTCATCTTATATGGCATATTTACTTTCGTTGTGAGCTTTTGTATATTAAGTCTCCATAAAAAATTGTGACATTCAACCATTTCTTTGCATCTTGACATTCTAGCTTGAACTGCAGCAGTTCTAACTTTTGATAACTCTTTCCATGGGTATACACAAAAATGTTTATTCATAATGTTATTATACACTTTTCTTCTATTATCTTCTATTTCAAGTTCAATTTTCCAAAAGAAAAAATTATCTTGATAATATTTATTTCATAATTAATCCATAATCGTCACCTCACAGCAAGAAGTTCTCCCATTCGATTCTCGGCTGGAGCGCCTTCTGTGTGGAGTCTGCATGTCCTCCCCGCGGTCGAGTAGCGTTCAAAAGACATGCGTGAATGGGCGTGCCTTCGCTGAAGGTTAGGCATCTGGCTGTTACTTCGGCACCATAAAAATCTACTGACAATCATTAGCAGACTGGAGTTCCGCTGTGGCGACCCCTAACTGGGAAAAGCTGGAAGAAGAAGACTCCAAATAACAACCATTCTTTTTTATTCTTAGATTTCAATACTTGTACTAGTAATGAATCACCGTTGTGCTCTAAATACTGCAATATTTTAAATAAGGGTTCTGTACAAACTATAGGATTAATCAATCCTAAGTCTCCTTCTTCTCTATTAACATATAATATACCTCTCTACAGAATTCAATCTAGAACCTCAAATAAATGAAAAAAAATAATTTTTACTGTAAATTTGATCTGGGACACTCCTCCCAGTCTAGTGTCATTAGCTCATTCTACCTAATACAGGGAGAACATCTGAGAAGGCCTTCTGTTCCTCCTTTCTCCCTTTCAAAAAAAAAAACAATTTGCCTGAATCTCCTTGTGTTCTGACTGTGCTTCTCAAACATTTTGGAAATCTAGAGTATATTTTAGAGCATTTATTATAACTGTATTTGCCTTAATATTGCTACAACTCAAGTGACCTAGGTTGCACTGCATCTGAATTGTGTGTTTTAGCTGCTTTTCTGTATATATAGACTTCTCTGTATATGCAGACTAGCTACTTATTCAGCTGTATTACTGCCTCTTAAATCATTTTTCAGTTGTGGACTTGCCTTGCTTCATTTAAAAAGTTTTAAATTGCCAATTTTGTAGAGTTTTAATTGCATTTACTGTTTAGGACTACACAAGTGTGTTAGCCTTTTCTGTATTTATTTACTGTATTATTACATTTTTTAGTCTGTTTTAACAAAAAAAAAAAAAAATGATCTTGTTTGCTCGTTTCCCACCTTTCCTAGCCAGTCCAGATCCCAGGCTTTGCTTGTCTCAGGACTTTATTGTCTGTGTGCAGAGCTATCCAGACCTTGCTGTGGTAGAGGGAAGTCCTACTGCTTACTAGTGGGAGTGGTGAGCATTGTACTGCCTATCTAACACTAGAGGAGTGGTTTCCAGCTCTGAAATTGTAATTTTATTATTCTTTTTTGGGCTGATTTGTATCCCTTTCAACTTTCTGGCTTAAAAAAGCGTGTGTTTGCACATTTTTTGCATTGTGCAGAACCACAAGGCTACAGTTAAACTATTCCAGGTTCCAGAAAGTCTGCTCTTCAAATTTTCCCTTAGAACTAGCTGGTTTCTCAGTAGTAGCACTAAAATCTGAACCCCTGTGACTAGCACTTGCTCTAGAACCTGCTGGAAAGCACTAGGAAGCCTGAAACTGATACAAGCACTCAACTCTCTTGTCAATAAGGAGAAATTAATCGTAGGCACTAAACAGCCTATAACTGCAAAGTACCTTGCAAAGGTAAGGGAAAACAGCTCTTATACTTTACAAAAAAAGCACCTAAACAGGCATGTCCAAGGTTCAGCTTCCGGTGATTTCTCCTGTCCACCTGGTGAATCTGGGCATATTGGGGCAATGCGGCAACTGCCTCATGTACACAGAAAACCCTCTCCTCCTACCACCCAACACTACAACCTGCGAGCGATGCACTTTCATAGCCAAACTGGAAGCAAAGCTCTCTCCAGCCAAGATTGTGCTAGACAGTCAAGAGGAGAAGGTTAACATCTGCACTACACCTCAAGCAACTCATAGCCCTTCAAAACCCACACCATCAACAACCACACATAGCAACACTAAACCCACATATGCGGAGGCCCTTAACATTAACCTGCCCAAGCAACAAGGACCTCCGAAGTTGAAACACAAACACCAGTCACAACCAAAGTGACACATAGCTCACAACACCAGTGTACCACCCAACAACAGCCCCTATTTAGTCATAGGTGACTCTATAGTCAGGCACACTGATGTCCCACTCACCAGGCTGAACAAGGAGAAAATTACAGTTTGGTGCCAGGATCCACCACATAACGCATGCACTGAAGTCACTCCACAACAAGTACAAATATGACTCTGTCATTGTCCATGCTGGAGTGAATGACTTGAGACGTACCTCCCTGGACTACATGAAAAGAGACATGGAAGAGCTCTCGGATCATGTGGTCCAGGCAGGTATGACCCTAGCCCTGAGTAGCATCCTGCCTTCGCCCAGAATGATACCACAGTATAAGGACAAAATGATTGACTCACAATTGGCTAAGCTTCTGGTGTCATTCAAAGGGGATTCAGTATCTGTCTGCCTGGGAAGAGATGATCGACAAACCACGATGCTTTGCCAGAGATGGTCTGCACCTGTCACCCCTGGGATTCAGGTTACTGGCTAAAGCTCTTGCCAGCCCTATAGTGCCTTTTTTTAGACAAGGTTCAAAGGACAAAACCACCACCGTAACAGATACAAGCATGCAAAATCTGAAGGTAAGGTTACTCAATGCTAGAAGTCTAAACCTTAAAATGCACTCTCTCGAGGTACTCCTAAAAATGGAGAACATCGATATCTGTGCAGTAACTGAGACCTGGTTCAAAGCTCGAGAGAGCATCCCTGCAATACCAGGCTACAACTCTTACCACCCGTTTTGGCCACAAAACCAAGACCGAAACACTAAAGGTGGAGGAGTGTCCATATTCACCAAGGATATTCACACCTCCAGGCTAGTGGCCCAACACAGTGCATCTGAAATTCTACAGGTGCAACTAACACTAGGTAAGACTGGAATCCAAATTGTAGCTTGCTACAGATCCACCACCATGCCCCAAGATTCTCACTACACCTTTCTAAACATACTGGAAAATATTAAGATACAACCAAACACCCTTATGCTGGGTGATTTCAACTACCCTGCCATTAACTGGGAAAACTACTTGGGTACCAACTCCTCTTCCCAACCGTTCTTGGAATTCATAAATTCCAACGCCCTGGATCAACTAATCCATTGTCCCATCAGGGGCTCCAATATCCTAGACCTGGTCATTACCAACATGGGAGACAGATGCTCCACAACAGTGCTCACCCCCTCATTGGTCAGGTATGACCATAAGCAAATCACCCTTGACATCCACATCCCACCCCCCACCCCAGTAAGGAAACCTCCTTAAAAAAACTTCTCCAAAGCCAACTTCATGCTACTGAAGTCAGAAGTGACAAACGTCATGACACCCATGCAAACAGGATCTGAAAGTTCGACTGCAGAATCCTACACTAAGGCACTGTATGAGCACATCCACTCGTGCATGAATCGTGCCATCCCAAATAGAACCAAGTTGCTCTCCTCCAAAAAAAAGGAAGCCAATCTGGTGGTCCCCTGCTATAAACAAACAATACAACAGAAGGAAGAAACTGTTACAGAAAAGAGGAAAATCCCAGGATGCAAAAAACTCCCTCACCAGCCTCAGTAAGAAGCTGAGATCCCTCATAAAATCCTCATAACCTAGTTACGAAAATAAAATTGCCAAAGATTTCAAAGACAACCACAAGGCATTCTATAGTTATGTCAAGAATCTAAATGGCAATGCTCAGATCTGCTCTGAGCTTCCAACAGAATGGCATTAAATATACTGATCCCAAGGATATTGCCAATATCCTGGCAGATCGATTTAGTGCCAACTTCACCCCCTAAAGGGCCCATCTCAATACCAAAAGATTGCCAAATTCCGGTAATCACGGCCACACAGGTAGAAACAGCACTCTCCAAAGCTAAGAATACAGCATCCATGGGACCAGATGACATCCCAGGCTGTGTACTACATGAACTACAAAATGAACTGGCACCTCACCTAAGTGTCATGTTTAATCATAGCCTCACCTCAGGCTTTGTGCCCACTGAGTGGCACACAGCTACAGTTATCCCACTCCACAAGAGGGGATCCACCTTGGATCCCGGGAACTACCATGCCATCAGTCTGACGAGCCTGATCTGCAAGGGCATGGAACGCATTATCACGGAACTTATAAACAAAGACATTGGCAAGTTTCAAACACTGGACCCCACCCAGTTTTGGTTTGTGAAGGGCCGATCCTGTCTCCTGAACCTGACTGACTTTTTCGAATCAGTCTCCAGAGATGTGGACGAGGGTAAGGTGGTCCACACAGCCTCTCTGGACCTTGCCAAGGCCTTCGACACCATCCCCCACTCTGGAATCATAAATAAACTTACTAAGCTGGGCATAAATCCCTACATCACTCAATGGGTTGCCAACTGGCTTACTGACAGAACCCAGACTGTAAAAGTAGCTGGCTCCAAATCCAGCTCCAGACAAGTGACAAGTGGAGTACCTCAGGGTTCAGTCCTGGGACCACTCTTGTTTAGCATCTACTTCTCTGAAGTACAGGCCAACACTAAGGGACTCTGGCTAACAAAGTTCGCAGATGACTGCAAACTGGGAGCCATTATTGAATCCCCAAATGATGTGGATATTCTACAGAAGAGCCTTACAGAAACAGATGCCTGGTGCCCGAGCCATGGGCTCAAGCTTAATGCCAAGAAATGTATTATTATTATTTATTTATTATTTATTTATTTAAATTTGTTGACCAGGAGTGTCCGACTGGACGTAGGTCAATTTTCAGCGGAGGCCCGGGAAGAAAAGCTCCACAGTTAAAATAAACAGACAGTAGTTACATTGGATTACATAGTGATTAACAATTTAACATAGCAATTACTTACAACATATTTACAGATGAAGAACATAGTACATCAGTAGACAACTAGAATCTTTATCTCTGAAGTACATAACAGACATTAACAAATGTTACAATGAGAAGTTCCTGCTTTATAAGTACTAGGCTTATGAGCATCTGAGCTTGCTATAATCAAGGTTGTTAGTGGAGTGGAAAGAAAGGTAGTGGTTGGATGGGGTGGATGATATTAGAGTGGGAGTTGCAAGGGCATAGCCAGCATGTTTTTAGGTGCGCTTTTAGAAAAGTTTTGAAGTGGGTGCATGATGGTACGGAGGTAATTGTGGGTGGGAGTGAGTTCCATAATTTGGCTATGGCGCAAGAGAATAGTGCTTCACCAGCAGAGTTATTGGCTTTAGTGATCTGCAAGTGATTTTTGTTGCTGGATCTTAGTAGTCTGGTGGTGCGATAGGGTTGGAGTAGATTCTGGAGGGATGGGACATTTAGTAGATGGTTTACTAGTTTCTGTGCGAGTGAGAGTTGATATCACTGAAGGAGGTGAGGGAGTTCAAGCCAGCCCAGTTCAGCAAGTGAGAGACAGTGGTGACTACGGTAGGATGCCCCTGTGGCGATTTTGTTGTAGCAGGTCTCTAGCTTGTTTAGATCGCATTGCCTTAGGTTGGTATATATTGGAGAGGCATAAAGTAGGGTGGAGATAAGGTGGGAATTTGCTATTGAAATCTTTGCTGCTTTGGTGAGAAATTGCTTATTTCTGTACAACACTCCTAGTTTTTTGTGGACTTTTTTTATGGTCATGGATATGTGAATGTCAAATTTTAGTTTGTCTATTTCCACTCCTAGCAATTTGGTGTGTTCAGCTGGGTATGTAGTGGTGTTGTCTTTTGCTGTGATGTTAACGTGAGAGTTGTTTTGAGTATGTTTGGTGGGTTGGAAGATGAGTAGTTTAGTTTTGTTTGGGTTGAGTATTAATTGGGCATCGGATAACCATGTTTCAACAGAGGAAAAGGCTTCCTGTGTGACTTTTTGGTAGGGACTGGGCTGAGCAGATGATTGTTGAGTCATCTGCATATTGTATGAGTGTGCCATGTTTGGTGGCAGAGGCTAGATTATTGGTGTAAACAGAGAAGAGTAGGGGTCCAAAGATGGATCCTTGGGGAACCCCTATGGAGACAGGTAGTTGGGGAGATATGTCATTATGCCATACAATGGATTGTTGGCGGTCGGACAGGTAACTCTGAAACCAGTTGGTGACTGATTGTGAGAAGGATAGGTTATTGAGGACAGAGATAAGTTGTTTGTGTGGGACCATGTCAAATGCTGTAGATAGGTCTAGGAAAGTAGCAGAGGAGAGATAGCCATTGTTTTTATGCTGAAGGATAGTGTTAGCAAAGGAGAGTAAGGCAGTGGTGGTGCTATGGTTTGGTCGGAAACCACGCTGAGTACTGGAAAGGAGGTTGTTAGTAAGGAGGTAGTCTGAGACCTGAGAGTGTATGCATCTTTCTAGTATTTTGGAGAGTGGAGAGAGAATAGCTATGGGGCAGTAACTGGTTAGTTCTGCGGAGGGTCCGCCTTTGTGGAGGGGAATTATATGTGAAACTTTCCACAGTGTGGGAACGTAACTTTCTGACAGAGATCAGTTAATCAAGATGTATACTGGGTAGGCCAGAGCATCAGCTGCGATTTGTAGGTATTCACTTGGGAGGTTGTCTGCTGCTAATTTGGTGGGTTTAAGTTTAGTTAAGAGTTTTTTTATGTTGGAGGTAGGTACAGGAGAAAAAGAGGAGGCAGTGGGGAGATTACTAGTTGAAGGTGTGGGTTGGAGGGGAGGGGGGTTGTGTTGTTTAGCTAGTGATAGTATGGTTTGGGTGAAGTGTGTGTTGAATGAGGTAGCAATATTTTCTGAGGAGTGAGGAATGTTAGGAGGAGGGGTACTGACTTTACCTGGGTGGAGGATGGAGTTTATGGAGGATCAGAATTGTTTGGGGCTGTGTTGTGAGGAGTCTAGGGCAGACTGGTAGTATTGGAATTTGTCCTGTTTTATTAGCTTTTTGACTCTATTGCGTAGATCTAGGAATTTCTGTCTAGTTGAGGGGGTTTTGGTTTTGCACCAGTGCTCCCAGGCTTTATCCCTGTTTTTCATTTCTGACTTAGTGGTTTTCTGTAGCCATGGGGAGGGTTGTGCTTTGGTTCTGGAAAATCTTATGGGGGCATGGTAATTAAGGATGTTCAGGAAGGTAGTATTAAAAAAATTCAACTGCGTCATCTAGACTGAGGTACTTTAGAAGATGCCAGTTACATTCTTTGAGGGATGAGATGAATGTGAGTGGGTTAAAGTTTAGTTTTTTAAGTATTTGACGGTAGATGACATGTTTAGATTGGTATAGGTATTTTTTGAGTAGGAATGTTGGGGAGTGATCACTGAGGCTATCTGATAAGCAGCCTGTTATATATGACTGGGGGCTCTTACTGACTAGTATCCAATCCAGGGTAGTGTGCTTGCTGGAGTTTTTATTTATCCTGGTTGGCGACTGGACTAGTTGGGTGAAGCCATGAAGGTGTACATGATGGGTTGGACTGTTGACAGAACAGGATTGCCAGTTAATACTGAAATCACCTAAAATGATAGTTTCTTGGGGGAGATGGTGGGTAGACCAGCTGAGGAGGTTTTCTAGTGGAGGGATGTTTTGGCCAGGTGGGAAGTAGCATCCAATTATGTTGATGGTTTTATTTTGGTTTATTTTGAGAAATGTATAGTTATCCCCTTTGGAAAAAAAACATGTACCCATGAATTACCACATAGGTGGCAGTACACTAAACATTGAACGTGTGATGAGAGACTTAGGGGCACAGGTGGACAGTGGTCTCACTTTCGATAACCACATCGCCACAACAGTCAGGAAATCCTTCTATGTGGCACACCTCATCACTAAGGGCTTTTCATCCAGAAAAATGGAGGTCATTGTCCCACTGTACTCATCCCTCATTAGACCCATTATAGAGTATAATGCCCCGTTTGGTATGTACCTCACAAGACATCTGCAACAGTTGGAAAGGCCACAGAAATACCTCACTAAAAGAATCACAGGCCTAAAACAGATGCCATATGCTGACCGTCTAAAAAAACTCCAGCTATACTCTGTGGCATATTGTCTACTCAGAGGCGATCTCTGCTAAACATACAAGGCCATGTCAAACCCTGAGTTGTTGGACATGCTCCACTTAAAGAAATCCCAATACCTCAGAGCCACATGCTCCAGGGATCTAAACGTTGTCATCACAATGAACAAAACATGCTGGAGGGATAGGTTCCTGACCCAGAGACTCCCCATACTCTGGAACAGACTTGCCCATACATGTCAAGCAGAGCGCCTCCTTGCCCCTCTTCAAAAGGAACCTTGATGATTGGATGGGAGATAGGAAATTCACCCCAGGGATCATATCAGTCACCCTGCTAGACAGGATACAGAGAAGTAAATATTGTGGGAAGAAATATCCAGGGAATTGTTATGGCTAGGCTTGTATAGGCCCTAGGGCCGATAGCCTAGTACCAACCTATGAACCTATGAAATGATAGCATAAACTTCCTTTTCAAATAAAACAGGCATACTAAAGACATTTGCCAAATATGATATTCTTGCTAAAAGAACAGAATTCATCAAATAAACTTTTTAGAAAGACAATCTGAAAGTATTCTGAAACCTACACATTATTCACTTTTTTCCTTTCCATAACTGTAATTAATATTTTTTTTATTTTACGTTTTCTGTATAGAAATGCTTAGTTCAATTTATTTAGTATTGCCTAGTTTTAATTCTGTAGAACTGCTTAGTTTAACTTTGTCAATTTCCTGTTTGGAGCTTTTCTCCCCGGGCCTCTACTGAAAATGGACATATATCCAGCTAGACTAGCCCGGTCAACAAATGTAAAATAAATAAATAAAATAATAATGCATTCTCCCTTTTTCCAAAACAAATCCTAAGCACTTTTATATTAGTTAAGCTAAACTTAACACCTCCCATCAAAACCTAACCCTTGGATTTCTCCTTTATTTTCATTCCTATGAAATTGGAACAATCTTGCAAAACCTTTACTGTTCTACTCACACCTATGCTGTTTTTGGCAGAAATGATAATATCTCCACAAGAAAGCAAAATTGGCACAACTACCTCTTCATTAGTTACGCAACTCATCATTTCCATTTATTTATTTATAAATGTGGAAATCACAATCAACACTAAAAAAATATTTTACTACTCAGGAGGCATTCTTGTCTTATGCCCTTCTGAAGCACTATTTCTGTACTTAACCAACCATTAATCAATGCTCTTACTGTATTAAACTTATATGATGTCATACATATATTTAGAATCTTAGTCCCTATATTACATGATTTCAATATATCCCATAACACATTGTGTTGAATACTATTAAATGTTTTGCTTACATCACCTACCATCATTCTAGCTTAATTAATTCCATATTAATTCCCATACAACTAAAAGTAGCTCTTGCACACTTTTACCTTATGCACTATACATATTTTTTATGCATAACTATTAAATTTGCTTTCTATTCTTCTTTGAATAATCTTCATAAATATTCTATAATCTGCACTGTTCAGTACTATAGGTCTCCCCTTCTGAATTTCATCCTTAGCTTTTTTCCATATAAATTTTATTAATCTGCTAAACAGTTCTTTGTTTCAGAAACCCTCACTTAACCATTCATTTAACACCATTAAGAAATATCCTTTTTGTACCCTAGTCATATTTTATATACATTACCCATCTGGACCAGCTGCTGACTCCAGGCTGACCAATTTTAATACATTTTCCAATTCCTCCATCATAATATCTTTTGCCATTTACTTACTATCTTGTTCTAAAAATTTAATTACTTTCCATTCCTTATGTATTCATAGGGTCATTGATGTTTACTAGGCTAATGACCCCAAAGGCCTTTTTAAGCCTAGCCATGTATCCCAAATTGCTGACAGGTTTTGATACCCTTGATAAGTGTAAGCATGGGCCTGGGGCAAGAACCATTTACAGGTTACCTGTGTCCATTAGAGACATAAACATAAATGTTTTTCCATTAAATAGCTCTTCTATATAATTCTCTACTATTCTCAATGTTACCTAGTGTATTACATACTATAGCATTTATATTTTTCATTTGCCTTATTATTTTCCTTAATAAGCTTACTCAAATTAGGCACAATTTCTTCTTTTTTCTATGCAGAAAATATCTTTGTTTATACAACAGATGTTTTATTTTGGCCTTATTCAGCTTATACACTTCCTGTTCTTTAACAAAGAAAGCTTCATCATTTCTTTCTAAACAGTCAAATGTCAATATTCTATACTTAATTTTTCTTCCGTTCTTTTATCTTGTTCACATTGCATATAAAAGGAAGTTATGCACTCACCATAACATTCCATCTGTGCTGTGCATTTTCGTTCTTCCTCAACTGTTGGGTTCAGATCTGATCCTTGGATCCGACTCAACCATTACTAAAGCTCATGGTAACCAAAAAATTCTCCAGCTTCTCCCTTACCCATAATTCACAAACCTCTAACCTACCTCAGATCTTATTTTGTGATTTTACCTAAAAAGTGGTAACTGACAATATGTACACAGAAAGACACAAATTTGTCCATGCCCTACAGTAGGACTATATCTGGAGCTCAAACAAAAATAACAGTGGTATCCAAACAATATCTTGTTCTTCCATAAGCTTGTTGAAACAAAGGAGAAGGGTTGGTGGGCAGGAAGATGAGGAAGGTGAGTACATAATTTCTTTATCTAATGATGTCAACTTTCATTCTGTTCTCAACTGTTGGGACACAGTCCCCTACTACCTAAAAACCCCAGGTGGACTCTAAGCAAGGATATTCCTGAGCACAGCTGAACCAAAAGATGGTCTACCCCTCGAGACCAGATCTAATTTGTAATGAGTGACAAAGGTAAGAGGATTTGCCCAAGTTGCTGCTGAACATATGTCGTCTATGGAAATCCTGGATAGAAACATTGAAGAATTTGCCATGGATCTAGATGAATGGGCTCTTAAAGGTTTAGTTGGGGTAAGACCCAATTTGTTATAAATAAAGGAAACACAATCAGTCAGCCATCTGGCTAAAGTTACTTTTGCGACTAGTTCACCCGATTTCAACTCTGCAAAGGAGACAAACAACTGGTCTGTCTTTCTGATTTCTTTTGCCCTATATGAATAAAAATATAGTTGTCTGTGAACATCCAATAAACGCAACATATATTTACCTTTGTTTGCAAATGTAGGAAAGAATACTGGTAAATTAATGGACTGATTAATGCTGGATTCTGACATCACCTTGGGAAGGAAGGAAGGAAGGACTCTTTGGTTCATAATGTAACCCTATTTTTAATAAAACTCAAGTAGGGAGGTTCTGAAGACAAGGCACGAAGTTCTGAAATTCTTCTAGCTGAGTTAATGGCTACTAGAAAGACAGTTTGCCAAGTAAAAAACTTAAGGTCACATTTAGCTGCTAGTTCAAACGGGGATGAATTAATGCCTGCAGTACCAAGTTCAGAACCCATTGTGCAGTAGGGTCTTTAAATGGGGGGGCTCAATAGAAGAGTACCTCTCAAGAATCCTTTGCAAAGTTTAGAAGAGGCAACAGAAGATTCTTCAAATCCAATATGGAAATTAGATACTGCTACTAACTGAGCCTTAATGGCAGAGCAGCTCACCCCTTCATTAAATAGCAAAGCTAAAAATTCAAGTATGTCATGTATTGTAGCTGAAAATGGATCAATATGATTTTGTTGTGCCCAGTAAACAAATCTTTTCCATTTACTTGTTATAAAGCTTTCTTGTTGAAGGTTTATGGGAAGATAAAAGGATTATGATGGACAGTGGAAGACAGCATTGGTTGTCTGGCTATTAATGGAATTACAGAAAACAACCTGTTAGCTTGAGGTTTGAAATATCTTGAAAAATCATACCGGTCGGATGTGACAGGAGGTCTGGAATTGGATCCAGAATCCAAGGTTGGCATAACAGATGAGGCGATCGGAAGGGGAACCAAATCTGCTGAGGTAGAAAGGTGCAATAAGGATGACTTTGTCCCTTCAACCTGGCAGCTTTCTGCAGAAATTTCAGAATTAGTGGAATTGGCAGGTAAGCATAAAGTAGTCCGGGAGGCCAACTGTGATTTCCCCTGAGGTGGGATTAGGACAAAGTAGCTGCTGTAGTAGTTGTTTAGGGGATAAGCAAAAAGATCGCAGGAAGGATGGCCTCATTGACAGAAAACAATTTTATCACTTTTCTGTCGACAGACTACTCATGAGGTAGAATGCACCTGCTCAATTTCTCTGCTATCACACCAGACTTCCCAAGAATGTGCATTGCTATGAGAAAGCAGATGAGATCGCCCATTGCCAAACTACGGGTGCTTCTCAACACAAGGGGTAAGGCCTGCTCCATCTTTGTTTGATGATGTACCAAACTACCAACAAACTGTCTGTCTGACTCGCAACTGCTCCTAAAGGGAGAGCATCCTACATGGCCTGCAATGCTAAGATCACTGCTCTCATCTCTAGGACATTTATATGCCAGCTGACCTCTTCAGGGGACCAAGTGTCTTGGATTGTTTTCCCCAGAAAGTGACCTGCTACCCCATCTGGGAAGCATCTGTGGTCACTATGGGCTTGGGCTGAGGAAGACTGAATGGACAGCCTTGTAGAACCTGATCTGACTGATTCTACCACCTGAGATCTCTCTTGCATGCCTGAGTGATTCTTACGTGTGCTGACATGCACTGGGAAAGAATCGACCACTATGTTACTAGCATCCACTGAGCAATTCTCATATGAAATCTGGCTAGAGGGACTACAGTTATTGCTGCTGACATTGATTGTAAGGCTTGAAGGACCAAGCAGGCTAAAATCCTGGTAATGTGAATTACTTTTCTGACCTGAAATCTGATAGCTTCAATTCCTCTCTCAAGACTATAGACTATCACTGATGCCGTGTTGAAAACTGCTCCTATCAATTCCGAATTTTGAGTTGGTTGTAGGTGACGCTTGTAATTTATGGTTATCCCCAGACGGGGACAAATCTTGGGTACCTGATTGCTTGCCCTTATTAACAGATGCCTGGTTGGGGTGGTAATGAGCCAGTCATCTACATATGGAAACAATCAGAATCTCTGCAGTCTCAAATAAGCTGCAACTACTGCCATGCAATTTGTAAACACTCTGGGGGCTGTGGTGAGGCCAAAGGGCAGAGCTCTAAAGTGGCTGTGACTGGCTCACAGCCAGAAGCATAAATACCTTCCAGATTGTCTGTTCATTTTTATGTGATAGTACACACCCTGAAGGTCTATTGAGCACATCCAGTAGCCCTTGCCCAGAAAAGGGAGAATGGACTGAATCATGACCATCTGAAAATTACTGTGTCAAACTGACTTGTTCGAGTTGCTGAGATCCAAAACTGGTCTCCTGTCCCATTTTCTTTGGCACTAAACAAAATCTTGAGTACATTCTGGATTCTATCTTGGCTGACAGGACCTCTTTGATGACTCTTTTTTTTCTAGCAGTTTTTGTATTTCTAGTGCTGCTTCTTTCCTCTGACTGGGTGGAACAGAGGGCATTTTGCATACAGTTCGAGATGGATGGGAAAAGCGAATTTTATAACTTCTGGAAATAACCCTCTGCACCAATGTATCTTCTGTCATGCCTAGAAAGGCTCTCTGGTGCAGAGATAGTCAACCCATGATTGCTTCCAGAGCTGGACAATCGGACCTCCTTTCAGGAGTGCTAATAGGGTCCATCAGAAAAAGAATCTCTAGACCCCTGGCTTTGTGATCCTCCTCTGCCACAGAGGCATAACTGACCCCTACAGTTCCCACCTCTGCCACTAGGGGATGTTTCTCCACATGTGTACTGGAAAGGACTCTGGGACTTTCTGAACCACATTTCCTGACTACCTTGTTGATTTCTAGAAAAGGATCTTTGATGGGTTAAAAAACGTATACCCACTGCACATAGGGTCTTTCCATCCTTCTCACACATTGTGTCTGCTTCACTTTGGGCCAAACAATGAAGTGCTTTCAAACCAGCACTAATGAACAAGAACTTAAAAGGGTTTTACAAAATCACACAAGCGCATCCAGGCATGCCTCCTAATGGACATGCCTGAACTCACTGTCCTTGAGGCACCTGTGGATGCATACGAAATAAGCCTCATGGATGAATCCAACAGAGATTGCAGGGTAGCCAACAGAGTGGCCACAGACAATTGGGCCTCAGCAGAAATGATCCCTGAAAGGGAATTTGAAAGTTCTTTGATCAAATTCCTTTCCAACCCAGTAAAATGTGCCAAATAGCTCAGTGACCTAACAGCAAAGGTCGTTGAAGCATAGAAACACTTTGCAAACCTGTCCATCGGTCTAGACTTCCTGTTAGGGAGGATGGACAGAGGAACTTTATTCATCAAGCTCCTTCTTAGTGCCCGCTGACATGACCATGGCATCCACAGGCACCCCCTTACTCCAAAAATTCTTCCCTGCAGTTGGAGCTAGAGTCCTATCTGGCCTCTTAGGTATTGGTTCAACTGAATCAGGCTCCTTCCATGCCTGCTAAAAGATCAAATCAGTGAGCTCATCGGTGGGTGGAGTAACCAAGGAGGTAGATGGGCCAGCTCCAAAGGCCTCCAGAAATACTAACTCCTCAGGTGAAGGGTTGTTGGGGGTCCAACCATCTCTCTGTTTAAAGATCTCAAGGATGTCTCCAAATGACAAGTCTTCCAGAGGTGATCGTGGGAATCCCTCACCTTCATCAAAATCAGTATCCTTAGTGACCGGCTCTTGTCCAAGTGCCTCCCTCTTGCACTTTCTCTTCCTAGGGACTGCATTGGTGGGATGCCCCAGGGAAGTGTCAGAAGAGACTAATAAACCCTACTGGGCTGTCCCTGTGGCATAAAATGAAGAGGCTCTTAGTGCAGAGATAGCTGGAAAGTAGACTGAGGATCTGAGAGGATTAGATCCATCCAGCCTTATAGAGCAGAAAATACCCTCTTCACAACCTCAAAGGCAGACTGCTCCAGAGAGAGAGAGAGAACACCTCAGAGGCAAGCTTCTGGACCTGTGTATCTTTCCACCCCGAAAGCAATCTCCCCAAGGAGGAAGAAATAACTGAGCTATCAGGTGCCAAAGCACTAAGGTGCAGAGAGGGCTCTGAAAGCTTTGGAGTCATCTCCAATGCTTTGAACCCAAGAAGGAAACTTAGGCTTCGAGAGTCATCCAGATCCGAAGAAGTCAGAGCCTGAGCACTCAGGGTAAGCTTTGGATCTAGAGATAAGGTTATCTTCAGATCCAAGCCAGATGGACTCAGAGGTCTGGGATCAAGGGACTCCAAAGCAACTAGAGAGATCAGAGAAGGAGTAAGAACTGGTGATGTGGTAGCCAGACGAGCATCCTGAACCGAGGGGCTAGGAGCCACCTGCGCAAAAAGAAGTTCTGCATCATTCTGCCACATCTTCCTCTATCAATCTTCCTCTATCAATCTCCTGGATGAATGAGAGAAAGCAAGGGAAGGTGACTGATTGGTGCCTTTCAAAAAAAAAAACATGAAGTTACCCTTGAAGGCACAGGATCAGGAGAAGGGCAATACCTAGTCCTTGGAAGAACAGTGGTACCTGATACCACTGGATCCACAGGTTTGTTTCTCACATCTGAAGACGTAGGAGCCATTAATTTCTTTTTCTTCAGATCCAAAGGAGAGGAACTTTGAGATCTTCTTGGATCCGATTTAGATCTTTTCCTAGAATACTCTGAATCAGGGTAGAGGAAGTAGAAGACATCTGAGATATTTGTATTCCTTAGCTTTAACCCTGGGGGATTGAACCCAGCAACAGCTTCACCAAAGGATGATGGCAACAAACCTTTCAGGATAAGTTTGTTTTCCTGTCCACTGAAGTCCTGGGATCGAAACAGAGGCAAATACAGCAACCCTCGTAAAGGTGCTGTGGGCCTAGACAAAAAGCACAGAGTGTGGGCATCAGAGAGAGGCAACTTGTGCCCACACTTTAAACACTTTTTGAAGCCATAAGGACCTTTCTCGGCCATTTCAACAAAAAAGTCAAAAACAAGTAAGAAATATATATTTTAAAAAAGATAAGAAAAACAAAGTCAGAAAATACCAACAATGGTAATAAAGCCACACTTGAGTGTATAACAGGAAAGAGAAGGGGAAAAAATTACCAACAATGACAAGATGGACTTCCAAGATGGCTACACATTGAGTAACAGCTTGTTTCTAGCTCTCCCAGTGTGAAAACAGAAACTCAGCAGAGAAAGCCAGTAGTCTTGTGTTTAAGGGTAAATTTCAGTAACTGGCTAGTATGCAGGTGTGAGATTTAAACTGTTGTACCAGCAGTCTTCAAGGTATTCTTCCCTGGAGGGACAAATCATTTTCTTTGAAGTACATGCTAAGGAGGAAATATAAAGTTTGGGCAATAAAAAGTGAGTTGTGAAACAGATGTAGATTCTGCTTCTTGTTCTTCTGGTAATACACACTGCAGAGAGATTGTACCTATGAAACATTGTCCACTGTTTCAATGGAAAAAGTTGGAGAGTAGGAAGGGAGCACAAGAGTTGACTAGAAGAATCAAGAGTATGTTGGAAATGAAGCAGAGACAGGACTTCGGAGATGAACAGTAATAAAACCAGTAACCTAATACAGGATTACAATGGCCAACTTTGAGAGAAAAATCGCAAATGACACAAAAGACAATCACAAGGCCTTCTTTAGCTATGTTAGAAACCTGGGTGGAAACTCCCAGATATGCTCAGAGTTAGTCCAAAATGACACAAAATACACTGAACCCACTGACATTGCCAACATTCTGGCAGACAGGTTCAGTGCAAATTTCTCCTCCCTCCCCAAAAGGAGAAATAACTATCCCAGCAGAGTGTAGCCTCCCTAACATCTCAGATGCCCAGGTGAGAGCCGCCCTCTCTAAAGCTAAAAACACAGCATCAATGGGACCGGATGGTCCGGGCTGTGTGCTACATGAACTCCAAGAGGAACTAAACCCACACATAAGGCTGCTGTTTAATCTTAGCCTTACCACAGGATACATACCCAAAGAGTGGCGTATGGCAACAGTGGTCCCACTTCACAAAGGCGGTGCTTCTACAGACCCTGGAAATTACCGCCTCATAAGCCTGACGAGCCTGGTCTGCAAAGCTATGGAGAGGATCATTATGGAACTTATAAACAAAGACATTGGGGACCTACAGACATTGGATCCTACCCAATTTGGCTTTGTCAAGGGCAGATCCTGCCTTCTGAACTTGGTCGACTTTTTTGAAATAGTCACTAAGGCCATTGATGAGGGTAAGGCAGTTCACACAGCCTACCTTGACCTTGCAAAAGCCTTTGACACAATACCCCACTCGGGCATCATAGACAAACTCACCAGCTTAAATGTAAACCCATATGTCACAAGATGGGTTGCAAACTGGCTCAAGGACAGAACCCACAGGGTCAGAGTTGCTGGAGCTATGTCAGACTCTAAGCCAGTCACAAGCGGTGTCCCACAGGGCTCAGTCCTGGGACCTCTCTTGTTCGGCATTTATTTTTCCGAGGTACAGGCAAACATAGGAGGATTGTGGCTGACAAAGTTCGCAGATGACTGCAAACTGGGCGCCATAATTGATACTCCAGCGGACACAAACATCCTTCAGAGAGGCCTCATAGAAATGGATAATTGGTGCCAGAGCCATGGCCTTAAGCTAAACGCCTGTATAGTCATACCCTTTGGGAAAAACAAGGTACCGACAAATTACCACATAGGCGGTAATCCATTAAGTACGGAAGAGGTAATCAGGGACCTAGGGACCCAGGTTGACAGTAACCTCTCATTTGACACTCACATAGCCAAAGTGGTTAGGAAGACCTTCTATATTGCCCACCTTATCATGAAGGGTTTCACATCTAGATCAAGAGAGGTCATTGTGCCCCTGTACTCTTCTCTTATCAGGCCAATGATTGAGTACAATGCCCCATTTGGGATGTATCTCACCCGACACCTGCAGCAGTTGGAAAGACCCCAAAAGTTCTTCACCAAGAGGATAAAGGGTCTTAAACATATGTCATATGCTGCCCGACTGAAAAACTCCAGCTCTATTCAGTCGCATACCGCCTACTCAGAGGTGATCTGTGCCTGACGTACAAGGCCATGTCCAATCCTGAATTAATGGACATGCTCCACCTCAGAAAATCCAAATCCATCAGAGCCACGAGAACAAGTGACTTAAACCTCAACACAGAAATAAATAGAATGTGCTGGAGGGACAGATTCATAACCCAGAGGCTCCCTACACTCTGGAACAGAATCCCAGTCCATGTTAGGCAGAGCCCCTCACTGACTCTATTCAAGAGAAATCTCGAGTGGATGGGAGATCGTAGGTTTACCCCGGGGGTCATCTCTTTGTCACTACTAGACAGAGGCATAGTAAACTAAACCCTAAAAGGGCGTAGTATTCTCATCCTAAGGGGTGGTGTAAGCCACATACACTCTGGCTAGGCTTATAAATGCCCTAGGGCAGATAGCCTAGTACGAACCTATGAACCTATAATTATATTTGTGAAACATGACAGAACAAGAAAATATGGAAATCTTGAACTTTTTCCAGAGTTTGCTGGACTTGTGGGGCATATGCCCTACTTCATATCATTAATGTTCAAAAAAGTGCTTTGGGGAGGGCAAGAGGAGGGAGAAAGTTAATTGTAAGTAAAGATTTTTTTCTTAAATAGTAAATCAATGAGTGAGAGGTCAGTAAAAACAAAATGAAAACTCCAGCAAAGCTAGAACTTCCACTGAGTGACCTCCCAAACCTCTTGTATCAGAGGCACATGGGACGAAACAAGTCATGGGCATTCAGAATCGCCAATTAGCTGGAACACCTGATGTTCATAAGGTTCATCTGCATATATCCCATGTGCCTCTGATACAAGAGGTTTGGGAGGTCACTCACTGGAAGTTCTAGCTTTGCTGGAGTTTTCATTTTCTTAAATAGTACCAAGTTTGTGGGCATGTGGTTTTCTTTACATGCTATAAAGTTTTTTTTTTTAGTTATTTTTAAATGTAATGGGAATTGTAAACAGGTGCTGCTGTTTCTTTTTCTTTTCTTTCTCCCTTCTCTCTCTCTTCTTCTTCAGTTTTAAGAAACAAAGGCACTGCAATACATAAAAATAGCCTGGTTAAAAAGCATGATAAAAGACAAATTATTTTCTCATTCTTGCATGGGGAAATGACTCCATTAGACACATTAGACTGATTTACTAATAAGTTTTCAGAGAGAGCAAGTAAATGAAAAAGAACATTAAATATTATGAGGTTTTTTTTTCTAGCAAATACATGTAAGCTCAGTAACAATTCTGCAGCTGATCTTCATGTTTTCATGGCAATAGTCTGATAAAGAGAAACTGGCTGCATAATTCTCATGTCTCCATGGAGACAATCTGATAGAGAGAAACTGGCTACCGTCTGGTGGAGAGTGATTGCCTGGAGGGGGGGGGGGGGGTGAACCTGGATAAGAAATAATGTTCTCAGAAAGCATTCGGGGGTTTTCCCAAAGGAGACAATGTTCTGTGAAAGCATTCAGGGGCATTCCTAAGGTAGTTAATGTTCTCTGAAAACATTCAGGGGTTTTCCCAGCTGGGAGAGCTATAAAGGCAAGAAAAAAGCAATCAGCACTTAGTAGAAGCACAGGCTGCACCATGTGTTTTAGCATGGATGGCCTTTCTTTTAGGTTAACTCAAGTCTCTTACTGTGTCTGTTAATTTGTGACTTTTGTTACTATTAGTAGGTTGAAATTTCAATATTTGAAGGTGTACATAAGTTTTGTGTGTTAGTATTAAATTAATAGGTTTTAGGGGGGTACTGGGGGTGTTTTTTTGAGGGCTTTCAATAAAACAATAAGTTTTATAAGACGTAGGCTCAAATGTATATGATAAGAAACAACAGTATGAAAGTTTAACCTGCCAAACAGTATATGCAAGTAACACAAAAGCTGGAACAAGACATTTAACAAAAAAGTGTTATACATAAAAGGTGAGAATAATAAGTTTTTCATTCAATGATGTTTTCTTTAATGTCTTTAAATGTAAATAGCCTCGCAGATAAACACAAACAATAAAGAGTAGTAAACTATATTAAAAAATGTACAGTGTAAATCGCTATGTTATGGGAGAGACACTTAAAAAGAAATGAACATGTGAATTTGATAAAGGTTTTCAAGGATGGTTACTAAGCAGAATAAGATATAAAACTGGGCTAAGCTAGACAGAATTTACATTTCACAGGAACATGTGCATTTAATTGAAGGTCTTGATACCCACCCAATAACTATTTCAGATCATGTGCCAGTAACAGCTAAAATAAAGACACGGTGTAATGAAATAAAAATGAGACATTGGCGCTTTCCCACTTGTGTGTTGAAAGACAGGAATTTAAGGAAGGAGTAGTGGAGATTATTCTGGAGCTATTAGAGAGGATAGAAATTTCTTCTCAAAATATAGCTAGAGAGTGGGATAAAATTAAAGTGGAGTTTAAAATAGGGTGGAAATAAAAGAAAAGGAGATATGGTTAAGAAGTAACAAAAATTATTCAGAGGGACTGACGAATGTGAAAGCATTGCAGAATAGGGGGAATCTCACAGGACAAGAGGAGGATCAACTGCAGAATGCTAGGCAGAAAATAAGGGATTACCATGATAATATCCATGGGCTTAAAAGACTGCTGTTAAGCAGCTGTTTTTTGACAACACTAGAGCACAAAAACTTTCAGCACGATGTCTCAAGCAACAGAAAGTGGAAAGGGCTGTAACCAGACTTAGGGAGCTTATAACAAAGAAGATAACAAGAGATCCTTTAGAGATATTAGAAATATTTTGGAAATTTTATGCTACAGCTAGTAGCTGTAATAGTGTGCATTACTATAATTGCATTTTTATTTAATTACTAAACTGTAAACTGCTTTTTCATACTGAGACTCGTGTTTTCTCTTTGTGACTGCTCTTTCTATGCATTTATCATGAGGCTTCTGTGTTCTGCTCAGGTGGCATAATCTTGATAGAGGCCTGCTGTTGTCCAGGCCTGGTGGTTTTGTTTGCCAAGTTTCTTGTGCATCCGGCAGCCATTTTCTGCTGATAGTCTGTTGTCTTCATTATTATTGAGAATAACAGGGTTTCCGGACCTTCTGTAGCATGAGTAATTGGATGATAGCAGGCGCTAGTAGGACTGAGTAGTAATTTGATCTTCTTGATTTTTCCATCCTGTATGGTATATAAACCCTGTGTCTGTAAAAGGCTGTGCTAGTATTTATCAGGCTGTGGATTGGTTTCATTACTGAGACTAAACAGAAAATCCTTAAGATTCCAAGAGCAGGATAAGTTATTTCTTACACTTATTTCATTGAATTGCACCTCTGTAACGCTTATAATTGTGCTATACAGTTAATCTACTACATTTTGCACTGTTATAAAGCATTTTTTACTGTTTCACTGCATTTATGTACTGTTTTATACTGTATTTTTCATTGCTAGATACTGTCTGATTACTCTAGTTGCATGTTTACTGAATTACTTAACTGTAAACTTTTTTCATACTGAGAGTTATATTTTCTGTTTGTGAGTGCTCTATCCGTGCTTTTCTGGGCATTTTTGATTTTTTGAGGTTTCTATGTTCTAGTAAGCTATCATATAACTGATTTGTTTGCAGTTAAAAGCATTCTCTAGAGTCCCCTTGCTCCTTTATCTGTTTAAAACTTTCATTTAGTGGCTACAGCTAATAGTTTTCCACCCCCCACCCTATTGTTGTCTTGTTCTTATACTTGGTAGCTTTGCAGTTGCCCGCCCATACTGTACATTTGATCTGGGACACTCCTCCCAGTCTAGTGTCATTAGTTCATTCTACCTAACAGAGAGAGAATATTTGTGAAGGTCAACCCATTTAGATTCTTAACCTTGAATTAACTTCTGTTCCAGCTTTCTCTTTTCCACTTTACTAAAAAAAAAAATTATAAGCTTTCTCCCCCCTTTCCAGATACAGATTTGCTGTATCCAAGACTGTTTGTAAGCTCCTGAGCCCCCAAGCCTTTTGGTGCTGGAGAGAAGCCTTCTAACCTATCAATGGGAGTGGTAAGCACTAGGTAACATATCTACCACAAGAGGAGTGGTTCCTGGCCCAGAAATTGTAGTTTATTGGCCGTTTGGGCACTTTTTCCATATCTCTCTCTCCCAATTTTCCTGTTTAAAAGCTTGCATTTGCTCTTGTTTCCCACCTTTCCTGTAACTAGTCCAGTTCAGATACAGACTTGCTGTATCCAGGACTGTTTGCAAGCTTCTGAGCAGTGCCAGAGCCTGCTCTTCAATTTTTCCCTTAGATCTACTAGTTCTCTCCTCTCCTGCGTTTATACTAGCTTATTAGTCTAGCACTTTACCAGACTTCTTGTAGCAATAATTGTAGCACACAAGTGCTACCATCACTAAACGTTCAACACTGAAACAGATTTAGTACTTATCAATGCCCACCCCGCCAGGTATGTCTAAAGGTCAGTTCCCTGTGTTTCTCCTATTAACCTGGTGAACTTGGGCTTCCTGAGCCAATGTAGCAACTGCCTCATGCACACCGACAACTCTCTCCTCTTACCTTCCAACACTCAGACTTGCAAGAGATGCACTTATATATCCAAAATGGAAGCCACGCACTCTCCAGCCAAGACCGGAACAGCTGGTCAAGAGGAGAAGGTCAACACTTGCACCACACCACATGGAACACACAGCCCTCCAGAACACACACCAGCACTTCCTTCTCATAAAAACACAAATCACACAACTTCGTGGAGGCACTCAATATAAAATCTGCCCAAGCAGCAGAGCCCCCCCAAGGTAGAAATGCACTCGACCACCACAACACAACACTAATCACGCGACACATAAATTTCCTAAACGATGTGCCACTCAAACAAAGCCCCTAAGGCAAAACAGCATGCACAACACACTAGTCATAGGTGACTCGATAGTGAGGCACACTAATGTCCCACTCACTAGATTGAATAAGGAGAAAATAACAGTCAGCTGCCTGTCAGGCGCCAGGATCCAACACATAAAGCATGCACTCAGGTCCCTCAACAACAGGTCCAAATATGACTCTGTCATTGTACATGTGGGTGTAAATGACCTGAGAATTACCTCCCTGGACTACATGAAAAGAGACACGGAGAAGCTCTCAGATTATGTAGCCCAGGCAGGTATGACCCTAGCCCTGAGCAGCATCCTACCATCAAACAGAATGATACCACAGTACAAGCAGAAAATGATTGATTTCAACAATTGGCTAAGTCTCTGGTGTCATTCTAAGGGGATCCAGTATCTGTCTGCCTGAGATGACATGACTGACAGACCTCGATGCTTTGCCAGAGATGGCCTGCATCTGTCAACCCTGGGCTTCTGGATACTGGCCAAGGCTCTTGCCACCCCTATAGTGCCTTTTTTAGGTGGTGTTCCAAAGACCAAATTACCACCGTAACAGCTACAAACAAATGCAATCTGAGGGTCATGTTGCTCAACGCTAGAAGTCTAAATCTCAAAATGCACTCGCTTGAGGCACTCCTTAAAATGGAGAACACCGACATTTGTGTTGTAAAAGAAGACCTGGTTAAAGGCAGCAGAAAGCACCCCTGCACTACCGGGCTATAACTCATTCCACACCTTTCAGCCCCAGAACTTAGACCGAAGCTCCAAAGGCGGTGGTGTCTCCATATTCATAATGGATGCACACACCTCCAGACTGGTAGCCCAACATAATGCATCAGAGATACTTCAGGTGCAGCTAACACTGGATAAGACAGTGATTCAGGTCGTAGCCTGCTATAGGTTCCCAACCATGTCCAAAGACTCGTACTCCACGTTCCTTAGCACCCTGGAGAATATTAGGTTCCAACCTAACACACTCTTGCTAGGTGACTTCAACTACCTCTCCATTAACTGGGTAAATTACTCAAGTACCAATACACTTGCCCAACATTTCCTGGAGTTCATTAATTCCAATGCCCTGGACCAGCTCGTTCCTACCCCCACTAGAGGTAGCAACATCCTTGACCTGGTCATTACTAACATGGGCGACCATTGCTCTACACCAATAGTCAGCTCCACCCTAGTTAGGTCCGACCACAAACTAATCACCTTGGAAATCCACCCCCCCCAGCAAAGGTAACCACCATGAAAAACTTCTCCAAAGCTAACTTTGGGATCCTAAAAACAGAGGTGGCTAACTTCACGGCACCCATGCAAATGGAGAATAATTGCGTGCCTGCAGAATCATACACTAATGCACTGCATGAACACATACACAAATGCATGGATCTCGCCATACCCAAAAGAACCAAGACACTCTCCTCCAAAACAAGGAAGCCAATCTGGTGGTCTCCTGCCATAAACAAACTCTACAACATGAGGAGGAAACTGATGTGGAATAAGGTGAAGTCCCAAGACTGGAAAAACTCCCTTACCTGCCTCAACAAAAAGTTGAGATCCCTCATCAAATCCTCTAAAGCTAGGTATGAAAACAGAATTGCAGCTGATAGTAAAGACAACCACAAGGCCTTCTACAGTTATGTAAAGAATCTCCATGGCAATACCCAGATTTGCTCTGAGCTACTGCACAATGGTGCCTCCTATACCGAGCCAACAGATATTGCCAGTATACTGGCAGACAGATTCAGTGCCAACTTTCCCCCCTCCCTCCCCCAAAGGACCAATCACAATACCAGTAGATTGCCAGGCACCCAGTATTACTGCTGCACAGGTTAAAACAGCACTGTCCAAGGCCAAGAATACAGCTTCTATGGGACATGACATTATCTCTGGTTGTGTTCTACATGAACTACAGTATGAACTGGCACCTCACCTTTGTGCTCTGTTCAATCACAGCCTCACCTCAGGCTTTGTCCCAGCCAAATGGCGAACTGCTACAGTTATCCCTCTCCACAAAGGAAGAGTGATTACAGACCCTGGGAACTATCGCCCCATTAGCCTGACGAGTCTGACATGCAAAGCTATGGAACGCATCATCATGGACCTAATAAATAAGGATATAGGGAATCTCCAAATTCTGGATCACACACAGTTTGGTTTTGTGAAGGGTAGATCATGCCTGCTCAACTTGGTCGACTTCTTTGAGTCAAGTCACCAGAGTTGTGGATGAAGGCAGGGTGGTTCATACAGCCTACCTTGATCTAGCCACGACTTTTGATATGATTCCCCACTCAGAAATCATTGAAAAACTCACTAAGCTTGGCATTAACCCCTATATCACTAGGTGTGTTGCAAACAGGTTCACAGATAGAACCCACAGTGTGAAAGTAGCTGACTCCTAGTCAGACTGCTGATTAGTCACGAGAGGAGTCCAACAGGATTCGGTCCTTGGTCCTCTCCTGTTTGGTATCTACTTCTCTGTAGTCCAGGCCAATACGAATGGACTCTGGCTGACAACGTTCGCAGATTATTGCAAGTTGGGAGCTATTATTAACTCCCCAAGTGATGGTGACATCCTACAGAATGGCCTCACTGTGAGCAATGACTGGTGTCAGAACCATGCCCTTAAGATCAATGCCAAAAAATGTGTCATCCCCTTTAGGAAAAACCCGGTTCCCATGAATTACCACATTGATGGTAGTCCACTGAACACAGAAGATGTTATAAGAGATCTGGGAACACAGGTTGAAAGCATCCTCTCTTTTGATCATCACATTGCCACTGTGGTCAGAAAAGTCTTTCTATGTTTCACATCTCATAGCAACTCCCTTATCTGCCTCAACAAAAAGTTGAGATCCCTCTACTCTTCCCTCATTATGCCAATCATCGAGTACAATGCCTCATTTGGCATGTACCTCACTACACACCTGCAACAACTGGAGGCCAGAAAAGTACCTCACAAAGAGGATCCTAGGCCTTAAACACTTATCCTATATGGACAGACTCAAAAAACTCCAACTATTCTTTGTCTCATATCGCCTACTTAGAGGCGATCTCTGCTTGACTTACAAAGCCATGTCTGACCCAGCTCTGTTAGAAATGCTACATCTAAAGAAATCCCAATCCCTCCGCAATACACGCTCCAGAGACCTCAACCTCATTACCACAATTAACAGAACATGCTGGAGGGACAGGTTCATAACCCAGAGACTGCACATGCTATGGGACAGACTTCCCATGCATGTCAAGCAGAGCACCTCGCTGACTCGCTTCAAAAGAAATCTTGATGAGCAGATGGGAAAGAGAAAATTCACCTTGGGGATAACACCAGTGGCTCTACTCAACAGAGGCACTGGGAACTAAGGTCGGGTGGCACTATGCCAGGGTAATCTTACGGCTAGGCTTGTAAAGGCCCCAGGGCCATTAGCCTAGTACACACCTATGAACCTATGAGAATCTGCTATAAAGCAGAGAAATTTGAAAATCAAGAAAAGATATAAACAGAAATGTTTATGGAAGAATTAAATATGCCAAAGTTAGAGGTACATGAGGCTCAATTACTAACAGGATAGGAGAAGACGAAAGAAAAACTGTGATCTATAACCAATCTACAGGAAAGTCCTCAGGAATAGATGGTACTCCTGTGGAAGTTTGGAAACTGGGAGGAAAAAAACTGATAAAGATCTGGGAGGTTTTAACAATATCTTAACAGAAGTACCACCCTCCTGAAAGAAAGCAGTGGTAGCTGTAATACCTAAAGAGGGTAAGAATCCATCAGATACAGCTTCATATAGACCCACTTCAATACTAAACCAGGATTATAAAGTGTTAATGTCTACAATAGCTAAAATAATGGCAAAAGTAATGCCAAAACTGACAGATATGAATCAAAGTGGTTTTGTGGAGGAGTGGCACATATCTGACAATATTAACAGAACATTGATAATCCAGAGGGGAGCTGAATGTAAGAAAATACCGATGTTGTTGGTGGGTCTTGATGCAGAGAAAGCATTTAACAGAGTAAGCTGGGACATTATGAGCAGGGCGATGGAAGCATTTGCATTTCCTGAAAAAAATACAAGGTTGATTAGGAGAATACATGAAGGATAGGAGGTTCAAATTAAAGTGGGCGGGGTCCTCTCTGATAATTTTCCTTGAGCAGAGGAACTAGACAGGGGTATCCTCTTTCCCCTTTATTATTTGCATTATATTTAGAACTAATGGCAAAGAAAATAAGGGACTCAGAAATGTAAGTATATAATTGCTATGGTGGTCAGGAAAAGCTAGCTTTATTTGTAGATATTATTTTGTTCCTGACAAAATTAGAAAAAAGACATTACAGTGTTGTGGAACATTTTGAGACAGTTTCAGATCTTTTCGTGACACAAAATTAATGAAGCTAAAACAAAGGCAATAGCGGTAAATTATGTACCCGCACATGAACTGGTTTATAGGATCATAGGAAGTTACTAGGCTAATGGCCCTGAAGCCCTTACAAGCCTAGCCAAGAGTTTATCCCTAAAAAAGAAACCTTATTCAGCACCTGTCACCCCTGTCAATGAGGGACACAGGTGGAAACCCTGGGGCAAATTTGTGGTTTTCCATCCACTCATCAAGGTTGTGCTTGAACAGGGTCAGTGAAGGTAGTCTGACATGTATGAGAAGTCTATTACAGAGACGGGGCAGCCTCTAGGAGACAAACCCTGTCTCTCCAGCAGGTTTTGTTGATGTTGAATATTAGATTTAGGCCTTAAGACTGGGTAATGCGCAAGGTGTTACACTTACAGATATGGAGCATCTCTAGTAGGGCACGGTCCGATATTACCTTGTAGTCGCGACACAGATCACCTCTGAGCAATCTGTATGATACTGAGTAGAGTGATAGTTATTTCAGCCTGTCCACATAGGACAGGTGTTGGAGGCCATGGATTCTCTTTGTGAGGTATTTCTGTGGCCTTTCCAGTTTGGTGCAGGTGTTTGGAGAGGTACATACCAAACGGGGCGCTATACTTAATTATTGGTCTAATGAGAGAGGAGTACAGAGAGGTAATAACCTCCTTTTTCTGGATGCAATCCCTTTACTTATGAGATGAACCAAGTAAAAGGCTTTTCTGACCACTGCTGCTACATGATGGTCGAAGTTGAGATTGTTGTCAACCTGAGTACCCAGGTCTCTCATCATAGGTTGTGTGCTTAGGGAGGGGTGCCTTTGATGTGATAATCAGTAGGGGCCATATTTTTACAAAATAGTATGATAATACATTTTTTTTTGCATTTAACTTAAGGCCATGACTTTGGGACCAGTCATTTGTTGCTGTGAGACCCTCTTGCAGTATGTTAAGATCATCTAGCATGTCAATGACAGTACCCAACTTACAGTCATTTGCAAACTTGGTAAGCCATAGGCCTTTTGTCTTTGCCTGGATCTCTGAGAAGTAGATGCCAAACAGTAGGGGTCTCAGGACAGATCCCTGGGGAACATCACTAGCGACAGGTCTGCTGCTGGAGGAGGAAGCACTATTTTAACCTTGTGGGTCCTAACAGTGAGCCAATTAGCCACCCACCTGATGAGATAGGGATTTACGCTGTGTTAGCTTTTTGATGATGCCAGAGTTGGGGATTGTGTCAAAGGCCTTGGCCAAGTCAAGATAAGCTGTATGTACTGACGTTCCCTCAATCCAGGGTCTCGGTGACAGTCTCAAAGTCGTCAACCAGGTTCAACAGGCAAGATCTGCCCTTGACGAATCTGAACTGGGTGGGGTCAACTGCTTGGAGGTTGCCTATGTCCTTGTTTATGAGATCCATAATAATACACTCCATGGCTTTACAGATCAGACTTATCAAGCTAATGGTGTGATAGTTCCCGGGTCAGTAGTTTCACCACCTTAGTGCAAGTGGAAGACAATGGCAGTTCTCCACTTTGTTGGAATGAAGCCTGTACTTAGGATGTGGTTATAATACACTCCATGGCTTTACAGATCAGACTTATCAAGCTAATGGGGTGATAGTTCCCGGGTCAGTAGTGACACCACCTTAGTGCAAGTGGAAGACAATGGCAGTTCTCCACTCTGTTGGAATGAAGCCTGTACTTAGGATGTGGTTGAATAGGGTGCTTAATGGCAAAGCTAGTTCTTGCTGGAGATGGTGCAGAATACAGCCTGGAATACTATCAGGTTCCATGGAAACAGTGTCCTTTGCCTTGGATAGGGCCTTTAACACTTGATCCATGGAAATGTGAGGTGTTGGACAAGTATCAGGGATATCAAATGGGCCTTTGGCAGGGGATAAGGAGGGGGGTGAAGTGTGCACTGAACCTATCTGCTATTAGGTTGCCTAAGTCAACAGGATCAGTATAAGTGGTACCATTAAGTACTAATTCAGAACAAGCTTGGGTTTTGCCATGGAGGTTCCTAATGTAACTGAAGAAGGATTTGTGGTTTCCCTTTGTTTCAGAGGCTAGTTTCACTTCGTAATTGGCTTTGGAGGTTTTCACTAGTGATCCAATTTGCTTGTTGAGGTTGAGGAGGGAATTTTTCCAATTTGGAATTTGTTCCTTTTTACACCTGGACAACAGCTTCTTCCTTTTGTTGTAAAGCCTGTTGATAGAGGATATCCACCAGACAGGTTTGTGTTTCCTTGAGGAGCAGGTTTTAGTTCTGTTGGGTATGGCTGAGTCCATGCAGTTGTACAGGTGCTTGTATACTGTATTGGCATACTGTTTAGCATAGTTGTCTGCAACCTCTGAGGGGGGCGATGGTGTGAAGCTACTGATACCCTCCCTTAGGAGGTTGTAGTCAGCTTTTGAGAATTTTTTTTTAGTCTGGTTATGGCTGGGTGGGATAGAAACTTTGAATGAGACAGAACGACAATCTGATCTCACCAGGGAAGAACATACTATGGGAGTGGTGCAGTGGTCACCTGTGCTGGTGAGAACCAAGTCTAGAATGTTATCTACCCTTGTGGGGGATGAGATGAGCTGGTCTAGTGTGTTAGAACTGATGAAGTCAAGGAATCATTGGATGAATGTATTAGTGCAGTTATAGTTTACTCAGTCTATGGTGGGGTAGTTGAAGTCAACAAGGATCAGGGTGTTAGGGGGTACCTTGATGGAGTCAAGTAGGTCCAGGTAGGAAGAGTGGGTGTCTTGAGTCATGGAGGGGGGTCTATAGGTGGCTACAACTTGGATGGGTGTTTTGCCAACTGTTACTTGCACCCGGAGTAATTCCAGTGCGTCATGCTGGCAAACCAGGCTGGAGGTATTTCTGTCCTTAATGAGGATAGAAACTCTACCACCCCTAGTCTTCCCAACCTCATTTTGGGGTTGGAATGTGTGGAATGAGGTATGGCCTGGTAAGGTGGGGAGTGCTCTCCACAACCCTGAACCAAGTTTCCTTGACAGCACAGACATCGGCATCTTCCAGTGTGAGGAGAGCTTCCAGTGAGCGCATTTTCAGGTTAAGGCTCCTAGCATTAAGCAGCATGACCTTCAATTTGCTTTTTGACAAATCTTTTATGTTGGAAGATTTGTTCTTGGGACACAGCCTAAAAAAGGCACAATGGAGGAGGCAAGAGCCTTGTCCAGGATTCAGAATCCCAGGGGTGACAGGTGGAGGCCATCTCTGCCAAAACATCGAGGCCAGTTAACCATGTCATCTCAGGCAGACAGGAACTGGATCCCCTTGGAAAGACATCAGAAACTAAGCCAATTGTTGAAGTCAATTATTTTTTATTGGTACTGTGGTATCATTCTTGGTGAAGGTAGGATGCTGCTTAGGGCTAGGGTCATACCTGCCTGGGACACCCACTCAGAGCTCAATCGTGTCTCTCTTCATATAGTCCAGGGAGGTACGTCTCAAGTCATTCACACCAGCATGGACAATGACAGAGTCATACTTGCACCTGTTGTGGAGAGACTTAAGTGTGTGTGTGATGTGGGAAATTATGGCACCTGACAGACAACTGACCGTGACCCTCTCCTTGTCGAGCCTGGTAAGGGGGGACATTGGTGTGTCTCACAATTAAGTCACCGATGACTAGTATGTTTGGTTTATTGTTATGCCTTATGGGTTGCATTGGTTTATTATGTCTTATGGGTTGTGTTTGAGAGACACTGGTGTGTTGTCTGCTTGTGTGTGATGTGTTTGGTGTTGTTTGTGGAATGTCTGTGAGTGTGTTTTGGAGGTCTCTCCTGTTTAGGTAGGTTTTTATTGAGGACCTCTGAATAGGTCGGTGTATACTGTGCTTGGCTATGTGATGTGGGTAGTGTGGTGTTTGTGCTAGGAATCTCCCCTTTGTCAGGAGTAGCATGGATTCCAGGTTACTAATGCAGATGCATTTCTCGCAAGGAGAAGAGGGCTGTCAGTGAACATGAAGCAGTTGCTACACTGTTTCAGTAAGACCATGTTGAGCAGGCTGGCAGAAGACACTGAAGGGAATTGTCCAGACATAGTGTTTTGAATACTTGGCGGACTTATGGAGAGAAGGTTTTGATAAGGGTTTGTCCACAAGAGTGTATACCACAAAAACCCTTCAAATGCAAAATAACTGGCCAGAAGCACAAGTGCTAAAACCAAAACTAAGATGCTTACAATAGCAGATACATTTAATCAGGCTACTAACAAGCAGTAATAAATGCAGCAGAATAAGAAGACTTAAACACTTAAGAGCACAAAGCAAAATAAGGTAATAAAGTAGGAAGGACACAGTTACAGTAAGAGCAGCTGAATAAAGTGTAATTTTTTTTTTGTTAAGTGGAGAGGGAGGAAACAGAAGATAATTAAAGATTAAGAAACTAAGGGGGTTAGCCTTCCCAAATGCTCTCTCTGTATACAGTAAACTGAGTTGATGAGGTGGGACTGGTAGGTGTGTCCGAAATCAAAGAAAAAAGGGGGTAGTCCTTCCCAAATTCACTGTACTCAGTGAGTGAGTAAATGAGATCGGACTGGAAGGAGTGGCCAAAGACAAATTTACAGTAGAGGCGAGCAATTCCAAAGCCACCAAGTTTAAGAATACAATACTTGGGCGAGAGGGTGGGAAAACAAACAAACTGGAGAGAGAGAGAGAGAGAGAGAGACTACCAATATTCAGTCAATATTCAGTGAAACAAATAAATAAATGCAGTGCAGTTTTAACTATCACTGAAACAGAACAAGTGCAAAAAAGTATACTTATATCAGCTTTGTATATCCAGATGGTTGTAGAATCAGTCACAGCCAGTTAAATAGCTCTGCTAATGAGGAATATCCACATTTATGGAGAAATTATAAAACAAAATATTTAGGAGTATAGATTAAAAATGATTCTAGTCTGGCAGCTAAGGATATGTGGGAAGAGGCTAAACAAAAAATAACACAAAAGCTGAGAAAATGGAAGCTTTGTTATATGCCTATGGATAGTAAGATATAAGCAGTTAAAATGTTTTTAGTCCCTTTGGTCTTATAAACTGGTCAGACTATATTTATCAACCAGAGAAGAAGCTGTGGGTAGCAATTAATAAAGAGGTGAAGGACTTTTATCTGGGAGGGGAAGACGGAAAGAGTCAAGTGGGTTAAGCTGATTCTTCCAATAGAATAGGGTGGAACAGGATTATCCAATCTGAAGGGGTATTTCAGATCTACACAGTTAAGACTCCTATACACAACACAAGCAGAAAACTATAATTCAAAGTGGAAAGGGATGATGATGAAACAAGGGGGAAGCTCAGGAAGCAAGGAGAGACTGAGATTTTTAACGCATGCCTTTAACGAGAACAACAATAATTGTGCAGAATATTATATCCATAAAGCAGCAGAAAGTATTCTAAGAATTAATAAACATACACAAAGCACTGGGAAACCAGCAGTCTTGACAGTCCGTTTATTGTATACACGAGAACACATACACCAACCACAGACCAGGACAAGAATAACGTTGTTATAAAATTCCTTTTACGTTTTCGTCATCCAAATTTCATCAAATCTACTGTTCCCTCCAAAATTAACATTTATATAGTCCTTGTCCATTTTAAATCATCCAATAAAGTAACAGTGTCAATCATTAATAAAACATAATTAACCCTAAACTGTCTCAATGTGATTACACTGTGTAAAACAGTTCCTAAAACATAACCTAAAACATAAATATGACATATAAATTGTTGTTAGCCATATCTTATAAAAACACAAATTATTATAATATCAAGTATATCAAATGTTTAAATACAAATGTTTAAAAAGACTTGCTAAAATTGTTTAAAAACAAGTTCGCCATCTGGTGGAATAACCTGGTATCTACCATGCAGCAGATTGTATTAAAATGTTAAAAAAATGTGTGTAAGTTAATATATATTCAAAGATGTCATACACGTTATAAAAAATATATATGTGTGGATATTGAAGAAACAAATTCCCCAAATTGTTTTATAACTTGGCAGATCTAAGTTTTAATACCGGTTTTAAAGTTAGCATATCATTAAGCCCTGGTGGGTTACTAGCACCTAAAATTAACTGCCAATATAACTCCCTGTATTCCAGTCGAGTTTCCCATGGACCACCCTTAGGGTCCAGGGGGACAACCTCTATAACAAAAAATTGAAAATCAGCTTTATCACGTTTGTGAATGTTTGTACAGAGCATTTTTGTCATTTTTCTTTCTAATATAATAGACATGCTCGTACATTCTTTGCTTCAATTTTCTTTCGGTTTTGCCTATATAGGAGTCGCAGACCATACATAAAACAATATATACCACCTCGGTGGTGTTACAGTTTGCAAAACCTTTGGTGTTAATGTGTTTTTTCCTACAACGCAAAAATATAGAGTCACCTTCTTTTATTTTAGAACAATAGGGGCAACTCCCACATTTGTGGGTGCCTTTTTTGTTACTGTTATAAAAATCTACACAGGCTCCTTCTAAAATATTCTTGATGTTCCGTCCCTTTCTGTAAACACATTTAAAAGGTTGTTCAAAAATGGGTTTCAGGTCGGACAAACTGGCAAATTTGTTCCATTCATTACTAATGATGTTCCTTACTTAGCTACTTTCTCCATCAAATGTAGTGACCAAGGCTGACTGATATCTTTTTCCTTCCGGTTGAGATGCAGAATTAATGTCTAGTGTGCTTGTACAATAAGAAATATTAACCAAACCAGAAGTCTTTCCTAAAATTGGTGCAAACCTAGACAATCTGGCTTCAACTACCTCACTAAGTAATTTCGTTAATAAGTCTTCAGGGTAACCCCTAAACATTTCAATAATAAGCTCACATTCATGCTTAAAATCATCATCATATGAAATCATTCTACTGGCCCATACCAACTGTCCTTTAACAATCGCCCTTTTCTGGTGTGGTGGGTGGGCATTGGTGTAATGTAGATAGGCATTAGAAAAGGTTCCTTTCCTGTATATTCCAGATCTGAAAACGTTGCCTAACATCTGAATATTCACAACTAAATAATTAATTTCTGTGTCATCTACATTGTATGTGAACTTCAGAAAATTTGTAGTATTGGAAATGTAATGGTAAAATTCCATAAATTTTTCTGTGGAGCTATTCCAAAACATGCAAACATCATCCAAAAATCTCCCGTAAAAGTTCCAGAATTGCTTAAACTCAGAATTAAAAACAAATTTGTTCTCCCAATGTAGTAATATGATATTAGCATATGTTGGAGCACAGTGTGCACCTATAGCTACCCCTTTTAATTGTCTATAATATTCCCCATGAAAGAAAATAAAATTGTTTTTTTAAAATCAAGTCCATAAGTACTAAACATGTACGAAATACATTGAAAGACACCATTTTCTTGCCTTCCAAAAATTCTTCGAACCATATTAAACCTATGTCGTGGGGAATACAGGTGAAAAGGTCCACTACATCTAAAGTAATAAAACTTGATGTCTTAGCCTGATTAGTGTTATCAATACGTCTCAGGAAAACCCAAGAATCCTTTAAGATGTTCGGGTTTTCCATCACCATCTGTTTTAAATGAAAATCCAAGTATTTTGCCAAGGGAGCAGTAACAGAACCTTCTGCAGTGACAATAGGTCTAAGTGGAGGGTCGGACAGGTTCTTGTGGACCTTTGGTATACCAAAAATCGAGGAAACCTTGGGTTTGTCTACTGACAAAAAACTGTTTTAATGAAGATGCTTCTTGTTTAAAAAAAAAGCAATAATTTATGTAATATTGCTTAGGTTATATGATATATAGCAATAAATGTGAAGTATAATGTTTATTTTGGTAGTATAGTTTGATTACTTTTATATGAATGCAAATTTGCCTGTGTCACAAGTGATAATTCAATAAAGGTGTCTGAAAAAAACATTTATAAAAGAGATATAAAAGTTGTACGAGGGTAATGGAATAAGCGAACGAGTAAAATATAAGAAGTTAGGAGGTACCAGAAAGATTTTACTGCAAAACGACTACCATTTATCTGCAAAACTGGAGAGCTATGGCTAAAAAAGAAGTTATGTACTCACCATAACGTTCCATCTGAGTAGGTAACTTCATTTGTCAGCAACCTGTGGGTATCGGATCCAACCTCGGATCCGAGATGGCAGCTTTCCAAGCTAAAAGATCCGAGCTCTCAGCTCCTCCCCTTACCCATAATACCCTGCTACCTCCCTCCAGTCCTCAAATCGAGTTTGCCAATTATGCACCCAAAAAAGAACAATCTAACACACTCGAAAGAGGAACACTAACCTGATACATGACAAAGGGAAACCTTCCGTCATAGATATAACCATGAAACAGGCTAGGGGGAAGGAGGGGGGGTCGGTTGCTGACAAATGAAGTTACCTACTCAGATGGAACGTTATGGTGAGTACATAACTTCTTTATCTGAAGTAGTTAACTTCATTTGATCAGCAACCTGTGGGACAGAGTCCCCAGCTACCGAAAACCTTGGGCGGTCCTCAAGGAAGGATATTCCAGAGCACTGCGGAGCCAAATGCTGCCCTACTTCTGGATATCAGATCCAACTTATAATGAGAAATGAAGGTATGAGAAGAGGACCAAGTAGCCGCTGAGCAGATGTCATCTAGAGGAACTTTTGACCAGAATGCTGCAGAAGTAACCATAGAACGGGTAGAATGGGCATGAACCCCCAAGGGTTCAGGCCGGCCGGAAGCTAAATAAGCGTGCACGATGCAGTGGGATATCCATCTAGCTAAGGTAACTTTCGTAATAGGCTTTCCCAAAGATGGCTTAGCAAAAGACACAAAGAGCTGACCCGATTTCCGAGTAGTCGCGGTCCTGTGCAAGTAAAAACGCAATTGTCTGTGCACATCCAATAAGTGCAATCTGTATTCCCCTTTGTTCTGAAAGTTGGGGAAGAAAACAGGCAAGTTAATGGTTTGGTTGATATTGGATTCGGAGGCCACCTTAGGCAAGAATGAAGGGTTAGTCCTGAGAGACACTCTGTCCTTATGGAAGACCAGATATGGGGGTTTCATACAAAGGGCTTGAAGTTCAGATACCCTTCTGGCTGAAGTAATTGCAACCAGGAAGGCCGTTTTCCAAGATAAGAATTTTAACTCAACCGAAGCTGCCGGTTCAAAGGGTGGGCCCGTCAGTGCCTGAAGAACCAAGGTTAAGTCCCATGGGGGAACCGCATTCTTGACCGGAGGTCTCAACAGAAAGGTGCCTTTCAAAAAGGTTTTGCATATCTTAGCGGACGCTAAGGGACCAAGGTTATCCCCTATGTGGAAATGGGAAATGGCTGCCATTTGGACTTTGACTGTAGAAGCACTGGCTTCTTGGTAGAAAATATGGGACAGGAATTCAAGAACCATTGGAATGGGAGCAGTAAAGGGGTCTAAATCCCTATGTTTGGCCCAGATGGAAAAACGCTTCCATTTACTTCTGTAGATCTTCCTGGTAGAAGGTTTATGTGCCGCCACCAGAATAGATTTTATGGGAGACGAGATACTGGGAGTCCTAGCTATTAGTGGAACTGGATCAACCAAGCCGTGAGCTTGAGGTCGTCCAGGTTTGGAGGTTGTAATCCCGCAGGATGAGAGAGCAGATCCGGAATGGGATCTAAGATCCAAGGAGGAGCTATGCTGTGAGACCGCAGGTAAGGGAACCAGATCTGGCGAGGCCAGAATGGGGCTATGAGGATTATCTTGCTCCCCAACCGATGAGCTTTCTGCAGAAATTTTGTCATTAGCGGAAGAGGAGAATAAGCATAAAAAAGACTGGGGGGCCAAGCATGAACCAGAGCGTCTCTGGGGCTTTCCCCTGTTGGGGGAATTAAGAGTGAAAAACTCACTACATTTTGCATTTGAAGGAGAAGCGAAAAGATCGCAGCAAGGTTGACCCCATCTGAGGAAGATCTGATTCGCTACTGATGGGTTTAGAGACCACTCGTAAGGTGTGAGGATCGAGCGACTCAGCCTGTCCGCTAGAATGTTGGACCGACCCGGAATGTGCATTGCTATCAGAAAGCGGTTGGTGGAAATCGCCCATTCCCAAACTCTCATAGCCTCTCGACAAAGAGGGTAAGATCTGGTTCCTCCCTGTTTGTTGATGTACCAGACTACTGCCATGTTGTCTGTCTGAATTGCAATAGTCCCCAGAGGAAGAAGGTCTTAAAGGGCTTGCAACGCTAAAAGCACCGCCCTCATCTCCAGGACATTGATATGCAGAACGGTCTCTAAAGGGGTCCACGTGCCTTGGACGGTTCTGCCCATGGAATGCCCCCCCCAACCGAGGCGAGAAGCGTCCGTGGTCAGCGTGGCTTGGGGTTGAGGCATCACAAATGGTCTCCCTTCCTGCAGCTCTCGGGAATGGAGCCACCAAAGAAGGGAGTTGCTGCAAACCCTGCTTAGGGGAATCGGAGAATCCAATGGGTGAAGGAGGAGAGACCACTGAACCTGAAGAGTCCATTGAAGGACTCTCATGTGCAATCGTGCCAGAGGTGAAAGGCTGATGGCTGCCGCCATGGAACCTAGGGCTCTCAGGACCAATTCTGCAGGCGGGGCTGGGGACTGTAGAAGCACTATTACATGGAGTGACAAGTTGCGCAACCTGTCCACTGTTAGAAAGGCTTTGGACTGGAGTGTATTTATCCTGGCCCCTATGAAATCCAGAACTTGCACAGGATGAAGAGACGACTTCTGAAAATTTATGGTAATGCCTAGATGCTGGGCCAAGGATAAGGAATAATCCCTGGAGGAGCAGAGCAGATGCCTGGTGGGGGCGGTGAGGAGCCAGTCATCTAGGTACGGAAAGACCTAAATTCCCTGAAGTCTCAGGTGGGCTGCTACAACTGCCATGACCTTGGTGAACACGCTGGGGACTGTGGTGAGGCCAAACGGGAGAACCCCGAACTGAAAATGACTGGCTCCAAGCCGAAAGCGGAGAAACCTCCTGGACCATCTGTCCATGAGAATGTGGTAGTACGCATCCTTGAGGTCTATGGGGCACATCCAGTCGTTCTCCTGTAGAAGAGGGAGAATAGATTGCAGAGTGACCATCCGGAAAAAGAAGTTATGTCCTTACCATAACGTTCCATGTGGAGTGTTCATCTCGCCTTGGTTATTACACATGGGTTCGGAGCCGATCCTCGGCTCCGTGCCGGCCGACTGCAAGCTCTGCATCGAGAAAAAAGCTCGAGGACATCCAATACCCACAATCCCCCTCTGCCTTTACCTCAGATCTAGTTTGCAAGCAAACCAGACATAAAGCACACACACATGCCAACTATATACATAAGTGTACATATATACAACCTACCAAAAATATGATAGTAACACTAATACTGCAACAGCAGAAGGAGAATACTCCAGACCAGGCACCAAATCGAACGTTCTTCCTAAGGGTGGGACGGGTGGGAGTGAGATGAACACTCCACATGGAACGTTATGGTAAGGACATAACTTCTTTATGTGAGAGTGTTCAATCTTAGCTCCATGATCCTGAGGAACTCAAGGGAGAACGTTCTTGAGCACAGTGGAACCAAAGGTTGCCCTATCCCTAGAAACCCTGTCCACTTTGTAATGAGAGATAAAAGTATGTGGTTTAGCCCAAGTAGCAGCCGCACAAATAGTGTCTAAAGGTAAGCGAGCTGCGTGAGCCAAAGATGTAGAAACTGATCTGGTAGAATGTCCTCTGGGTTTTGCTGCTAATGTTTGGTCAGAAGCTTCATAAACATAAATGATACAGTCAGTTAGCCACTTAGAAAGAGTTTGTTTCGTAACTGCAAGACCCTTTCTGCTATCAGCAAAAGCTACAAATAGTTGATCAGATTTCCTGTGATCTTTCGTTCTATCCAAATAAAATCTGAGTTGTCTATGGAAGACTAGTTTGTGCAACATATACTCCAATTTATTAGAGTGGTCTTTAAAGAAGGTGGGTAATTCGATGGACTGATTAATATTACTAGAAGAACAAACTTTGGGAAGAAAGGATGGATTAGTGCGTAGGGATACTCTGTCAGAATGAAAAATTAAATAAGGATGTTTGACCGATAGGGCCTGCAGGTCAGACACCCTAGCAGATGTAATGGCCACTAGAAATAATGTTTTCCATGACAAAAATTTCAAAGTGCAAGTTGAAGCTGGTTCAAAGGGTGGTAACATCAATTTAGAAAGCAATAAGTTTAAATTCCACGGTGATGTCGGACTTCTGACTGGTGGTCTGATGTGAAAAGAACCTTTTAAAAGGCTTTACAAAGTCTGTGAGCCATAATAGGCACCACTTTCTTCTACATGATAGTTAGAAATGGCAGCTAACTGTACTCTTAAAGTAGCGAAGCTCCTGCATGAAATAATTCAGTCAAGAATTCTAAAACCTTGTTCAACGGAGCTGTAACAGGGTCCAATTGATGTGACAGAAGACAAACGTTTCCACTTACTGGTGTAAGTCTTAATAGTGGAAACTTTATGAGAAGCTACTAAAATATCTTGAACCGAGTAAGGGAACCGACCTGGCTAGAAGGGGAAGCGGAGCAGCCAAGCTGCTAGATGGAGAGATTCTAGAGATGGGTGAGGAACTCCTGACGAGTGAGTCAGCAGATCTGGCACTGGGTCCAGCATCCAAGGTCCGTGATGCAATAGAAAGGGGAACCAAATTTGACGAGGCCAGAACGGAGCAATGAGAATAATAGTCCTCTGAAGGTTGTTGGCTTTCTGTAGAAACTTTGCAATCAGGGGAAATGGAGGAAAGGCATATAGGAGACGCCAATCGTGCACCAGCTGGCCCCTGGGGACTTCCCTGGAGGTAATAGGGCAAAGTAGCTCCTGCATTTGGCGTTCATTGAGCGCAAACAGATCGCAGGTAGGCTGGCCCCATTGCGAAAAATCCTTAACTGACTGTTTGAGGGACCACTCGTGAGGCAATAGTATTGCCCTGCTCAGCCTGTCGGCTATGACGTTGGATGACCTGTGATCAGAAAGCGACGGTGGACTCTGACCATTGCCAAATTCTCATGGCCTCTCTGCATAGTTGGTAAGACCTGGTTCCCCTTGCTTGTTTATGTACCAGACTATGGACATGTTGTCTGTCTGAACTGCAATGGTCCCTGGAGGAAGAAGGGGAGCAAAGTGTTGCAACGCCAAAAACACTGCCCTCAACTCCAGAACATTGATGTGCAGATTGTACTCAGATTGGTCCATTCGCCTTGGACTGTCTGTCCCTGAAAGATGCCCCCACCCTATCAGGGAAGCGTCCGTGGTTATCGCCGCTGACGGTGGGTAGCACAAATGGTCTTCCGCTGGATAGGTTGCAAGTCTGTAACCACCACATTAGGTGAGATTTGCATGTTTTCGTTATCAATATTTCGTGAGTAAGTGGAAGTTGTTGGAATGACCATTGTGCAAAGAGAAGCCATTGTAGCACTCTCATGTGCAGTCTTCCCAATGGTATCGCAATGAGAGAAGCTGCCATGAGACCCAAAACTTTCAGAACAATTTTTGCTGGGGACTTCCTGGACGACAGAAGAAGGGAAATGTTGAATTGAAGTGCTACTATTCTTTCTGTAGGAAGTTTTAGAATTGACTGACGTATCTAATTCCGCTCCTATGAATAAGATATGCTGTGATGGCTGTAGCAACGATTTTAAATTTACTGAGATGCCAAGGTGTGTACAAAGTTGTAGGGTGTAATCCCTGGCTTGTATCAGTTGACGCCTGGTGGTGGCAGACAGGAGCCAGTCGTCCAGATACGGAAACACCTGAATCCTAGGCGCCTCAGATGAGACGCTACCACTGCCATGCATTTGGTGAAGACCCTGGGGCTGTGGTCAGACCAAAGGGCAGGGCTCAAACTGATAGTGACTGGCTCCCAGAATGATCTCTGGCCATTTTGATGTGGTAGTATGCGTCCTTCAGAACTATTGAGCACATTCAGTCGGCCTCCTTTAAGAATGGAAGGATCGATTGAAGCGTGACCATCCGGAACTTTTCCTTCTTGACAAAGGTGTTTAAATGACTTAGGTCGAGAATTGGCCTCCAGTCCCTGTTTTCTTTGGAACTAAAAAGAACCTTGAGTAAGTTCGAATCCTATTTGGTCCGGACTGGTTGGATGACTCTTTTTCTAGCAGCTTTGAAATTTCTGTAGCTGCTGGCTCTCGCAGATGGGGTGGTACATCTGGGAGTTTTCTTTGGAATGGGTGTGGATAGAAATGGGATTTTGTAACCTCTGGTAACAATGCTTTTACCCAATTGTCTGAGGAAAGGTTTTGCCAGGCCTGAGGGTATAAAGCTAGCGACCCGACTGCCTCCAGAGCAGGACAGTCGGGCCTCCTCTCAGGAGTGCTGAAAGGTTTGCCAGGGAGGTTATCCCTGTCACCTTGGTTTTGGACCCCTCTGCCGCCAGGGCGGCGTCTTCCACCTCTGCCCCCCCCCTCTGCCTCTAGAGGGGGCATCACCCTGTGTGTTTGGGAAAGATCCTTGGGGTTTTCAAACCACATTTCCACATCACGTTGCCCAGTGGGGTACGGGCTGGAAGGGGTGGAAAATCGGACTCCGACAGCAGACAGAGTCTTTGGCACCTGTTCACACCGGTAAGGGTCTCCTTTACTTAAGGGCCAACAAGTGTGGCGACATCATATGGGGCGTAAGTAAAGGAAGTCTTGCAGGCTTCCGCAGACGAACATAAGCGCATCCAGGATTGCCTGAGCAATCGCTGAAGCCGCTGCCCTACTCGATCCTTCGCTGCATAGGATATCAGTCTCATGGATGAGTTCACAATGGACGTAAGGGTGTTGAGATGCTGTAACTTTCTCTGAGACAGCGGCATCTGTAGCACCCTGGAGGGTATCTCCCAACTCTTTGACTAGATCCCTCTGTAAACGTGTAAAATGAGTTAAATAGTTCAGGGAACGCATGGAAAAAGCAGCTGAACTGAAAATGCGCTTCCGTATCTGTCCATGGTCCTAGAATCTTTGTTAGGCGGATGGACAGATGAGGAAGACTCGACATCTCCTTTTCATGGCCGCTGCCACCACCATGGCGTCTGCTGGAAGACCTTTGGTGACGTAAGCTTGGTCCTGTGTTGCCGTGATGTACTTATTCGCCTTCCTAGGGACTGTTTCCACCGTGGCAGGAGTCTCCCACACCCTTCGAGCAATTAATTCCATTAACTCATCAAAGGGCGGAGTGACCCAGGAGGAGGAAGGACGGGCACCAAATGCCTTCAGCAACACTGACTCATCCTCAGAAGGGGGGAGGGCTTGCCAGTCACCTCTCTGTTTTAGGATCTCCAAGATGTCAGAAAAAGAGACATCCTCTGTAGGTGACTTAGGGACCCTTCTGACTCATCTAAATCAGTATCAGATGTCAAGGATTCTTGTGGAGAATCCAAGTGTCTCCTCTTACACAGTCTTTTCCTAGGAACTTCTTCGTGGGGAGCATCCGAAGAAGCCTCCGAGGAAGAGGGGCACCCTCCAGGGGTGGCTGAGACACTGGTGCCCGACGCTTGACGTGGCCGTGGGTGCAGAGGAGGATAACGGTCCTTTGTGGGGAGGAGAAGCTGTACCTGCTGATGTGGTTGTCTGGGTAGACAACACCTTCCTCATGAGGTCGAAGGCCCGGGTCCCGAGTCGAGGTATCCCCGGTTCGAAGAAATGGGAAGAATCCCGAAACAGGAGCCGAAGGCACCGACCCGAGGACGGAACCGAATCGATCCGTGCGAGGCCCGAGGGAGCGTCGGAACGAAACGTCGGTCCGACTCGGTCCCGGAACCAAGGACGGATCTTCGCCCGAGACTCCGGTACCGGATCGGATGGAGTCGAGGTAAACGGTGCCGACCGAGAAAAGGACGGTTCTGGCACCGAGGGCTCCACAATCATCAGGTCAGCTTCTTCCGGCTCCGAAGAAAACAGGTCTCGGAGGAGGAACAGATGGAGATAGTGGCAGGCCTTCAAGTCTCGACATCAACTGAGAGGAGACCGAAATAAGCTTGGACAGGGCCGTATGCTCCATCAGTTTCTGCACCACACGGTCCACGTCGGTGTCGGAAAGGGGCCTAGAAGAACGAGTCGAAGGGATCGAAGACGGAGCCGACCTCAACAGAGTCGGTGGAGGGAGCTCCGTCACCGGTTCCAAGACTCGAGGCTCGAAACTGCCAACAGTTGAACACTCGGCCCCGAAGTCTGTGGAACCGGTGATCTAACTAGACTCGAAGAGCTCGGAGCCGATGACTTTGGCTCCGCCGCCTTCGACCCCTTCGAAGACTTGGATGCCTGGTCTGAAGCATCCAGAGCCTCCTGGAAAGAGGGTTTCAGCAATCCTCTATCCATCAGTTTCCTGCGCCTATCTGTCATGACCCTCCCACTAAAAGAGTGACAAATAGAGCAGTCCTCTTGTAAGTGGAGAGGGCCAAGACAGTAGACACAGGAACTGTGGTTGTCTGTGACCGACATATTTTGGCCACACTGACAACGTTTAAAGCCAGATTTTATCTTTTCAGACATACTTGACAAATGAAAGAGACAGTCCAGTCCAGTAAAAGTCAAAATCCAGTAACAGTTGTCAAATCCGGTAATAAAGAGTCCGTTTGAAAAAAGCTAAAAACAAGACTACAACAAGTTTTTAGTCAAAAGTGTCAAATCCGTGATAACTGCTTAAAAAGCAAGACTACAACAAGTTTCTAGTCACAAGTGTCCAAGTAGGGGTGGTAGGCCCCGAAAAACTCTATACCCGAAAGTTAACTAAGTTAAACTTATTCTAAGGTACCGAGAATTCCTAATCCACTCACACACCTAACTCTTATACTTTAAGTAACTAGCTTGAAAGAAAATTTTTGAAATTTAAACAGAATAGATAAAAAATCTTATCTGTAAAGCCTCGAGCTAGTCTCCAGCGATGCGTATGCAGCAGCGGCAAACTAGATCTGAGGTAAAGGCAGAGGGGGATTGTGGGTATTGGATGTCCTCGAGCTTTTTTCTCGATGCAGAGCTTGCAGTCGGCCGGCACGGAGCCGAGGATCGGCTCCGAACCCATGTGTAAGAACAAAGGCGAGATTGAACACTCTCACATTTTCTCTTTGGCAATGAACAGGTTTAGAGTTGGCAGGTCAAGAATTGGCCTTAAGTCCACCGTCTTTTTTGGCACCAAAAAGAACCTGGAGTAATTGCCCAACCTGGATTGCTCTGGGGGGACGTGCTAGATGGCCCTTTTTTCTAGCAACTTCTTTATTTCTGAAGCCGCCGCCTCCCTCTGATTGGGTGAGACATCGGGAAGGCGCTTTGTTAGTGGGGGAAGATTCAAAAAGGGGATAGTGTAACCTCTGGATATTATTCGGAGCACCCAACGATCTGCAGTAATGGACTCCCAACTTTGTAGGTGCTCCGAAAACTGCCCCCCGACTGCATCCAGAGGATGACAGCCGGGCAAGCCCTCAGGGCTGCTGCGCGGGTCAGTCCGAGAAAGGTTCTCTGGACCCAAAATTCTTCGGCCCCCCCTCTGCCTCTGGGCCGGCGTCCACCTTGTCCTCCTCTGCCTCTGAAGGATGAAGGGTCTGGAGCGGGACGGGACTGCTGGGACTTCCGGAACCACATCTTCTTTTGTCCTCTCTGGTTCCTTGAGAAGGACCTTTGAGGATTTGAGAAGCGGATCCCGATGGCAGACAGCATCTTCCCGTCTTTCTCGCTCTGGAGCAGCATGTCGCGGACGGTTTTGCCGAATAGCATAGAACCGTCAAAGGGAGCGTTCGCGAAGGATGCCTTGAAGGGTTCTGCAAAGTCACAAATGCGAAGCCACGTGTGGCGCCGCAAGGCGACCCCTGCCCCGCTGGCTCTAGCTGCTCCCTTCCTTGGCACGGAGAGAAGCCACATGGAAGTGTTAGAAATTGACTTTAGAGTGGCCATGCGAGCCGAGAAGGTCCATTTGTCCTCGGCCGCCTTGGACTCTGGGGGTGCTCCAGCATATTCTTTTATCAGATCCCACTGGAGTCTAATAACGTTTGCCAGATAATTCAGCGCCCTTTATAGAAAAGGTGGCTGAAGCAAACATCCGCTTTCCAATACGGTCCATCGTCCGAGACTCCCTATCAGGAGGATGGACCGAGGAACTTTCTTGCGCTAGTTCCTACTTGGTGGCAGCCGCTACCACCATGCCATCTACTGGGGAACCTTTATTCCACGCTGGTTTGTCAGGGGGAGGACTAAGTATCTTGTCCGGTCTTCTAGGGATTGGCTCCACGGTGTCCGGCTCCTTCCAAGCCCTGGTAGTAATCAAGTCTACCAGGGGATCAGCCGGGGGGGGGACACCCAAGAGGTAGACCGGCCTGCGTCGAATGCCTCCAGAAACACAGACTCATCCAACGAAGGTTTTTGGGCTGACCACCCCCCTCTAATATGCAGCATTTCCATAACATCTCCAAAGGAGACGTCTTCAGGGGGTGACCTTGGGGAACCTTCCTCTTCCTCTAAGTCCGTGTCCTCCGTGAGGGACTCGGGGGAGTCCAAGTGCCACCTCTTGCACTTTTATTTGTGAGGGACCTCCTCGGTGGGGCTGTCCGAGGAGGGCTCACCAACGGGGTCCTGTTCCCCTACGGGAACCAACTGGAGCGTCGGCGCAGGCTGTCCCTGGGGCCAGATGATGGAAGACAGGCACAAATGCAAGGGTGTGAGGGGTGGATCCGCAGCCCGGACCGGGGACCTGGAACTCCTCGACAGCACCCTCTCCACCACGTCAAAAGCCGAGGGCGAACCACTCTCCCCTGGCTCAGAGAGTAGCCTCCTCAGCTTCGACGTGAGGACTGGTGTCGGAGCTGATGCGATCGGACCCGAAAGGAGTGTGTGCTCTGATCAAAATGGAGCCGAAGACACACACACCCCTGCAGATCCGAAGCTTGTCTCTCAGCCCCGAGAGGTCGGATCCAACACGCTCGAGGGTACGGTCGGCGAAGTAGCCACCACGGTCGGCGCTGACTCCCCGGCTCCGAGACAGCTCGGATTTAAAGACTCCGAAACCCGATAAGTGAATCAGAGAAGGAGCAATTTGAGCAAAGAAAGGGCCAAGCTCCCCCCTGGAGGGGGGGCGGAGGCAAGAGCACCCCCATCTGCATTTGGGCCTGCAGGAATAGACGCATAATCTGGTCCATATCAGTGTCAGACATACTCCTAGTAGACCTTGAAGAGGTCGTCGAGGCGGGCTGGGAAGGCCGCCTAGATGACCTTGGGGGAGACCGGGACTCCTCCTCCTCCAGCTCCGGGAAGAATGGAGCCGAGAGGGGGAAGAACCGGAGACCCTCCTGGGAGAGTCAACTAATTTAGCAGCTGGAGCAGAAGGATGAGATTCTGCCCGCCGCTTGTGGCTCTTATGCCGGTCCTTATCCCTATGCCTCTTCTCTTTGCTAGAAGAGTCCCCCTCTCCCTGGGACACAGAGGGAGGTTGAGTCCCTACCAGGGGAGGGGGAGCTGAAGGTTGGACAGCCGCAACTGCGACTGGTGCCGCTGAGGGAGAGGAGGAAGAAGAATCCACGGGCAAAAGTCCCACCAGGATTAACTTATTCCTCCTATCCCTCACAGACCGGGGGTTAAAGGCTGCGCACGCTTGGCAGCCCGAAGACAAGTGGGCCACGCCCAGGCAGAGAATGTACTGAGTGTGGCCATCCGCTGGGGACAGCTTATGACCACACTCAGTGCATTTAGAAAAAATGGTCTTGGGCCCCACAGCCATCGCACATTGAAACGCGCCCATACACAGAGAAGGGGAGGGAAAAAACTAAAATTTACACTAAGTACCACAAAAAAAACCACCGAAAAATACAGAGACAGAAAACTAAGGGCCTACGACTCTCACACACTGAAAAAACACTAAAAACTTTGAAGAAAATAGTTTTAAATACTCTCACCAATGCCAAGAGCTCGTCACTTAAGCTGTCAGAAGCCACGGCAAACGAGATCAGAGGACTGGAGGGAGGTAGCAGGGTATTATGGGTAAGGGGAGGAGCTGAGAGCTCGGATCTTTTAGCCTGGAAAGCTGTCGGATCCGATACCCACATGTTGCTGATCAAATGAAGTTAACTACTTCAGATCAAGTCTTTTCATGGAAGGCGGCAAATGAGATCTGGGATAGTTTAAGGGTTGGTGCATTATGGGTAAGGGAGAAGCTAGAAAGCTTTTTGCTTACCACAAGCTTTAGTAACAGCTGGGTCATATCCGAGGAGCAGATCCGACCCCAACAGTTGAGGTTAGAATAAAAATTGACAACATCAGAACATTTGTTATACTTTTGTTTAAAATGTAACCATCAATCTGACCAATCCTTATAAAAGCCTTTCATCTCTACATGGTCATGCCACAGCTCCAGAATTTTATATTTTCCTTGTTCATTCCATCTAACTTCATTTATTCTTTTAATTCCTTTGCCTATTTTTAAATATCCATCATTTCCTTTTAACTGAATCCAACTAGCTCTATGATTGGACAAAACTATTGTTAAAACATTTTCTTCTACTATTAACAATCCTGCAGAAAATAAAAATAATCTTATTTGCGTTTTACATTCTCCTTTAAGTCCATGCACTTTTATCCCAAATTCTCATTTTATAATGTCTAATACTTTTCTGACATCATAAGTTTTTTTTTTTTTGGAGTTTTAAATTACACCTTTCCTATCACAATTATCTCCATCCATCCCACACCCCCTAACAATATATTCTAACTCCAGGGTTGCACTACAGTGGGGAAGGGTACATATTCCATTTACTTGCCTTACAGTGCTCTGGAGACTGCCAATAATACTTGTCAGTCAAATGAAATTTCAGTTAAATGGGTGTCAGTCAATTGGAAGTTAGGGCAAATGAAGTAGACCCCTTATTTATATAAATTATCATTTTCCTTTTTCTTTACTATGATCTTCAATATTTTTTCTATTTCTTTCCTTACTCTTTTACTGACAGAGCTTCTTTTTTAAGTATATTCCATTTTATGTCTTCCATATCACCAACATCTGAACCTTTTTCTACTACGACTTTTTTTCATTATCAAATTATTGCTCCTATTGTTCACTTTCTGAAATACCTGTCTGTATTAAATCAGTTTGAGTATCTATACTTTCCAATTCTATCTTTGTTTTGCATCTTGTCTCTGATTAGTCTGAATATCTATGTTCTCAGACACTATTTCCATGCATTCCATGCCTAAATGCTCTGTCTTCTTACATTTATAACATTTTAATTAACGTCTTTTCACAATTGCTAATCAAGTGAACAGATTTACTACAAAGAAAGCAAGCTTTTGGTTGGCTTAAATATCTCACCATACCTTTATCATGCTAGGAATATGCACAATTGTTATGTTCTACATTTAGAATTATAAGACAATCCCATGCCCAAGTCCCTAAATCTCTTTCATCATAAACTTTTGAGATTTCTAGTACATCTTTGTATATTTTCAATAAATGTCCTTTCACAGTCTCTTTCACTACTTCATTTCTAAACTGTACATAAACCTTTATTCTTGTTTCTCTGAAAAAAGTCCTTAAGACATATTGATTCCAAGGACAACAGTCTTTTTTCATATTCTCCTATAAATTTCTCCATCAACTGTCCAGATTTAAAAATGTCTCAATAAGTCTTTTTATTTACATGTATGAAAGCTCTTATCTCATCTGCTTTAATTCCAAGAGCTGCAAGTATATTATCCTATACCTTTGTATATGTCCAGTTCAGCATCCTCTTTTCTTTCTGTTCTTACTTTAAATGACTTCTTTTTATTATTTATTTATTTGTTTTATTGCTTACTGGGAAAGTCCACTGGCAGAACCCATTTTCAGTGGAGGCCCTGGGAGAAAAGCTCCACAGTGCAAGATGTAAATACAACAAAATTGCAAAGAAAAATACATTTCAGTGAAAAAAAAATCCCACACTACAAGATGAGATTACAATGAAATTGCAATGAAAATTAACAAAGAAATAAAATATATATGTGTGGAGATGAAAATGGAGTAGGAACATCATTGAGCAATAGTACGCCTATACAATCAGGTTTAGGTAACTATATACATGGCTAATTGTGATTACGATATTTATATACAGTGGTACAATTCCATAAAACAAAAATACATGAAGACAATGATGTCAAGAAACACAAGTCTACACATTTTAGTGGGGCTTGGTGCAAGTACATTTCCAGCATGAAGAGCAGTGGGTAAGAAGGGAACTTTTGAAAAGGGAGGGATTTTGAGTTGTTCTGATGGTTAGAGGCAAAGTATTTAAGATTTTGGCTACAGAGTAAGAGTAGAGATGCTAGCTGGGTGGGATATTAGGTTTGTGAACTTGTACGAGCTTTTGGTCCTCTGCTCTAACGGGAACTATTTGGAAAGTAGTAGTGAAATGCAGACCCAAGGGCAGGACAATCTTGGGGTTTGAAGAGTATTTTGTGCACTGTGGTTAGTTGTAAACAGGCGAGGTAGTTAGGTTACTCTAGCCAGTTCAGTGATTTTAAGGCAGTACAGAGATCAGTGGAGTGTTTGGAGTTGGTTGCAAATTTGGCGGTTTTATTGCAGCATGTCTCAACTTTAAGTTTAGAGGAGCTTTGAATGTTAGTAAGTAGAGAGGCACCGTAGAGGAGAGAGGGTAGTAAGTGTGTACAGGCTAAGGCTGTTTTTGTGGATGGGCTTAGGAAGTGATTGTGCCTATAAGGGTACAAGGTTTACAGTGGATTTTGCAAATGTTTTGTTGTACATGAAGGTCAAATTTCATGTGTTCGTCAATATTGACTCCGAGGAGGTGTGTGTGTGTGTGTGTGTGTGTGTGTGTGTGTGTGTGTGTGTGCGTGCGTGTGACGACTTCCATTAATGATTTGTTAAGACAGAAGATGGTGAAGTCAGTTCTACTCATAGAATCTTTTTTCTCTTCTTTTTTTCTGTGCTCCTATCTTCACCATTTCTGTACTGCCAGTAATGCCCGCTGACCATCCTCTTGCTGTATTCTGTCTATGCTTTCACCCCAGGAAACATCTTTGCCATTTTCTGGATCACTCATATCCGCTAAGTCCATAAGTAATTCATCCAACAACCCTCCCGACTGAACAGTTGTAACATCACACACTTGTGCTGAATCATTTTATTCAAATAAGTTCTGCTGGAGAAAATCATCTGAATCCATCACTGGTTCTGCATCCCCTTCTCCTTCCATGACTGGATGATACTTGTGTGAAAGCTCGACTGTTTTCACCTCATCAGTGCTTGTTACCTTATCATTTAAAGGCTTGCCCACCTTTTACTTGATACTACTGTTCTTGGCCACATTCATTTTCTTTTTTTTTTCCATCCAACACAAGTGATTCACCATTATCTCATGAATCTAATTCTTTTTCACCTTTGCTTAGTTCCATACTTTCCCCTTGGTTCTTCTAAGCCGTTTTCACGCTCGGACCAGAAACTGGAAGTGTCACATTCAAACGAGTTCTCATATGTGAAAAGAGTAGGGGAAGTTCCTTGATGCCCTGCCAAATTTCGTGGGTCTCCCTAAAAAAGAGGCTACTAGCCTAGTGGAACTAACCCAATCAACAAAGGATAAATAAAAATAAATGTCATTCCTCTTGTCTCCATCATTACCTCCTTCTTCACCCAGGTCACTAGCAGAAGCAAAGTCATCAGTGTGACAATGAAGGTTTCACCCCTCAATACCACACACATGACATCTTAGTTATAAAGTAAGGATTAAAAAGCAAACTGGCTAAAGATTTCCAAGACAGCTGCACAATGATCAACAGGTTGATCACAGCTGCCTGGGGTAAAAACTAAAACTCAGAAAAAAAAAAACAGTGCACGTTTATACTTTGGCTAAAATTCAGTTATTGGACAGTAATTACACAGCCTGGATGACAGCACGAACGTTTGTACAAAATAAGAGAAAATTAACCAGAAAGGGATCCCCTCTGGCTAGGTCTTGTAAGTATTCAGCAAAAAAGAAATTTGAGTTTCAGCTTTGGTACAGGAGATATAACGTCCGGTAATTTAGAGGAAAACTAAATCAAATGCACTTGGATGTGTTTAAAATAAGTGAAAGAATGAAGGAACATATAAAGTAAAAAAAAAAAACAAAAGGCTGGAAAAATAGACAAAGTTATTGCAAAAATCAGAATCTGAAATGAAAAAAAAAATGCTGGCAGAGCATGAGGCTTCTCAAGAAGAGTGGCTTCAAAAACAGTGATGTATGAAGACAGACCATGCAAAAAAAAAAAAAAAAAACTCGAGATTTTCTGTGGTAACAAAGAAATTGGGAGGAACAGACTGCATTACATGTATACAACAATAAATAAACATTTAGCAATTGGGCTAGTGTTCCACAGTAAAATTTGTTAATTAAGAAGGCACATCATGTGTACAATCCAATTATGGCCATTTTAAAGCAGACAAGAACTATATTAGCAAATATGCAATATATCAGCAGAAATAGTTGGTCCTGACAAACACTGTGGCAGAAGGGAAAAAGTATTAAACATTGGGAATATCAGAGTGTTTGTGGAAAACAATTATTCACTGTACACCAGGCAGCAGAGAAGAGAGTTTATTCCCAGCAAACAGGCAATGTCAAGAGGCAGGTGTGATACTTAAACTGCTCTATCCAGCTTTCTTCAGAATACTTTTCCTGTAGGATCAAAGGCATTTTTGCACAGAGAATAGGCTATAAAGGATTAAAAAAGTTTAGCTAACAAACAGTGAGCCTTCAAACAGAAAGGGATTTTGCTTCTTATTCTTATGAACAATAACAAAGCTCATAGAAATACATTGTCAGTGGACCCTTTCCCATTCCTCCAAAGAAAAAGGCTTAAGAGAAATTAAAAAGCATAAGAGTTGAACAGAAGAATCCAGAGTTCCTTGGATTTGAATGTGTGGTTAAGATGACGGAATTAGGAAGACCTGCAAACTAGTGCATAAATAGAAGACTATAAAGCATCAATTCCTCTAGATGCAGGAACAGACATGTGAAATGTAGCTTTCCAAGAAGTGTCTGAGAAGGACTTGAATTTTGTTGACTTTGTTAAACTGGTGGGAGAAGTGTAAAGCATATACCCCCACTTTATGTCTTAATGCTTAGAAAAAACACTGAAGGAAGTGAAGAAGGAGTTCTAAGTAAAACAGCTTTTGTTCTTTCTGATGTTGTTGTCTTTCGGCTTTTCCCAGTTAGGGGTCGCCACAGCAGAACTCCGGTCCGCTAATGATTGGCAGTAGATTTTCATGAACGCCGAGATGCCAGCTCGACGTTCAACCTTCAATGAAAGCATGCCCATTTACGCATGGCTTTTGAACGCCCACCCAACCGCGGGGAGGATATGCAGACTCCACACAGAAGGCACTCCCCGCACTCCAACCGAGAATCGAATGGGAGAACCTCTTGCTGTGAGGCAACAACGCTACCGCTGCACCACCACGGAAGTATCTTTTGTTCTTTCTGATATCTGTACGAAATTTTCATAATACAAACTGCATGATATACTGCAAAGCACTTTTCTACAGTCTGCCATCAGGTTACTTTAAACGTGAGGCAGGAAGCCTCATCCATGACTGTTGTACATGTTCAAGATATTAAAGCAAGAAAGTACTTTTACTTAACTGAAAGGTATCGAGTCTTTTCACTGTAACATGGTAAGAAAGGTTGGATAAAAACAAGTTACTATAATGCTGTGTTCCTGGGATGCTTGTGTGGTGAATAAGTGAACTGATCACATTACATGCAGAATTAATATGATCATTTCCCATTTTTATAGAGGTGGACACCTAGATTAATGTCCTTGGTATAAGCAAAAATATTTTTATGCAAACACGCTTGAAAATTAAAATAAAATGATTAAAGGCATGGAAGTGGTAGTTCTTTTTTGTATTTGCAAAGTCATTTGCTATTTTTTCAGTTTGCAAAGGCATTCACACATATAAGTTGTCTATATGTGCAAGCAATTAAGCACGAGAAGCCTGAAGTATGTGTCCTGGGAAAATTTTACAAAGCTTCTTTCAAGCACCTGTAAAGTCAAAAGCTATTGTTTCATTACCAACTTGGAGTTAAGTCGTCTGTAGGTGCAAGCAATTAATCAACAATGGTCTGAACAGCATCTATTAAATGAACTGGATAAGGTGCAATGTAATTATCATTTTTAAGTACATCCAGTGAAAAACTGGTGAAACGTGAAACTGTTGGAAGTAATTAGGTTATACAAGTACTTGCCTTCACAGCAGCTTTGGTATTTAATGCATTTATTATAACTGGTCACAATTTAGTTTAGATATGCGGATGAGGAGACATGATCAAGGAATTAGAGAGGACTGGTAACAAATATAAATGGAAGACTGTGAGTGGGCAGAAGAAAATATGGAGTAAATACAGGTCATGAAAGGAAATGATACATATTAACTGCCAGATATGTTAATTTACTTTACAGGCCACAGGGAAAAGTGGAGGGGCTGTAAGAAATGAAATAACTGTATTATGTTGGAAATAACTGGAAGAACTGGAACAAATGTCTTTATCTTTCTATTACCTAGATCCATGCTGATCAAGTGCCAAATATATCAGTTTGTCCTTTATGTCCAAAATCTTCTTCAGCCTTTACGAACAAAAGTCTGCACACCAGATCTCATAAGGTGGTTTATTATGCAGTAGCAGCATCATACATTGGATGCAGATGTCAATAATATCCAAATCAAATCTTACTGCATTAAATTGTAGTGCTGATAAACTGAAATAGAGTGAATTATACTGTCCATTGCTTCTGTACTCAGAAATGTTCCTTTCCTCCAGAATGGCAGAATTAATAAACTGCCCTACTTTCTTTTGTTTTGAGAAAGCTGGATATCGACCTGACTTTTGCACTCAGTCTCAAGTGTTTGTACATAACTGCTGTAATGGCTTTCTACATATCAGTCTGGACTAACTTACTGACTTCTGTGCCTGAAGCATCGCTCATAATACTAAAACTCTGTAAATTTCCTACACGTTCCACACACGACTTTAACCTTGGTTTCCAAGCCTCTCACAATTTAAACAAGATATGTTTGTACTCAAGACACTGCACATTCTGTTAGCATATTTTTTCTTTATCAGTATCTTAGACTGAAGGTTAGTTCTCTAAGTTCATCTGTATCATTCACTAAAACATTCTTTTCTATTGAAACTATACTTGAAACGGTTAAAAGGTCCGCTTTAACATGGCTGTATTTCTAGTCCTATGCAAACAGAATAATGTATTTATGTCTAACAAACTACATTTAAGTGAGACCTGATCTTACAACTCCACCTGAGATACCACAACAGTGATCTATTTTTGCAGTTACTTCAAGATATGAAATATAAAATGAAGACACAAGCCTGACCTTACATAGCTTCATAGGTAGGTACTAGGCTATTGGCCCTAGGGGCCTATATAACACTAGCCAAAAAGGTACCCTGGCTTTCGCCACCCAAGAAAATTATTTTCCTGTGCCCCTGTCGAGCAGAGCCACTGAGGTGAGGGTGAATTTCCTATTTCCCATCCAATCATCAAGATTTTTCTTGAAGAGTGCTAATGAGGAGCTTTGTTTGATATAGATAGGTAGTTTGTTCCAAAGCATGGGAAGTCTCTGGGACAAAAATCTATCCCTCCAGCATGTTCTGTTTATTGTGGTGACAAGGTTTAGGTCCCTAGAGCGTGTAGCTCGGAGGGATTGGGATTTCTTTAAGTGGAGCATGTCCAACAGCTCTGGGTTTGACATAGCTTTGTATGTTAGGTAGAGATCGCGTCTGAGTAGGCGATACGCGACGGAGTAAAGCTGGAGTTTTTTTGAGATGGCCTGCGTAGGGCATTTGTTTGAGGCCGGTAATCCTCTTTGTGAGGTATTTCTGCGGCCTTTCCAGTTGTTGCAAATGTCTTGTGAGGTACATACCAAAAGGGGCATTGTACTCTATAATGGGTCTAATGAGTGACGAGTAGAGGGGAACAATGACCTCTTTTTTCCTGGATGAGAAACCTTTTGTGATGAGGTGTGCCACATAGAAGGATTTCCTGACTACTGTGGCGATGTGATTATCAAAGGAGAGGCTACTGTCCACCTGTGTCCCAAGGTCTCTTATCACACTTTCGATGTTAAGTAGACTACCACTTATGTGGTAGCTCATGGGTACGGAGTTTTTACCAAAGGGGATGACAATGCACTTTTTGGCATTGAGCTTGAGGCTATGGCTTTTCATCTGTTTCAGTGAGGCCCTTTTGTAGGACGTCCACATCGTTAGGAGTTTCGATTATGGCTCCTAGTTTGCAGTAATCTGCGAACTTCGTTAACCAAAGACTTTCTGTGTTAGTCTGTACTTCAGAAATGTAGATACCAAACAGGAGAGGATAAAGGACTGAACCCTGTAGTACTCCACATGTCACTGGTCTGAAGTCAGATTTGGAGTCTGCTACTTTCGCAGTGTGAGTTCTGTCAGTCAGCCAGTTGGCAACCCATCTTGTGACATAGGGATTAATACCTAGTTTAGTGAGTTTATTTATAAGTCCAGAGTGAGGGATGGTGTCAAAAGCCTTGGCGAGATCTGGACAGGTTGTGTGAAACACCTTACCCTTGTCTATGGCTTTGGTGACTGCTTCACAGAAGTCTATCAGGTTTAGGAGACATGATCTGCCTTTTATAAACCCAAACTGGGTGGGGTCCAGAGTTTGGAGATTACCAGTGTCTTTGTTTATAAGTTCCATGATGATACGTTCCATGGCCTTGCAGACCAGGCTCGTTAGGCTAATGGGGTGGTAGTTCCCGGGGTCCGTGGTGGCTCCCCCTTTGTGAAGTGGGATAACTGTCGCTGTGCGCCATTCAGTGGGCACAAAGCCTGAGGTGAGGCTATGATTGAACATGGTACTTAGGTGGGGTGCCAGTTCATTCTGTAGTTTGTGTAGAATGCAGCCTGGGATGTTGTCAGGTCCCATGAATGCTGTGTTCTTGGCTTTGGAGAGTGTGTTTTTTACCTGTGCAGCCGTGATTACAGGAACTTTGCATTCTTCCAGTATAGAGATGGGCCCTTTAGGGGGTGAGAGGGGGGTAAAGTTAGCACTGAACCTATGTGCCAGGATGTTGGCAATATCAGTTGGTTCTGTATATTTAGTGCCATTGTGCTGTAAATCAGAGCAGATCTGAGTGTTGCCATTGAGATTCTTGACATAGCTATAGAATGCTTTGTGGCTGTCTTTAGAATCAGTGGTGATTTTGTTTTCGTAACTAGCTTTGGAGGATTTTATGCGGGATCTCACCTTCTTACCGAGTCTGATGAGGGAGTTCCTCAAATCATGGGATTTTACTCTTTTTTGCAAGATTTTCAGCAAGATCTATTCAACTAACTGTATTTATGTAAGATTTTTTTCTGACAAAAATATATTTTTTCTAACAACTGTCCCTGAATTCACTGAATTGGGATTTGCTTCTGTAATTACTTTACAAACCTACTAATATAGTCTGCGAAGGATATTGTAATGATCACTAGAACTAATATAACAGCTATAAAATAATTTCTCTATCTGAAAAACAATTATCTGAATTTTCTTTTGGATTGAAGTCTCTTAACTATACAATTTAATTATAACTGGGCAATACTTCAGCATGTCTTATAATTGGTACTAAATTTTCTATGTAAGAAGATCCATACTAATTTGGTGATAACCATCTATAAACTCTTTTACCCCATAACATATGTATCTTGAGCGTACTTAATATATACTGTATTAACTTATTTCTGCAAATCTTCAGCTAATCCTGCACATTTACCATTTAAACCTCTAAGTGCTGTGAGAGGCGTCTGCATTTTCAATTTTTGTCTTAAATATTCTGTTAGTATCTATCTGCTGTAATGGCAAGAATACATTTACTAAAACCTATGCTTTCTAGATTTCAGACTTATAACTTTGCATACTCTGTCAAGTGTCTTTCTTTTTTTCAAATGCTGGATATCTGACCTGACTTCTACACTCAGTCTCAAGTTGTAAGATCAGGTCTCACTTAAATGCAGTTTGTTAGACATAAATACAGTATTGTCTTTGCATAAACCTAGAAATGTAGCCATGTTAAAGCAGGGCTTTATCTTCATTTCATACAACATGCAGTTTCACTAGAACAGAACGTTTCAGTGAAGGATACAGATGAGCTCAGAAAAATAATCTTCAGTTTAAAATCCTGTCAGGTTTATAGCTTCATACTACGTTAATGACCACAGGGACTTAACAAGCCTAGCTGTGAAACCCAACCCAATTTTGTCCCAGAGTTTCTTGGACTTCTATATGGTGGGGTACATTTCCAATCACGTAGCTTAGGGTTATGTTTGGGGAGCTATGTTAGTTGGGGATTAATTTACTTACTGTCGACTCCTGTCCATCAGAGACAATGGGGGGGCCAGGCAGGGTGAATATTTGGTTTCCCATCCAATGATCAAAGTTTCTTCTGAAGAGGGTCAGAGATGAACTCTGCTTCACACAGATGGGGATCTTGTTTAATAGCATAGGGATCCTTTGAGACATATATTGGTCCCTCAAGCAAGTTCTACTTAAGCTGCAGGCAAAGTCCAGGTCCTTGGATCTAGTGTTTCTGGTTTCATTTGTCTTGTGGATTTGCAAGAGATCCATCACTGCTGTATCAGAGGACACTTTTTATGTTAGGCACAGATAACCTCTCAGTAACCTGTAGAAGACCGAGTACAAAGATAAGACCTTAAGGTACTCTGTGTAGGACATGGTATATTCATACCCTGGATTCTCCTGGTGAGGAACCTTTGAGGGCATCCCAAACATTACAAGTGTCTGGCTAGGAACATGTCAAAGGTGGCACTGTACTCAATAGGTCCAATATGAGTTGATTAGAGTGGTACTATTATTCCCTTGGACTTGGATGCCTTACCCTTGGTTATGAGTTGGGTGACACGGAATGATTTTGTTACTATCTTAGCTATGTGTTGCTCGAACACCAGATAAGTGTCTACAAAGGTTACCAGATGCCTAACTGTTGGGTTAACTCTTAGGGGTGTTTTATTGATGAAGTAATTGCCTTGGGTAGAGGCTTTCCAAAAGGGCACTATAATCCATGGCTTTCACATCACTCTTCTGTTTTTTAGACCCTCTTGTAGAATGTTAGTGTCATGGGGGAGTCTATCACAGCTCCCAATTTACAGTCATCTGAGAACGTGGTGAGCCACAAGCATTGGACATTAGCCTTAATTTCTGAGAAGTAGACACCAAACAAGAGTGGGCCCAAAACAGAGCCCTAGGTATTCCGTTGCTGACCAATCTCATGGTGAAGGTGGCCTCACCAATCTTGACTTCTTGGGTAAAATCTGTGAGCCAGCTAAAAATCCAGTGAGTTACGAAGGGATTTATGCCTACTTGTGAGAGTTTTTGAACAAAACCTAAGTGGGGTATTGTATCAAATGTCTTAGCCAGGTCAAGGTAGGCAGTATGCACCACTATCCCCTGATGCACAGTCATGGTGACCGTCTCGAAAGTCCACCAAGTTAAGTAGGCAAGACCTTCCCTTAAAGCCAGACTGGGATGAGTCCAGGGTCTGTAGGTTGCCAATGTCCTTGTTGATCATTTCCATGATAACTACTTCCATGACAAGAAATGTACAAGTTTTTAGTACTATGAGAGATACTTCAGACGCAGAAGTCTTAAGTTCAGACTGATACTCAGAAAATCACTGCAGCAGTTTGGTACGGACACTCAAGACTGAGTGCAGAACTCAGATCAAATATTCAGTAATCCAAAAACAAAAGAAAGGGCAGTTAGTATTAATTCTGTCATTCAGGAGGAAAGGAACAATTCTGAGTACAGAAGCTACAGACAGTATAATTCAGCCTATTTCAGTTTATCAGCACTGTTACTTGACAGAGTAAGGTTTGATTCAGATATTGCTGACATCTACCTCCACTGTATGCTGCTACTTTATAATAAACTGCCTTTATTGGATCTGGTGTGTAGACTTTTATTCTGAAAGGTACAAGAAGATTTGGCACATAAAGCGAATCTGATTTATTTGGCACTTGTTCAGCAAAGATCTGGGTATTAAAATGATAAAGACATTCATTCCATTCCTTCCAGTTATTTCCAGATTAATGCAGTCCTTTCAACTCTTACAGAGAGTATTTTAAAATAAGTGCATTAATAGAAAGGTGGAGGTTTTCTTAGTCTCCTGTAGGATTATTCAATGGGTGGCAGAGAGGGTATTTTTACCAAAGCAGTAGCACGTTAGTACTACTGAGAATACAACTAAATGGACAGTGAATTAAAGTTGGAGTGTATAAAGATGACACTCATTTTTGGAGCCCTTTGGGTGGAATATTGAAATAAAATAAGAGAAAGTGCAAGACAGACTGAGCAATAATCTGCATAATACATCAATGGATGCAACGGTATTAATTTGGAATATGGTATACTTAAAGGAGTGGAAAAACTGGGGGTAGGCACAGGGTGGAGTTTCTGCACAGCACTGTTTTAGCAAAATGCAACGGGCATGATAGCCTGTATTTCTGACAAATGGAGTTATACAGAGAAGTCTGAAGCACTGCATCATACAAAAGAGATGCAGAGTAACAAGAAACAAAAGGGATAAGTTCAAATAGGAATGATCTATGGTGTAAAATTCACTTGAGTCTGTAAGGCATATAAGGGAGATTAATGCTAGTAAGAAGGGGTGGCAGATAGAAAATTAAAGATTAAAAAGTACATCCAGATTTCACATGCAGGAAAAGAACGGAAAACAGAGTGAAGATAACAGCTATGAGACATACCAGTTTTTCCTCTGTAATAGCAGTAATCAAGTAAACAGAGTTGCATGTCCTGAAAGTGTGGAAACAGAACTTTATAATGAGAACAGACAGTGACAAGAAGAATGCTATTATACTGAAGATTAAGTGTAATGTATATAAAGATAAAATGATTTTCTTTTGTAACACCATAGGCAAACATACATCCATATAAAAGAACACAAATTGTGTTAGCATGTTCACTGTTACAAGCATTATTATACATCACATGTATTTTTATATAAAATAATAATCATCAATCCAATATTATATAAATTGATCCTTTCCTGCCTTCCCTTAAACCTAATTTATCCTCCAAAACACTGTTTTGCATGTACTGTTCCCAAATTTTCCTTTTTTTCTAGGTATTTTGCTCCCACCCTTTTCCAAAGATCCCACTTCCAGTTCATTACAATATTCACTACTTCAAATACAGTTGGTTTTGACTTTGATTTCCATGTTCTAGTAATTGTTTTTTTTTTTGCTGGCCATCAAAATTTATCTTACCAAGGCCTTATTATATCTAGCCAAATCCTGTATCCCTTCTCAAAATAATTTCCTTAGTTTCATCCATTAGCTCACCCAGTATTTCTGAGTACTCTGTAGGAAGTTTTAAAGTCTGCCAACTCATTACACTTCCAAAAAAACAGCTCACTGTTACCTTTCCTATCACACCCTTGCCATCTACAAAAGAAAAAAATTCTTTGGAGTCTGCTTGGGATATAAAAATACCTATGCAAACACCTCCAAGCAAAAATCCTTAATCTTCAAGATTTTGTTGCATATTTGGGAGTCCTATATATGTCCTCCTACAATTTCCTTGTGAATCACTTACCCAGCCTTTCATCCCAATCTTTTCTAACCTCCACTGACTGATTCCTATAGTTACTGTGCAATATTATGTGCCCCATTGATTATCCCTTTTTAACAGCACTTTCTGTTCTAGATTCAATTACAAACTCTACCAGAGTAGGTCTTTCACTTAGGGTTCCACTATCCCCTTCTCTTTGCCTACACTCTGATAGCAATCCCTCACAGTAAAGGCAGTCTCCAGCCTGCAGTCCAATTGTCTTATTGGCCTCTTCTCATTCTATTACCTTTCTCTCTCTAGTAATTTGTTCCCAACACCTTGATTCATTTGCCAGGTTAAGTATGTATATTCCAGCTCCCTCATGCCTATTCTCTGTACCTCAAATTGCAATCATCCAAATTGGCAGAATCTCCTTTCTCCAGTCTCATGTTGGCTTAGTTCTCAGAATATTTTTGCTACTTTAGAAATATAACAATCTCTATGGCTGTTATTTTCCTTAAGGATCTGCATCCAAAATCTTAATTTTTCAGAATTAATTAAATTTTGAGAATATTCCATAAAGTACAGTTTTGTACCTACCATAAATGTAGATGTCCGAACTGGATAGCATCTGCAGTCATAACAAGCGGGTTGTCCTGTCGTCAGGCAGCCCTGCAGTCGGCCGGATTCCAAAGTCCGGGTCCGGCTTCGGCTGATGTCGCACTCCACCCGACGTCATCTCTGTTGGTCTTCGGGTATAAAAGCATCAGCCGACGCCATTTTCCTCAGTGTTTCTTGCCCCAGATGCCAGTAGCCCTCTTGCAGGCTAAAATTTGGATAGATGCCAATGTTTCCAAATAGATAGAGGTAAACACATCAATAAGCATATATGTACATATATACAAACAAATACACCATAAAAGACTCCCCCCCCCAACAGCTAGCTATTAGGAGGGTAAACACCCTAGAGTACCACAGAGGGGAAGGAGGGAGGGTAATCCTGACTGCAGATGCTATCCAGTTCGGACATCTACATTTATGGTAGGTACAAAACTGTACTATGTCCTTCATGGATGCATCTGCAGTCATAACAAGTGGGTAGAATACCATAGCCAACTAGGGAGGAGGATAAAAGTAGATTATGGTGTGTTTAGGATCCCTGCAGTACAGCAGTGGCAAACCCTGCTCGGGATCTGGAATATAGAGGCAAATTATAATGCTTGGCAAATGTATGCACGGAGGTCCAAGTAGCCGCCTCAATAATGTCTTTGGTTGCCACTCCTCGTAAGAAGGCTGTGGTAGTGGCTGTTGCCCTTGTAGAATGAGGTCTTATGTTCTGTGGAATTGGTTTTCCATGGAAGGAGTAACAGTATCGTATGCAATTTCCTATCCATTTGGAGATTGTCTGTTTGAAATAGCTTTTCCTTCCCTTCCTGTTGCATAGGCTACAAAAGTTGGTCAGTCTTTCTGCTATTTTTTGTTCTGTCCAAGTAGTAGCGTGAGCTGTCTATGTACATCCAAGGTATGCAGTATTCTTTCCCTCTGTTTTGTGGGTTGGGAAAGAAGGTAGGTAGGTGGATTGCCTGGTTTAAAGACACTCTGGATACCACCTTGGGCATAAATGTAGGATTAGTCCTCATGGACACTCTATCTTGGTGGAAGATTAGGAAGGGTTGCACTGCCATTAAGGCCTGTAGTTCTGAAACCCTCCTTGCTGAAGTAATTGCCAGTAGGAAAGCAGTTTTCCATGACAGGTGTTGTAGGTCTGCTGTTGCTGCTGGTTCAAAGGGTGATAGTGTTAACTTTTCTAGCACAAAGTTTAAATCCCAAGCTGGTAATGGTGGTTTCCTTGGAGGTTTTACATTCTTGATTCCTCTGAGGAACTGCCTGAGCAAAGGGTGAAAAACAGGTGGATCAAAGCTGTATTCTGCTGAAATAGCTGATGCATGTATCTTGATGGAGGAGTAGGACAGGCCTGAATGAAGAAGTTCGCCAGATACTCCAGAATGTTAGGCATATCTATGTTTGACACATCTTTTCCTCTTCCGCATCCAAATGACAAACCTTTTCCATTTTCCAGCATAGTTCCTTCTTGTTGAAGGTCTGCGTGCTTCAAGAATAATGTCTTTAACTCTTTGGGAAAGTTCTGGATTAGCTGCTGCTATGTGATGTTCCATGCAGTCAGTTGCAGCGTTTTAGGTTTGGATGTATGATGCTGTAGTTGTTCTGAGTTAACATCAAAGGCATCAGGGTATTGGCCACATATTGTTCGAGACATGCTCTTCAGTAGTGGGTACCAGTGTTGTCTTGGCCAGTTTGGAGCTATCAGGATTATCCTTGGACGTTCTTCCTTGATTTTTAGTAGTACCTTGTGTATCAAAGGAAGAGGTGGGAATGCATATGCTGTTAGGCCTTTCCAGTTGAAGGAGAGTGAGTCCACTTTCCATGCTAGTGGGTGGAATGTCCTTGTGCAGAATTTTTTGAGCTGGTGATTGAGAGGTGATGCGAATAGGTCTATGTGTGGCATTCCCCATTTCTTCGAGATGGTCTTGAAGATGTCCGGGTGCAGCTTCCATTCGTGGGCATCCGAAGTGGTTCTGCTTAATATGTCTGCTAGAGTATTGTCTTTCCCCGGTACAAATATTGCCTGTAACTGAATGTTGTAGCTGAGTGCCAGGGTCCACAGCTCCAAGGTCATTCTGCATAGGGGGTATGAATGAGTGCCTCCCTGTTTGTTGATGTACCACATGACTGTGGTGTTGTCTGTCCTTATCATCAACTGGCCCTCTTTGAGAAATGGTTTGAACTTTTGGATTGCCAGTTTTACTGCCAGCATTTCTTTTAGATTGATGTGCAGGTGAAGTTGATCCTGTGTCCACAATCCTTGCACGCATTTGTCCAGCATGTGGGCCCCCCATCCTAGGTCTGAAGTGTCTGTTGTGATGGTCTGGCTTGGTTGACATCTGCGAAAGGGTAGGCCTGGGTTTGACTGGCATGCCTGAGCCCACCATAGGAACTCCTGTTTTAAGCATGGAATTAGTGGGATTTCTGTTTCTAGACTGTGTCTGTGTTGGGACCATAAATTCTTTAGGTACCACTGTAGTTTCTCATATGTAGTCTGGCAAATGGGACCAAGATTATGCATGATGCCATGAAGCCCAAGGCCTGCAGAACTTTTCTTGCTGTTAACTTGTTCAGTTTTGCTAGTGCCAAGAAGTAAAGAGGAAGTTCTTTTTGTTTTTCTGTAGTCAGGAATGTCATTTGTTGTACTGTGTCCAATTCCGCCCAAGAATGTCCTTGTTTGGGATGGTATCAGCCTTGACTTTTGTAAATTGACTGTGTATCCCAGTCCTTGTAGCAAGTAAATGACCCTTTGTAAATCTGTTGTCAGCTTGCTTTTGTTGTCCCCTTGTAGCAGGCAGTCGTCCAGGTATGGGTAAATTTGAATTCCTGTAGTCTGCAATGGCGATTACTGATGCCAGGCATTTTGTGAATACTCTGGGCTTAGTAGATAAGCCAAAGGGCAATGCTGAGAACTGATAGTGCTCTGATCCTGCAAGAAATCTGAGGTATCTTCTGCAGATTGGTCGAATGGGGGCGTGCAGGTATGCCTCCTTGAGATCTAGAGTTACCAGCCAAGACTCCTTGCCCAGCATGGGAAGAAGTTGCTGTAGGGTCAGCATTTTGAATTTTGGGACAATGATGTATGTATTTAAGGTGGACAGGTCGAGAATTGGTCTCCAACTTTTTTCCTTTCTTGGAACTAGGAATAGTCTGGAGTAGAATTGGGGGGGGGGGCTATGTTAGTTGGGGATTAATTTACTTACTGTCGACTCCTGTCCATCAGAGACAATGGGGGGGGGGGGCCAGGCAGGGTGAATATTTTGTTTCCCATCCAATCTCAAAGTTTCTTCTGAAGAGGGTCAGAGATGAACTCTGCTTCACACAGATGGGGATCTTGTTTAATAGCATAGGGATCCTTTGAGACATATATTGGTCCCTCAAGCAAGTTCTACTTAAGCTGCAGGCAAAGTCCAGGTCCTTGGATCTAGTGTTTCTGGTTTCATTTGTCTTGTGGATTTGCAAGAGATCCATCACTGCTGTATCAGAGGACACTTTTTATGTTAGGCACGGATAACCTCTCAGTAACCTGTAGAAGACCGAGTACAAAGATAAGACCTTAAGGTACTCTGTGTAGGACATGGTATATTCATACCCTGGATTCTCCTGGTGAGGAACCTTTGAGGGCATCCCAAACATTACAAGTGTCTGGCTAGGAACATGTCAAAGGTGGCACTGTACTCAGTAGGTCCAATATGAGTTGATTAGAGTGGTACTATTATTCCCTTGGACTTGGATGCCTTACCCTTGGTTATGAGTTGGGTGACACGGAATGATTTTGTTACTATCTTAGCTATGTGTTGCTCGAACACCAGATAAGTGTCTACAAAGGTTACCAGATGCCTAACTGTTGGGTTAACTCTTAGGGGTGTTTTATTGATGAAGTAATTGCCTTGGGTAGAGGCTTTCCAAAAGGGCACTATAATCCATGGCTTTCACATCACTCTTCTGTTTTTTAGACCCTCTTGTAGAATGTTAGTGTCATGGGGGAGTCTATCACAGCTCCCAATTTACAGTCATCTGAGAACGTGGTGAGCCACAAGCATTGGACATTAGCCTTAATTTCTGAGAAGTAGACACCAAACAAGAGTGGGCCCAAAACAGAGCCCTGGGTATTCCGTTGCTGACCAATCTCACGGTGAAGGTGGCCTCACCAATCTTGACTTCTTGGGTAAAATCTGTGAGCCAACTAAAAATCCAGTGAGTTACGAAGGGATTTATGCCTACTTGTGAGAGTTTTTGAACAAAACCTAAGTGGGGTATTGTATCAAATGTCTTAGCCAGGTCAAGGTAGGCAGTATGCACCACTATCCCCTGATGCACAGTCATGGTGACCGTCTCGAATGTCCACCAAGTTAAGTAGGCAAGACCTTCCCTTAAAGCCAGACTGGGATGAGTCCAGGGTCTGTAGGTTGCCAATGCCCTTGTTGATCATTTCCATGATAACTACTTCCATGACAAGAAATGCACAAGTTTTTAGTACTATGAGAGATACTTCAGACGCAGAAGTCTTAAGTTCGGACTGATACTCAGAAAATCACTGCAGCAGTTTGGTACAGACACTCAAGACTGAGTGCAGAACTCAGATCAAATATTCAGTAATCCAAAAACAAAAGAAAGGGCAGTTAGTATTAATTCTGTCATTCAGGAGGAAAGGAACAATTCTGAGTACAGAAGGTACAGACAGTATAATTCAGCCTATTTCAGTTTATCAGCACTGTTACTTGACAGAGTAAGGTTTGATTCAGATATTGCTGACATCTACCTCCACTGTATGCTGCTACTTTATAATAAACTGCCTTTATTGGATCTGGTGTGTAGACTTTTATTCTGAAAGGTACAAGAAGATTTGGCACATAAAGCGAATCTGATTTATTTGGCACTTGTTCAGCAAAGATCTGGGTATTAAAATGATAAAGACATTCATTCCATTCCTTCCAGTTATTTCCAGATTAATGCAGTTCTTTAAACTCTTACAGGGAGTATTTTAAAATAAGTGCATTAATAGAAAGGTGGAGGTTTTCTTAGTCTCCTGTAGGATTATTCAATGGGTGGTAGAGAGGGTATTTTTACCAAAGCAGTAGCACGTTAGTACTACTGAGAATACAACTAAATGGACAGTGAATTAAAGTTGGAGTGTATAAAGATGACACTCATTTTTGGAGCCCTTTGGGTGGAATATTGAAATAAAATAAGAGAAAGTGCAAGACAGACTGATCAATAATCTGCATAATACATCAATGTATGCAATGGTATTAATTTGGAATATGGTATACTTAAAGGAGTGGAAAAACTGGGGGTAGGCACAGGGTGGAGTTTCTGCACAGCACTGTTTTAGCAAAATGCAACGGGCATGATAGCCTGTATTTCTGACAAATGGAGTTATACAGAGAAGTCTGAAGCACTGCATCATACAAAAGAGATGCAGAGTAACAGGAAACAAAAGGGATAAGTTCAAATAGGAATGATCTATGGTGTAAAATTCACTTGAGTCTGTAAGGCATATAAGGGAGATTAATGCTAGTAAGAAGGGGTGGCAGATAGAAAATTAAAGATTAAAAAGTACATCCAGATTTCACATGCAGGAAAAGAATGGAAAACAGAGTGAAGATAACAGCTATGAGACATACCAGTTTTTCCTCTGTAATAGCAGTAATCAAGTAAACGGAGTTGCATGTCCTGAAAGTGTGGAAACAGAACTTTATAATGAGAACAGACAGTGACAAGAAGAATGCTATTATACTGAAGATTAAGTGTAATGTATATAAAGATAAAATGATTTTCTTTTGTAACACCATAGGCAAACATACATCCATATAAAAGAACACAAATTGTGTTAGCATGTTCACTGTTACAAGCATTATTATACATCACATGTATTTTTATATAAAATAATAATCATCAATCCAATATTACATAAATTGATCCTTTCCTGCCTTCCCTTAAACCTAATTTCGCCTCCAAAACACTGTTTTGCATGTACTGTTCCCAAATTTTCCTTTTTTTCTAGGTATTTTGCTCCCACCCTTTTCCAAAGATCCCACTTCCAGTTCATTACAATATTCACTACTTCAAATACAGTTGGTTTTGACTTTGATTTCCATGTTCTAGTAATTGTTTTTTTTTTTGCTGGCCATCAAAATTTATCTTACCAAGGCCTTATTATATCTAGCCAAATCCTGTATCCCTTCTCAAAATAATTTCCTTAGTTTCATCCATTAGCTCACCCAGTATTTCTGAGTACTCTGTAGGAAGTTTTAAAGTCTGCCAACTCATTACACTTCCAAAAAAACAGCTCACTGTTACCTTTCCTATCACACCCTTGCCATCTACAAAAGAAAAAAATTCTTTGGAGTCTGCTTGGGATATAAAAATACCTATGCAAACAACTTCCAAGCAAAAATCCTTAATCTTCAAGATTTTGTTGCATATTTGGGAGTCCTATATATGTCCTCCTACAATTTCCTTGTGAATCACTTACCCAGCCTTTCTTCCCAATCTTTTCTAACCTCCACTGACTGATTCCTATAGTTACTGTGCAATATTATGTGCCCCATTGATTATCCCTTTTTAACAGCACTTTCTGTTCTAGATTCAATTACAAACTCTACCAGAGTAGGTCTTTCACTTAGGGTTCCACTATCCCCTTCTCTTTGCCTACACTCTGATAGCAATCCCTCACAGTAAAGGCAGTCTCCAGCCTGCAGTCCAATTGTCTTATTGGCCTCTTCTCATTCTATTACCTTTCTCTCTCTAGTAATTTGTTCCCAACACCTTGATTCATTTGCCACGTTAAGTAGGTATATTCCATCTCCCTCATGCCTATTCTCTGTACCTCAAATTGCAATCATCCAAATTGGCAGAATCTCCTTTCTCCAGTCTCATGTTGGCTTAGTTCTCAGAATATTTTTGCTACTTTAGAAATATAACAATCTCTATGGCTGTTATTTTCCTTAAGGATCTGCATCCAAAATCTTAATTTTTCAGAATTAATTAAATTTTGAGAATATTCCATAACACTGAGATGTCCTTTTCTGGTTTTATCAAGTACAAAAGAATATCGTCTGCAAATAAAAACCCAGCTTGTCTAGATTGCCATGCCAATTATATCACTGAATTTCTGTGTCCCTTATTTTCTTTACCAGTGGCTCTAAATATATTGCAAATAACAAAAATAACAAAGGGGAAAGAGGATACCTCTGATTGGATCTTTTGTTCAGACATCACTTACCAGAGGAGAAGAACCCTCCCACTTAAATTTTTCCTCCTAATTAACCTCATTATTGTATCACAGAATGCAAATGCTTCCATTGCCCTACTCATATTAAGATGATGTTCTTTAACATAAATGTGTGCAGAGAATAAATCCTTTGATTAAAACTTAAAAAATATATTACTAATACTCATAGTCATAAGTGATATCAGTATTATTTATATTAGCATTATTATTATTACTGTTAAATCCATTGCATGTTGTTGTTATAGTTCCACTGTTACTGTCTTAATTCTGCCTTCATGTGCTGCTGCTTATTAACCTTGCTAATTTTCTGATATATAATAGGCTCAATTCCAAAAGACTTGCTCTCTGTGTATGTGAATTACTCCAGACTATTACCAAGTCTTTTGGAATCCGTCCCTTGGTGTAAACCTGTTTATAGATAAAGCTGAAGTAGCAAACAAACACCAACTGTACCACAGCTAGGAAGTTTATTATAAAACAGATAAGCGCTTTCAGGGATGTGCCCCTTCATCAGACAACTCACAAAAACAATTAATTCCTTATATAGTAGAAGCACCTGCTATCCAGTAAGTCTTAAAGATACAATGTTAAATACAAATGCTTTAACCTGGTCCACTCTAGTATATCTTGAATATGCATATATCTGGTAAAAAAAATCATAAATTTTAAAACACATATTCTGTATATACCAGAGTGGACCAGGTTAAAGCATTTGTATTTAATATTGTATCTTTAAGACTTAATTGATAGTAGGTGCTTCTACTATATAAGGAATGAATTGTTTTTGTGAGTTGTCTGATGAAGGGGCACATCCCTGAAAGTGCTTACCCATTTTATAATAAACTTCCTAGCTGTGGTACAGTTGGTGTTTGTTTGCTACTTCAACTATATTTATTTTACACCAGCTGTTTTATTAGGATTTCTGTGTTTCGCATTCTACAGCTGTTTATAGATAAGCCTTACACCAAAGTAAGTCACTTACAATGACAGCCGCAACTCTTTTGGAATGTGTGTGTCAGTAGGTAACAAAAACACTGAAGAGAAGAATGCATGAAGCCATGCAATTTAAAACAGAGAATACAGTGCCCAAGCCATCTGTACTAGTGTACATTTCTGGCATACAAGGAATGCAGAAATATGATGCCATCATATGGAATGAACTTCAAAGTTATATATTTAAACTGGGCACTATCCTGCTCGGGCATTAAAGTGTTAAGAGGTCAAAAAGTTTACAACATTCAGAGGATGTGGAAGAAAGCTTAATGTTTCCAAAACCTTCACTTCTCCCAAAAACACACACACAGATATATATATATATATATATATATATATATATATACACACACACACACACACACACACACACACACATATAAATATATATTTTTTGGAAGAGCAAAATGTTTAGGAGACAGAAAAAGTATGCTTCCAGATGCTTGACACTGGAAAAGAAATACATGTCAACAACTGGGATCAATCCACAGTATTTATTTTTCTGCCTCTGCTAAGTCTTGTCTCCCTTTTAACAAGGATTATATACTGCAGAGAAAAACATTCACTCATTCATCATACTTTTTTCAGTCATACGTGGACAGTCAGTGCTAATTATTCTTCAGCATCTTGAGCAGTTGAAAACTACAGTCATATGAGCTTCCTCGCCTCCGTAACACAACTACAGATAGACTTTGAAAGACCTTTGTTTGGGTATATCACTGACGACTTATACAGCAACGCTCTTGGGTATATCATTGAAGATTGCTGCACAGCAACACTCTGACAAAGGAAATAAAACTGTGACACTACATCTTGCCGATTCCAAGGACTCTGGCCAGAGAGGAAAAAGGAGATCCATTTGTACTGTTGTGAGTGAAAGGAAATTGTGTCCTCCAATTAAATGGACATTGGCCAAGAAGGCCACTATGGATTTTCAAATAATTATCTTTGATTGTTCTGGATTCCCCAAAGAATGAACACAGAACTCAGGACTGCTTTCCTTTTTTTGTTCTTCTCTAGAGTCCTCATCAAGAAACAAGCCCCTGAAACAATAAGAATCTGCTAAGCAGGACTTTTAGGTAAAAATGGAATTTATTCTTTTTTGTAACTTACAAATGCATCCAGTCTGCTAATTCAACCATAGTAATGTAAGTGACCTTGTTTCTAACTTATTAATGGCAAAAAGCACTTTTGATGCCTACACATTAAGTTATTCATTTATTTGTAATGATGTAATAAATTTTATTTTTTATACAAACCCAATCTAGTGCATGGTAGCTGTTTTAATTCTCAGCATGATTTGAACACACAGCAATAGGATTAGAAAGGGATAAATAACTGTTGATACAATCAAGGCCAGCACACATTGGCACTGCAGATAGCATTTCCGCCTCACTGCAGGAGATTCCCCAGTTCGATTCTCAGCTGGGTTGTCTTCTGTGCGGATTCTGCATGTCCTCCCTGTGTTCACGTGGGTTTCCTCCTACATTCCAAAGACATGCAGCAGTTGGATTAGACTCTAAATAGGCTATAGGTATGAATGTGCATGCGAGTGTATGGTGGAGAAGAATTACAGCTGCAGGGCTGGCAACCAGGTGGTGTAAACCTTGGCTCTAGATGATTATCACTGATGAAGTGACATCCCAACACCATGTCCAAGAAAATGGGAAAAGGGTTTGTGGGTGAATGGACAATGTATCTTCACCTACAGGCAGAAGCAGAGCTAGTAATATAAAATATTATATTACTGCTTATTTGATATGACAGAATAATGGGGGCTAGGCTCAGGACAAGATAAACAGCTCCTTGGGACTTCCAAGATGGCTGCACACTGAATAGCAGCTTGTTTCTAGCTCTTCCCCAGTGTGAAAACAGAAACTCAGCAGAGAAAGCCAGTAGACTTGTTTTTATGGATAAATTTCAGTAACTGGCTAGTAAGTGTACTTGCCTGGATGCCAGTAATAAAGAAATATAGAACATCTGGAAAAAAAATCATCTACAAAAAGTAAGGAAAAAACACTGGGGAAACTTCTGCAGCTGTTCAGCAAAAAGCAATACAATCTTCAGACATGACTTCCAATAACCTACAGGAAGATATAAAACAACTGCATACAGACCTGGTTAAAATAAACAAAACAATGATGGAGTTTGTCACCATAAACAACAAAAGGCTGGAAAATTTTGAAGAAGCTTTAAACAGATATTGAGATGAGATTTTCCTAGAGTACCAGTCATGTTTGGGATCCCCAAGATACATAAGAGTTTAAGAGCCACCTATGCGTGCGCAGGTTGATGGTAGAAGTTCCATCACGCACCCTTGCGCCCGCATAATTGACAGTATTATCAGCAAGTATCTGAAATACATCCCACAGATTTGTAAAGACTCTTGGGCCTTCTTGAACCTGATTAATGAGGTCCAATTTGATGGGGACCTTAATTTTTTGACTATTGACGTGGTCGACCTGTACACCTCAATCCCTCACGTAGAGGCTGTTGAATGGATTGAGTTAATTTTGCGGGAACACGGTGCACCTAGCAATGATATTATTGTTGTCACAGTACTACTCGATATTATTCTATCCTCTAATTTCTTTATTTTTGAGAAACAATATTACCTCCAAAAGAAAGGAATTGCAATGGGTTCCCCATGCGGCAGCAGTGTAGCCAATTTATTTGTAGCCTACTGGGAGAAAAACTTTCTATTCAATGTCCCACTTTTTCAGAGGTGCTCTAAAACATACACACGGTTTTTAGACGACATCTTTATGTTGATAGAAGGAGGTGAAGATGTAGTAATGGAACTTATGTCATATATGAACACTTCAACAGATTTTTTTAAAATTCACACACCACTTCTCGACCTCTGAGATCGACTATCTTGATGTCCAGTTGGTGAAAGACGTGGGTAACAATAGATTCTGTTCTTCCATTTTTAGGAAGACAACCTACTGCAACTCCTTCCTGCATTACTCAAGTTGTCACCCTTGGAAGCAGAAGCGGTCCATTGTTATTAGTCAGGGCTGCACTGACCTGACCAAGAGTGTTCCTTTCTTAAGGACCTGTTCTTAAACAGAGGGTACCCTGAAGAGTTGATTGTTGAACTAATGTCTGAAGTGTCTTTTAAATGCTTGAACGGCACCCTTTTACCACTACTTGTCTCAAACCACCTCAACCATACTAGACATCCCAATAACACAGGTTTTGGCTATTGACGACAACACTAAGGGACATGACTTCTCAACCAGTTTTATCACTGCTTTTAACATAAATTCAGGGCAAGTTTGCTCTATTATACGGAAGAACTGTTTTTTTATTATCAATGGTGGGTTACATGAACGACTGGGGCTTTCTCCTGTGTTCACATTTCGAAGAGGGTGTAATCTAAAAGATCTCTTACAGAGAAATAAGGGTGTTGACCACATGATCAGAATGAAAGGTACCACCACATGTGGGTGTTGTAAGTGGTGTAGATACCTGCGTGTTGGTAACTCCTTTTTTATAGGTAACAGGAAGTATTTTATCAACCATAAAATTAATTGTAACACCAAATCTATAGTTTATGTAGCATTCTGTGAATGCTGCCCTGCATTTTATGTTGGTAAAACGGACCGGCGATTCCGTGACCGTATTTACCAACATATTTATGCTATTAACAACAAAAAAGGTGATAATGCCCTTTCTAAACACATCATGAGTAATTGTGGCCATAGCTTTCCATTGATAACATTACAGTGGACATTAGAGGGGGGGCCCCAATCCTTAATTCTAGAGACCCGGGAATTAGAATGGCAGCTGCAACTAGATGCCTTCTCCTATCCCGGACTCAATGACAATTGTAATATCGCTTCTCTTTTAAAGTATAGGAGCTATCTTAGATAATTGTGTCTAGGTGTTTATTCTTGGCATCAGTTGGTAGACTATTATAGGGTTTCATGGTGCCTAGGTTGTTATTGTTTATACTAACTAAGTTTTTAAAGGGTTGGTATGTTAAGCATTTTCTATTACTATTATTAATTAACGTAAGAAAATGCAAATTTTTAAACATATAGTGTGCATTTAACGTGACGTGTTTTCATTTTTTACATTTAGTCTTTCATACACGTTTTAATGGATCACGTCTGAATTACATAGACAGCTTTGTGTGTGTCAGCTTATTGTTTGGCGTTCATTTCTTATTTTAACTATTTATTTTAATCATTTAGCTTTTAAGCCTGTTTAAATAATAGTTTTCTTCTTAAACTTGTGAGTTTGTGTTTTGAACTGCTGATGAAGCTTCTGTTTTTGATTTTGAATAAAATTGCATTCTGATCCTTTTGAACCTTTGCATACTCGACTTTTTGGAGCACCGTATCTGTGTTTTTTACAAGTTTGTTTCGTTTCTTTTATCTGGTAGATATTGAGATGAGATAATAAAGCTGCAAAAATCAGAGGTCGAAATGAAAAGGCTGGCTGAATATGAGATGACTAAGGAACAGATGTTTCAAAAAATAATACAATTAGAGGACAGAGCACATAGGGGAAAAGTACAGTTGTGTACACTTACCATAAATGTAGATGTTCGAGTGTATTCACTGTTGCAGTCCTTACAAATGGGTTATCTGGCCCCTAGTAGCTCGCAGTCAGTCAGAATACCAAAGTCCTTGGTATATGACATCGGCTGTCTCCGGAATAAGCCTGACGCCAGGACGTCGGGTATAAAGGCAGGCAGTCAATGTCATTTCCTCTGTTTTTCTTGTCATATCTGTCAGGAGCCCCCCCAAAAAAGTAAGACCAGGTGAAGAAAAAATCCAGTCTGTGCCCTAGGAAAAAAGGGGTGTGGAAGCGGGGGGGGCAGGACTGCAACAGTGAATACACTCGAACATCTACATTTATGGTAATTGCACACAACTGTACTATGTTCATCGTGTTTCACTGCTGCAGTCCTTACAAATGGGATGATTACCAAAGCCCAGGAAAAAAACAAAAATGGGGGGAGGAACACCAAAGATTGATGGTTGGTAAGAATGCCCTGCTAAACTGCAGTGGCAAAACCAGCCCTGGACTTAGAAAACAAGGGCAGATTGTAATGTTTGGTGAAAGTGTGGTCAGAGGTCCAGGTAGCTGCTTCCAGGATGTCCTTAGTAGGTACACCTCTAAGAAAAGCTGGTAAGGTAGAGGTAGCTCTAGTAGAATGGGTCCTAATGCCCTGAGGAGGAACCTTGCCATGCTGTAAATAACAAAAGTGAATACAATGAGCAATCCACTTAGAAATAGTTTGTTTAGAAATAGCTTTGCCCTGGGCTCCAGGAGCAAAACTGACCAACAACTGATCTGGCTTTCCGAAAGACTTAGTCCTATATCCAGGTAAAATCTAAGTTGCCTATGCACATCCAAAGAATGTAGCAACCTTTCTCCTCTATTCGGAGGATTAGGAAAGAAGGTAGGCAGGTGGTAGACTGGTTAAGAGTCAGGCTAGAAACCACCTTAGGCATAAAAGAAGGATTAGTCCGAAGAGAAACCCGATCCACATGGAAAGTGATAAACAGCTCTACTGCCATTAAGGTCTGCAGCTCAGACACTCTACTAGCTGAAGTAATGGCCAAAAGAAATGCAGTTTTCCAGGAAAGAAACTTCAAATATCCTGAGGCAGCAGGCTCAAAAGGAGGCAGAGTAAGTTTCTCAAGCACAAAATTAAGATCCCAAGCCAGAGTAGGTGCCCTTCTGGGAGGCTTTAAATTGCTAACTCCCCTGAGGAACTGTTTCATCAGGGGATGAGAGAAAATGGGTTGTTCAAAGGAACAGTGAGCAGAAATAGCTGAAGCATGAATCTTGATAGAAGAGAAGGAAAGTCCACCCTTAAGTAAACCTGCCAGATAATCAAGAATTAGAGGAAGAGTAGGTCGAGATGGGTCTTCTCCTCTAGTTCTGCAGCCAAATAGAGAATCTTTTCCACTTATCTGCATTAGATTTCCTAGTACTAGGCCTCCTGGCCTCACGAAGGACCTCAACTACCTGTTGAGAAAGGTCTAAATTATGAGCCAGGCAGCCAAATGCAGAGTCTGAAGGTGAGGATGCAGAATCTTTCCTCAGTCCTGAGCCAAGAGATTTGGTATCAAGGGAAGATGCCAAGCCAGAGACTGGGAGAGACTGCGAAGAAGTGGATACCAATGCTCCCTGGGCCAGTCTGGAGCTATGATGATGGCCCTTGGTTTTTCGTCCCTTATCTTTAACAGCACTCTGGGAAGAAGAGGCAGAGGAGGGAATGCATAGATTGAAAGCTGTGCCCAGGGGGAGGACAGAGCATCCACTTTCCAAGCTTTGTTGTGATGATCCCTGGTGCAAAAGGTTGGAAGAAGGTAGTTGGTTAGAGAAGCAGAGAGATCCACCTGAGGAATGCCCCAAAACTGAATGATGCGATGGAAGATGGTCTTGTTTAGTTGCCACTCGTGAGGATCCAGGACCTGTCTGCTCAGTTGGTCTGCCAATGTGTTGAGCCTTCCTGGAATAAACTGGGCTATCAGATGAATGCCCAAAGAAGCTGCCATGGACCATAGTCTCATGCTTTTTCTGCACAGGGGGTAAGAGTGAGTCCTTCCCTGCTTGTTGATGTACCACATGATTGTAGTGTTGTCTGTCCTGACTAGAAGAGTACCAGGAGAGAGTAGATGCTTGAAAGCCATCAAAGCCTGCTGAACTGCCATAATTTCCTTCAGATGTATGTGCAGTTTAGCTTGTTGAAAGGTCCAAGTTCCCTGAATGAATGTGCCCCCCCAAGTTTAGTCAGAGGCATCCGTGGTGAGAGTCTGGCTGGCAGGAGGTGGACAGAAAGGTAGGCCTTTGTTCTTTGCACAGGCTGTTGCCCACCAAAAAAATTCCGTTTGCAGGCAGGGAACCAGAGGAAGAATCAAGTCTAAACCCTGAGTGTGTTGACACCAAAGGTTTTTGAGGTACCATTGTATTTTCCTCATATGCAGTCTTGCATATGGAATCATCAGAATACATGAAGCCATGAATCCCAGGGCTTGCAGGAATTGCCTTGCAGAGAGCTGGGTCATGCTTGCCAAGTCCCTGAAGTAATTCGAAAGATCCATCTGTTTCTCTTGCGGCTGTGTTCAGACTCGCTCCCAGGAATACTATCTCCCTGGTGGGTATCAATTTTGACTTCTTTTCATTGATTGTGTAGCCCAAAGAGGTGAGAAGGTTCTTTACAAATTCCTAATCCTTTAGAAGTTGCTCTGGAGAGTTTGCCTGAATAAAACAATCGTCCAAGTAAGGGTAAATTTGAATGTTCCTTTGCCTGCAAAAGGCAATGACTGGAGCTAGACATTTTGTAAAAACTCAAGGAGCAGTAGATAAGCCAAAGGGCAGTGCAGAGAATTGGTAGTGCCTGTTCCCCGCTCTGAAACGAAGGAACTGCCTGCAGCTTTCTCTTATAGGGATGTGCAAGTAAGCTTCTTTTAGGTCCAAGGTCACCAGCCAGGAATCCTTGGCTAGCATTGGCAGCAACTGCTGAAGGGTGAGCATCTTGAATTTGGGAATCACCAGAAACGTGTTTAGAATGGACAAATCCAGAATAGGGCGCCATGTGCCCCCTTTTTCGGGAACCAGGAAAAGTCTTGAGTAAAAGCCTGGCCTATCTGTAGTGCAGGAACTGGCTCTATTGCTCCCAGGTTTAGTAAGGAAGAAACTTGTTTTTCTGCTTCTGCCCTTTGAAGTGGGGGAATATCTGGGTATCCTTGGAGGACCAGGAAGGTGTGAAAGGAGAATTTGTAGCCTTGGGATACTATTTTTAGCACCCATTTGTTGTCCGTGATAGTATGCCAGACATCTGCAAAAATGGCTAACCTTCCCCCCAAAGGAAACCCTGGGCCCACAAAGGCAAGCAGGGGAAAGCCGGAGTCATTGAGAATGTTTGCTTTGGGAAGTCTGCTTAGAACTCCCAAGTTTAGAAGATGTAGCCTGCCAGTGTTTAGCCTTGTGAGGGGTGGAAGTCTGCTCCCTGGAAGACCTGTAGCCCCTGGATCTAGTATGATTCTGTTTTCTAGGGTCAGGAAAAGTCCAACTCTTAGAAGGGTAATGTCTGCTAAAACGATGAGGCTGAACTTGCAGAAAATCCTTAACAGTTTGCATAGATATAACCTTATCCTCCAGTTTTTTCAACATCTCTTCTGCTTTGCTTCCAAAAAGATTGTCCTTATGCAAAGGCATGTCCAGTAATTTAGACTTTACAGGTTCAGAAAGGGGCTGCTCCCTGAGTGAAGCATGTCTTCTGATAACAGAACCAGTGGCCACTGCTCTGCAAGAAGCCTCCAAACTGTCAAAACCACGATGTAGTGAATGTTTATTAACCAGAGTGGCAGAATTCAATAAGTCTTGAATGTCCTTATTCTCCATCAGGGAAGGAACACCAGCAATTTTAGCCTTGAGAGCCTCCAAAGTATGCTGCTGATACTTAAGCATATGAAAGATACAATTAACAGACCTAATAGCCAGGGTGGAAGAAGTATAAAACTTTTTACCCAACCTATCTAAGGCACTAGATTCCCTGTCAGAAGGAACAGGACTTTTAGCAACTGTGGCTTTAACACCTTTAGGTCCCTGGGAAATAATCTCTGGATCAGCAGTAGGATTCTTGAAAAGGAACTGATAAGAATCAGAAACTCTATAATACCTGTCAGGCTTTCTGGGAGCAGGAGGAACAGAATTAGGTGTCAAAGCATTCTCCATGAACACATCAACAACTTCCAAAACCAGAGGGATAGCCAAAGGCTTATGCTGAGGCAAATCCAAGAACTCCCTAATCCACTTCTTAGACTGAGGGCAATCCTGACTTTCCCATCTAAAATGCTCCCTGAGGGTATTCAGAGTATCCCCAAAAGAGAAATCTTCTGGGGGGGAGGCAGAAGGGATGGAGGTCTTCAGCATCAGTGTCCTCAAAACCAGAAAAAAGCTGATAATGTCCTTCTTCATCAGCAGAGTCGCTAGAAACTTCTGAGTCAGAGGCAGACAAAACATCAGTGGACGATTCCCTAGCCCACTTAGAAGGAGTAGGTTGAGAGCCCTTGATAAGAGTTAAGAGATCACTAGCCATCTTAACCACCTGAGCCTGAGGTAATTGAGGGGAGGCCGATGGCTGTTTAGTAGTAGACTTTCTGCAGAGAGGCTTACTAGAAAGCCGGAGGGACTCGGGAGGACTACCCACCGCAGAAATGTGGGCAGAGGTCGTCGGCCTGGATCTGGTCTCCGGGCGGAGGAAAGAGGCCTCAGAAACCAGCGCCTGCCTAGCGACTCCGGATCCATCAGAGGTGATGACTGGCGGAGGGTCCGAAGGCAAGGTAGAAGGCTGAGAAATGGAGGACTCCGGAAAGGCCTCTGAAGATGCCTGCTGCTGAACACCCGTGGACTACAGGGGCAAGGAAAGCGCCTCACTGGCTGCCGCTGGACTGACAACCAACTTAATAGGGATGTCATTGGTTAATTTAACCCTAGGCCTGTTGCGGTCCTTATCCTTGCGCTTCTTAGGCACATCCGAAGTCGGGAGACCAGAAGACGTCATACCAACAAACTCAGGCCAAAGTCCGAAGTGCTTATACAAATTCCTAACTCTACGGCGTATGGTACACAGGTTGAAAGAAGCACAGAGATCACAATTTGGGAAGTCGTGCTCAAGGCCCAAACAAGTAATACACTAAGAATGAAAATCACGATAACGAATCTATTTTCCACAGTCAAGACAGTTATTAATTTTCTATGACATTCGTTAAAGCAAGAAAAAAGGGTCCCCAACGGGGTACTTATCTGAGGATATCTTCAACTTTAGAAGTCGGAATACAAAAAGAAGGTAATCGGCCGACCAGCACTCATGCGAATTGCTTTTGCTTCGAGCTCCGCGGCAAGAAAGAATGAGGAAATGACGTTGGCTGCCTCCCTTTATACCTGACGTGCCGGCGTCAGGCTTATTCCGGAGGCAGTTGACATCATATACCAAGGACTTTGGCATTCTGGCCGACTGCTGGCTACCGGGAGCCAGATAACCCATTTTGTAAGGACTACAACAGTGAAACATGATGAACATCCTCAGGTTATCAGTTATACCAGAAAAGCTGGAAGGGACAGACCATTAATTTTATGAAAGCACAAATAAGCAACTGGACTGGTATTCCACAGCAATTGTTGTTAGTTGAAAGGGCACATCGTGTGTATGCTCCAAACCTAGCTATAAGAAAGCAGCCTAGAACTTTAATATTAAAGATGCAATCCTACCAGCAGAAGGAGTTGATTCTGACAAAAATGTGGCAGAAGGTCAATAACAAAACAGGGAGACAGCAGTGCATTTGTGGAGAATGATTACTCATTGTACACCAGGCAGAGGAGGAGGAAATTCATTCCACTATTCAGGGAATGTGGAGACACAGGTGTGAGACTCAAACTGCTGTATCTAACTGTCTTTAAGGTATTCTTCCCTGGAGATACAAAATCATTTTTGGAAGACGTGCATGCTAAGGAGAAAATACAACAGTTTGCCCAATAAAAAGTGAGCTGTGAAACAGAAGGAGATGCTGCTGCTTCTTGTTCTGGTAAGGAAGAACACAGAGAGACTGTACCTGTGAAACCTTTTCCAGTATCTCAATGGAAAATGTTGGAGAAGGAAGGGAACATGAGAGTTGACTAGAAGAATTGACAGTATGCTGTAAATGAAGCAGACACAGGATTTGGGTGATGGAGAAGAACAGTAATAAAACCAGTAACAATGTGGGATTACACTGCAGTAATTATATTTTTGAAATATGGCAGAACAAGAAAATCTGGAAATATTGGACTTTTTCAAAAATTGTTGGATTAATGGGAGACTCTAAAGTATATGCCCTACTAATGTTTTGCAGTAATGCAAAAATGCTTTGGGGAGGGGGAAGAGAGGGGAAAAAACTAAGTAAAGAAAACATTTTTTTCTTAATAGTACTGTCTTTGTGGTGTATGGTTTTCTTTGCATGCCTTAAGTGCAATTTGGACTTCAAACAGGCGTTGTTTTTCTTTTTCTGCCTTCTCTCCTCTTTCTTCTTGTACAGTTTTGAGAAATGTAGGCAATGCAATGTAAAAAGAAAGCCTGGTTAAAAAGGCATGACAAAGTTAAAATTAATATGCTTTTTCTCATTCTTGCACAGGGAAATGACTGGATTAAGGACCATAGATGGATTAGTTTTAAGAGAGAGCAAGTAAATGAAAAAGAACACTGAATATTATGAGTTTTTTTTCTAGCAAATTCATGTATACTTAGTAGCAATTCTGCAGTTGGTCTTCATGTTTCCATGGAAACAATCTGATAAAGAAAAACTGGCTGGTTCTCATGTCTCTGTGGAGACAATCTGATAAAGAGAAAATGGAGACAGCCTGGTGGAAGGGGATTGGCTGAGGGAAAAGAAAAAAAAAAGGAGAAAGGAAATGGCCAGGCAATAATGTTCTCTGAAAGCAATCAGGGGTGTTCCCATCTGGGAGAGCTTTAAAGATAACACAAACCCAATTAGACTTGACATAAAGTCTTCAAACTTTTTTTTTAAATGCAATGTGTATACCAATATAAACAGATGCTTTGTTTTTTTTTCTTTTTCCCCCCTTCTTGTACTTTTCTTTGTTCAGTTTTAAGAAATGTAGGCACTGCAATGTAAAAAAAAAGGGGGGGGGGAGTATGACAAAAAATAATGTGCTTTTTATCCATGCTTGCATAGGGAAATGACTAGTTAGAGATCCTAGGCATTATCCAGTAACAAGTTTATGAAAACGAATATTGAATATTATAAGGCTTTTTTCTGGTATATCAGTTTTGTCTGCTTTGTTTGCAACTAAAAGACAATTTGATAAAGAGAAATGGCTTGGAGAAAGTGTTTTCTGAAAGCATTGAAGTATTTTCTCAGAAGGGACAGCTATAAAGATAGACAAAAATCAAATAGCATTTACTATAGCACAGGCTGCACCATGCGTCTTAGCATGACAAACCTTTCTCTTTGTTTAATTCTAGCCTGTCTCTGTGGCTATCAACTTAGAAACTACTAGAGAAGATATAAATTTCTTCTGAATATATAGCTAGGGAGTGGGATAAAATTAAAATGGAGTCTAAAATCAGGGTGGAAAATAATGGAAAGGGAGATATGGTTAACAAGCAACAAGAATTACTTAGAGAAACTGACAAATGGTAAAGTATTGAGAAATAGAGGGAATCTCTCAGAACAAGAAGAGGAGCAACTGCAGAATGCTAAACAGAAAATAAGGGATTACCTCATTAATATGCATGAGCTTAGAAAGATTCCTGATAAGCAACTGTTTTTGATAATAATTCTAGAGCACAAAAACTTTTAGCACAACGACTCAGGCAGTGGAAAGGGCTGTCACCAAGCTTAGGCAGCCTATAACAAGGAAGATAACAAGAGATCCTGTAGAAGTATTAGAAATATTTCGGAAATTTTATGAAAGTTTGTATAAAGCAGAGAAATATGGAAATCAAGAAAAGGTACAAATGGAAATGTTTACGAAGAATTAAATATGCCAAGGTTAGAAGTAGATGAGGCTCAATTACTAACAGGACAGGAATAGATGAGATGAAAATGGCTGTGTATAACAAATCTACTAGAAAGACCCCAGGAACAGACAGATTCCTCTGGAAGGTTGGAAGCTAGTAGAAAAAAAATTGATAAAGATCTGGAAGGTTTTGTTTAACAGTATTTTAAGAGGAGGAGAAGTACCCGCATCCTGGAAGAAGGTGTGGTAATGGTAATACCTAAAGAGGGTAAAGCTCCATCTTCATACAAGCCCATTTCAATAATAAACCATGATTATAAAGTGTTTGTGTCTATATTGGCTAAAAGAATGGCAAAAGTGATAACAGAATTGATAGCTATGGATCAGTGTGGTTTTGTGGAGGGGAGGCAAACATTTGACAATATTAACAGAACACTGATGATACAGAGGGAAGCAGAATACCACTGTTATTGGGGGGTCTTGATGCAGAGAAAGCATTTGACAGTAGACTGGGACTTCATGAGCAGGGCAATGGAAGCATTTGCTTCCCCTGATACAATTATAAGATCGATTAGGAGTATATATGAGGGATCGGAGGAAAACTTAAAGTAGGGTGGGGTCCTCTCTGATACTTCTGCTTGACAACAGGAACCAAGCAGGTTTGCCCACTTTCCCCTATGTTGTTTGTATAAAATTTAGAACCACTGGGAAAGAAAATAAGCGACTCAGAAATTCAAGGATATAATTGGTGTGTTAGTAAGGAAAAGCTGGCTCTATTTGCAGATGATATTATTCTATATATGACAAAACCAGAAAGGGACATTACAGTATTGTGGAGCATTTTAAGACAGTTTCAAACCTTCGCAGGATACAAAATTAATGAAGCTAACACAAAGGCAATAGCGGTAAATTACATACCCACATACGAATTGGTCCAACAATATCCATACTTATGGAGACACAATAAAATGACATATTTAGGAATATGGGTTAGAAATGACTCTGTTGTGGCTGCTAAGGATATATGGAAAGAGACTAAACAGAAGATAATACAAAAATTGAGAAACTGGCAGCTTTGTTACATGGATATGGATACCAAGATACAAGCAATTAAAATGTTTTTAATCAGAGGAGATGGTGACTTCAAAAGTGATTGAGTTATGGTCGGATATTACCAAGGCGGATCACACTGTAGGGGTGCTACAGTGGGTGCTCATGTTGGTTAGTACCAAGTCCAGGATATTTTCACCTCTTGTGGGGTTGTCAACCAGCTGAGCCAATGAGCTAGAATAAGTCTTCCACTCTATTGTTAGGTAGTTAAAGTCACCCAGGATGAGGGTTGAATCTTGATAGGTGGAGTGGGCCTCCTGAGTCATGGTTGGGTGTCTGTAGCTAGCTATGATTTGAATAGGTGTTTGTCAATATTTAACTACATCTTGAGTGTCTCCCGTGCGTCACACTGTTTGACCACACTGGAGGTGTGTATGTCTTTGATAAATATTGAAACTTCACCTCCTTTGGCTTAGTAGCCCTCTGGGGTCTGAAAGTATGGTAGGACAAGTAACCTGGTAAGGCTGGGGTGCTCTCCACAGCTTTGAACCAGACACAAATGTCAGCATCTTCCACGGTGAGGAATGCTTGCAGTGAGTGCAGTTGCATATTAATACTCCTAGCGTTTAGCAGCATGACCTTGAAATTTCATTTAGAAGAATTTTTCCTGTTGGTAATTTTGTCCTCATGACTTTGCCTAAAAAAGGCAGTATGGGGAAGGCAAGAGACTTTGCTAGAAGCCTGAAGCCCAGGGGAGACAGATGAAGGCCATCTCTAGCAAAGCACTGTGGTCTGTCAATCATGTCCTCCCAGGCTGTCAGGTACAAGATGGATCTCCTTGGAATGACACCAGAATCTAAGCCAATTGTTAAAGTCAATCATTTTCTGTTTGTACTGAGGCATCATTCTGGGTAATGGTAGGATGCTGCTGCTTAAGGTTAGGGACATACCTGCCTGGGGGATATATTGCATGAGCTCAATCATGTCTCTCTTCATGTAGTCCAGAGAGGTATCTCTCAAGTCATTCACACCGACATGGACTATGACAGAGTCATAACAGTACCTGTTGTTGAGAGATTTCAGTGCATGAGTGACATGGCAGATTCTAGCACCTGATAAGCAACTTACCATGACTTTCCCCTTGTCTAGCCTGGTGAGAGGCACATCTGTGTGTCTCACGATAGAGTCTCCTATGACTAGTATGTTGGGTTTGTGGCTGGGCCTTATAGGCTGTGAGACACAGGCATATGTACTATGTGTGATGCTTGGTACGGTGGGTTGTGATGGGCGTGTGAGCTTTTGCCTCGGAGGTCTCTTTTGCTTAGGTATGTTTTTGTTGAGAACCCCCACATATGTAGGAATGTACTGTAATTGTGTGAGTGGTGTTAGAGGTGTGGTGCTTGTGCAAACAACCTTCTCTGTGTCAGATGTACTGGCTTGTGATTGAGACAGCAAGGATTCCAGGTTATTAATTTAATTGCACCTCTCACATATGGTGGTAGAAGAAGAGGGTTGTCTGTGTACATGAGACAGTTGCTACACTGTCTCATGATGCCCATATCAACAAGACTAGCAGGAGAAACCACAGGAAATTGTCCGTCCATGGTTGTCAGAATCTGTGGAAAAGAGGTAAAGGATGGTAAGAGTGGGTACTACCAGAATAGAGTACCTATAGGTGAGTAGGGCTGGATAAAAATCACAGTAGTTGCATGGGAGGGCATCAGTTATACAGGAGTGCTAGTAAGGGAAAAAATGCAACTGAAACACCTCGCAATGGGTTAAAAAAGCACCGCGGCAGTGCGCAACACCCTGCAAACACAGGCTATAAATACCAGAAAAGATGGAAGAATCTAGAAGCTCGAATTACTACCTAATCTGCTAGCCCCTGCTCTTTCAACCAATAAGTCCCGATAGAGAAGATCAGGCAACCCTGTTACTCTCACTAACAGCGAGGACAAGCCACTACCAGCAGAAGATGGCTACTAGAAACACAGGAAACTCAACAAGCAAAACAACCAGGCCTGGATAACAACAGGCCTCTATCCAGACTATGCTACATAACTAGAACACAGCAACCTCACAGAAAATGCACAGAAAAACACAGATAGAGCACTCACAAACAGAAAATTCAACTCAGTATGAAAAAGCAGTTTACAGTTAAGTAATTCAATAAAAATGCAATTACAGTATTGAAACACTATCTAGGAATGAAAATACAGTTAAAACAGTACTTACCATAACGTTCTGTCTGAGTTGTTGCTTTTCATTTGTCTTCAACCTATGGGACTCAGATGCAGCATGGATCCGACTCGGCTGTATACTCCAGTGTCGGAACCGAAATCCAAGCTTCTCCCCTACCCACAATGCCCGCTCTCCCTCTTCCCCTCAGATCGAGTTTGCTGCAGGACAGAAGCATCCAACCTACAGCAGGAAAAAAATGAACCTCTGACCATTATAGGGATAGATATACACCAGACTCCGCCAGGATCAAGAACAAGCCTGTGCCTGCATCTGTCCAGTCCACAACAAAGCCCAAAGGCAGGGGGGAAGGAGGGAGGGATGGTTGAAGACAAATGAAAATCAACAAACTCAGATGGAACATTATGGTAAGTACATAACTACTTTATCTGAAGTAATTGTTTTTCATTTGGTCTTCAACCTGTGGGACAGAGTCCCTAGCTACCAAAATCTTGGGAGGTCTTCATGGAAGGATGTTCTGGAGCATGGCAGAGCCAAAGGATGCTCTGCTCCTGGACAAAATGTCTAATTTGTAATGAGAGATAAACGTATGTGAAGGTGACAAAGTGGCAGCTAAACAAATATTGTCAATAGGAACCCTGGACCAAAAGCCCGCAATTTTACCTATGAACCTATAACAGAGCTTCTCATTAGCACTCTTCAAGAAAAATCGTGATGATTGGATGGGTAATAGGAAATTCACCCCGGGGATCACTTCTGTGGTTGTGCTTGACAGGGGCAAAGGAAAATAATTTTCTTGGGTGGCGAAAGCCATGGTACCTTTTTGGCTTGGCTTGTATAGGCCCTAGGGCCAATAGCCTAGTACCTACTTATGAACCTATAACAGAAGTAGACACTGACCTGGTAGAATGTACCCGGACAGGGCCAGGTAAGGGCAAACCTTTGGAACGATAAACCATAGAGATGCAGTTGGAAATCCAATGGGCAAGAGTGACCTTAGAAATAAGCTTTCCCAAGTGGGGCTTAGAAAAAGATACAAAAGGTTGATCAGACTTTCGACGATTTTTGGTTCTATCCAAATAAAAACACAGCTGTCTGTGGACAGCAAGCAAATGTAATTTGTATTCCCCTCTGTTCTGATAACTTGGGAAGAAAAGTGGTAAATTAATCATTTGGTTGATATTAGCTTCAGTGGCCACCTTAACCATAAAAGAGAGGTTGGTACAAAGAGTCACTCTGTCCTTACGGAAGACAGGATAAGGAGGTTTAATTGACAAAGCCTGCAATTCAGATACCCACTTGGCAGAAGTGACAGCCACCAAGAAGGCCGTCTTCCAAGATAAAAATTGTAAATCAACAGTGGCACCTGGTTTGAAAGGAGGAGAGACTAATGCCTGTAAAACCAAAGTGAGATGTCAAGGAGTAGTGGGGTCCTTGATTGGTGGCCTGAGGAGAAATGTACCCTTCAAAAAGGCTTTGCATAGTTTAGAAGAAGTCAAGGAGGCGGAATTTTCCCCCACATGGAAATTTGAGATGGCTGCCAACTGAACTTTAATTGTAGAAAAACTAGCCCCATTATGGAGAGCATGGGCCAGGAACTCTAAAATGGCAGGGACAGGGGCTGTAAAAGAATCCAATTTATGCTGTGACACCCAAATAGAAAAACATTTCCATTTAATGGAGTAGATTTTTCCTAGTAGAGGCCTTGTTTGCTGCAACCAAAATCCTTTTGACTGGTGAAGAGAACTCGGGAGTCCTAGCCATCAAAGGAACTGGAGCAGCCAAGCAGAGAGCTTCACACTAAGTATGGAAGTGAAACCCATGACGGGTGACAGATGAGATCTGGAACCAGATCCAGAGTCCAGGGCAGACACAACAGATGAGACCACAGAGTGGGGAACCAAACTTGGCGAGGCCAGAAAGGGGCAATGAGGATGACCTTGCTCTTCAACCATTGTGCTTTTTGAAGAAACTTGGGGATTACAGGTAGAGGAGGCTAAGCGTAAAGTATTCCGGAGGGCCAAGCATGGACTACAGCATCTCTGGATGACTCCCCTGGAGGGGGGGATTAGGCAAAAAACTTGCTGCACTTTGTGTTGGAAGGAGAGGTGAAGAGATTGCAGCAAGGATGACCCCACTTCTGAAAGATCATATCCGCCACTGAAGGATTCAGAGACCACTTGTTGGGCATCGGAATGGTTCTGCTGAGCCTGCCCACTAGAATGTTGGACTTCTCCAGAATGTGAGTTGCCATCAGAAAACAGTTGGAAGAGATCGCCCACTCCCACAATCTCACTGCCTTGCTGCAAAGAGGATAAAATCTGCCCCCCCCCATTTGCTGATATACCAGACAACGGACATGTTGTCCATCTGGATAGCAGTTGTCCCAGTGGGAAGAAAGGCTTGAAGGGCTTGCAATGCCAGAAGCACTGCTCTCATCTCTAGGACACTGACATGCAAACTGGTCTCCGAGTGGGACCACATGCCTTGGACCATCTGTCCCATACAATACCCCCTCCTAGCTGAGCTGCAAGGTGTCCGTGGTCACCAAGATCGAGGGGGAAGGAAGAACACATGGTCGGCCTAGAAGAAGGTCTAGAGACTGAAGCTACCACCAAAAAGAATCCCAATAGGCCTGGGATAATTAAAACCGGATAGGAGACAGGAAGGTCGAGTAGAGACCACTGTACTCCTAGAGTCCACTGCAGAACAGTGATGTGTAGGCGAGCAATTGGTAACAGGGTTATCTTGGCCACCATGGACCCCAATGGCTGAAGAACCATACTGGGGAGCTTAGGGTTTCTAGACAAGACTTCACATGTTGTTGGGGCGGAAGTAACCTGCCTGGAGGGAAAAACACACTGCCCTGTAAAGTGTCCAACTGTGCGCCTATAAAATCCAACACCTGAACAGGTTCCAAGTTCGATTTGGCCAGATTGATCATTATGCCCAGGGAAGAAGCTAGAAGAAGAAGGTAGTACCTGGCTTAAAGTCATTAATGCCTGGTGGCAGCCAGAGAGGAGCAAATCGTCCAGGTAAGGAAATACCTGAAATCCTTGCAGTCTCAAGTGAGCCGCCACTACCACCATCACTTTGGTAAACACCCGGGGAGAAGTGGCGAGTCCGAAGGGGTGTACTCTGATTTGGAAATGACGGACTCCCAGATGGAAGCGAAGGAACCTTCTGGAGTGCCTGCTCATTTTTATGTGATAGTACACATCCTGAAGGTCCCACATAGCACAAAGGGCAGAATGGATTGGAGAGTGACTATCCATTTTGGCAATGGACAGGTTCAGGGCAGTCAGATCCAGACTTTGTCTGAAGTCCCCCGTTTTCTTTAGCAACAAAAAGGACCTGGAATAAATGCCTGATCCAGACTGGTCTGTGGGGACAGGCTTGATGACTCATTTTTCGAGCAGCCTGGCAATTTCTAGGGCGGCTGCTTCCTGCTGACCAGCTGGAACATCCAGGATGTTTCTCTTTGCAGTGGGGGGAGGGAATAAATGGGATGGAATAACTTTGAATTTGAAGCACCCAATGATCATCTGTGATGGACGCCCAGGCTGTTGGGTGCAGAGAGAGATGCCCCGACTGCCTCCTCAGTAGAACAGTCGGACAATCCCTCAGGATTGCTGAAAAGGTCTATACGAGAGCCAATCTTGAGACCCTTGGTTCCTCAGACCCCCTCTGCTACATGGACGGCATTTGTCATTCGTCCCCTACCCCAGGGGGAGGGCTAACTATGAACGTCATGGGAAAAGCCTTGAGACTTTCAAAACCACAACTTCTTTCCTCCAAGCTGGCTCCTAGAAAAGGTCCGTTGTGGGGTAGAGAAGCAGATCCCAACAGCAGACAAGGTCTTCCCATCTTTCTCACTCTGGGTATGAGTGTCACGTACAGTAGATCCAAACAAAGTGGACCCGTCAAAGTGGGCATTAGTGAACGATGCCCTAATGTGTTTCGAAAAGGCACAAAGCCAGAACCAGGCATGTCGTCTAATAGCAACTCCCATCCCAGCCTCCCTCAAGGTACCCTCAGTCACATGAGAAAATATTCTCATGGACGTGTTCAAAATGGATGTCAGGGTGGCCAGTCGGTAACGGAAGACCTTCTTCTTCTCCTCCTCCTACATGGACCCCGGGGCACACGTAGTCAGTTCCTTATCCAGGTCTCTCTGCAGTCTGGTGACATTTATTTATTTATTTCAGTTTGATGACTGGGGAGGTCCACTGGGCTCAGGAGCCCATTTTCAGTGGAGGCCCGGGGAGAAAAGCTCCACATTACATAATAATATAAAAGATAAAACAAAAGAAAATACAAAAGATAAATTTAAAATTAAGGTTCAAAGATACAGATACATAAAGCTGCAACAGTCAGCCTAAGTGATAAGAATACTGGTAGATTGTGATACAGAGACATTAAGAGGTATACAGTTTGCATAACATATGAGTCGTATATTGACATATTGACATGGTTGGTTAAAAAGGTTACATAGAGTCTGAGTCTTGTTATGGCAGAGTGGTAGAACAAGCATAAATGTTAAGGAGGGGAATAAAGGGAGAGCAAACTATTTACAATACTTACATATACACACAAGACAACAGTAGACAGAAAGTAAATCCAGGAACAAAGTTGATGGTAGTAGGAAATAGTATAGAAATACAGTTAGTGTGTGCCAAGTAAAAGTTTAGGTGGGGAAAGTGCAGTTGCACTTCCTCCTAGAGAACAAGTAGGAATGGAGTAGAGTTTTGAAGTTGTCAGAATTTTCTGTCATTCGTAAAGGAGGAGACAGAGAGTTCCATTTTTTGGCTAAAGAAAAAGATAGGAGGTACTGCCCGGCAGGTCGCTTTGGTTTGTGGACAGTGAGTAGGTTTAGGTGAGCAGATCTAAGTGGCCTGTTAGGGGTGTATGGTTGTAGGATGTTGGATAGTGCAGGACATTTAGAGGGATTAAATAATAGCCTGTGGGCAGTGGTAAGTTGGAGGTAGTCTAGAAGGTTGGGAAGTTCTAGCCAGTTTAGTGAGTGGAGTGCAGAGCAATGGTGGGAGGAGTGTTTGGCTTTAATGGCGAATTTTGAAATTTTATTATAACAACTTTCCATTTTTGAGGAGATGGAGGCAGATAAGTTAGTTAATAGAGGGGCACCATACATTAGTGAGGGAAGAAGATAGGTAGTGGCGAGGGTTTGTGTAGAAGGAGGAGAGAGATAGTGGATGTTTCTATATAACAGGCCTAGTTTTTTATGTGTTTTCTTGATGTTGAGTTGAATATGTATGTCAAATTTTAGGTTTTCATCTATAGTGACTCCAAGGAGTTTGGCATAGGGAACAGTTTCTATGGTTGAGTTGTTGTGGCTTCTAATTTGGAATGACTGTTTGTCAAGAGGGAAGCATTTTGGGGGGGGGGGAGTAGCATTTTAGATTTGTTAGCATTTAGAGATAGGTGGTTTTGTTGCATCCAGTTCTCAGTGGTGGAGAAGGCAGTTTGAGTGTATGCTAGAAGTTCAGGGAGGTTGGTGGTACAGCAGTTTAAAGTGGAGTCATCGGCGTATTGTACGATTTTGGTGTTTGGGATGGCAGTGTGGAAGTCGTTGATAAAGATATTGAAAAGCAAGGGGCCAAGAATGGAACCTTGGGGAACTCCAGTGGGGGTAGGAAGGATGTTAGAGGTGCCTTTCCTCCATTTTACAGCTTGAGATCTATTGGAAAGGTAACTTGAGAACCAGGATAGTGTATTGTGTGAGAGGTTGAGGTTAGCTAGGTGGCTAAGGAGATGAGAATGGCAGACAGTGTCGAAAGCCTTAGACAGATCTAGGACGACTGTTGATACTATTTTACCGGTGTCACGGGCACAATTGACTATATCTAGGAATGAAAGTAGAGCAGTTATAGTGCTATGGCCAGGACGGAAACCATGTTGGGTGGGTGTGAGAGAGGAGGTGGTTTTTGGTAAGGAAAAGCATTAGCTGAATGTGAACGCATTTTTCCAGTATTTTTGAAATTGGGGAGAGGATGGCTATGGGGCGAAAGTTTGAGGTAGAGTTACCACCTGTCCCACTTTGAGAGGGACAGTCCCTCTTTGGGCAGTTGTGTCCTGGCAAAAAATATTAAAAAGGGCAAATGTCCTGAGATTGTAGGACATAATTATGTCCCATATTATATGTAATAGTTGCATAAAATAGTTATTTCTGTATCTAAAATACCTAAATGTTACAAGAACCATAATAAGCAACTAAACTGCTACAAGAATAAGTTTTTATTTAGGAAAAAAAGTTAAGTTCTATCCTTTGTACTGACCGTGGGTATGTGTTGGCCTGTAAAATCTGATGTGTGTCCCGAAAATGTCCCACTTTGGCCATTTGAAAAGGTGGCAACCCTAGTTTGAGGTATTGTTATTTATACCTCCTTTATGGAGAGGGTGTATAAAGGGAGCACGCCACAGCTTGGGGACGTATGATTCCTGTATGGATCTGTTGATTAGGATGCTAATGGGGAGGGCGATTCCATCTGCGGCAATTTGTAAGAATTTAGATGGAATGTTATCTGGGGCATTAGAGCAAGGTTTCAGTTTGCTGAGAAGTTTTTTTATATATGAGGTAGAGACTGGATTGAGTTGAAAAGTGGGGGGAGGCTTGGGTTTGGAGGCTGGGGTAGAGTGACTGAACTGTGAGGATGGGTTAATAGGAAATGACTTATTTAGTTCAGCTATAGAATTAATAAAGGAGGAGTTGAAAAGAGTGGCAATTTCTGGGTCGGACTTGGTAGTGTCAGGGTAGGGATTATTTTTGGTGCCTGGGTTGAGAAGTGAATTAATGGACTTCCAGAACTGTTTGGGGTTTTTAGAGTGGTTGGCTTGGAGTCATAAAATAGGATTTTTTTCTTTGGATTTATGTCTTTTAGTAAGGTTGCGGAGTTGCTTATATTGAATTAGGGTCTCTGGTTGTTTATTGTCCTGAGATAATTTCCAGCATTTATCTCTCTCTTGCACAAGTTTTTTTGGTTTCCCTAGTCAACCATGATGCGGATTTGGATTTGATTCTTATAGTTCGAGGTGGTGCATGGGAATTAAGTACATTTAGGAAAATAGAGTTAAAGGCCTCGACGGCGCTGTCAAGTGGTAAAGTCTTTAGATTGTTCCAGTTAACTTGTTTAAGGGTATTAGAGAAAGTTAGTTAGGTTATGTGTATGTAGGTATTGGTGCTGGAGGGGAGGAGACTGGGTTGCTCGGTGGATGAAGGCAGGCTGGTGGTCACTGAAAGAGTCGGGGAGGATTCCAGAGTCCAGGATGTTGTTAGGGTGGGTAGCTAGGATCCAGTCAAGTATAGATCCTGGAGGATTGATCTTGTTGGGTCTAGTGATAGAGTTGGTTAATTGAGTAAAGTTGAAAAGATTGATAGCTATGGCTGGGTTAAGGTTATTAATTTTGTTCCAATCTATATTAACATCTCCTAAAATGTAGGTCTCTAGGTTAATATTAGTTGAGGCCCATTGGAGGATTTCTTCAAGGGTGGTAGTATTGTTACCTGGGGGAATATAAAGGGATATAAAGCAGATACTTTTGTGAATATTCATTTGTAGTAAACCTATGACTAGTTCTGCATTGTAAAACTGTGGAATGGGGTTTGGATATGGAATAATGGGGAGCATATTGGAGAATATCAAGGCTACTCCTCCACCTTTTCTGTTTAAGCGATCAGATCGAAGGGCTTGAAAGCCAGGGGGAAGGATTTCTGAGTCAGAGATGGTAGGTTTTAGCCAAGTCTCAGAGATGGCTGCAATGTCTGGAAGGTTGTGGTGAAGCCAGGCATGGAAAAGAGTGGATTTATTTCTTGGACTTTGGGCGTTGAGAGTAACTATTTTTAGGCTTTTAAGATTAGTGGTTTTGGCACGTTTTGGGGGGATGAGATTGTTAGTAGTGCTAGGTCCAGGGTTTGGGTGGATATCACCTGATAGAAATAGGTGAAAGAAAAAGGGAGATAGTAGGAGATTTAGCTTGCCTTTAGACTGTTGTGCACAATAGATCAGAGCTTTAGGGAAGTAATGCTTTGTAGAGGTGGGTAAAATCTTTGGTTTAAAGTAGTGGAGAGGATTGGGCTGTAGTAGAGAGGATGATATGGTATGGAAGTGAGTTGTGGCGGGGTTAGAAGGTGGAATGGGAGTTGAAAGGTGGGGCAGAAAAGAGGGGGGAAGAGGAGAGGAGGTATAGGTGGTAGTAAGGTACAGTGGAATTAGAATTAAGAGGGTGATGAAAGGGATTCGTAGTGTGTGAAGACGTGGAGAATACATAATGTAACGGGATAAGTATGAAAGATAAAGAAGTATAGTATAGGTAGTGTAAAAGACAGAGAGAAAGCAGGGGTGTAAGTGTAGTATAATGTGTGTGTGGAGTGGTTTTAATTAGTGGAAGAATAGGAGGATGTAAGTGTAGGGAGTGGCCTATAATTGATGGGAGGAGTGGAGAAGGGTGAGAAGGGCAGTAGTTGATGTGAATAGAGAGGGGAGGAGTTTACTGGAGAGATAAATTTATGGGCAGTGGGGGTGGGTGAGATTTGGGGGTAGGGTAGGGGAGTGGAGTGAGCCCGCAGGGCAAATGGAGCAGGTAGAGACAAGAGAGTGGAACAGCAGCTCAGGATGAATAATCAGATTGCTGATTGCTCAGGTAGGTGAAAGTGCAGGTGAGTAGAGAATAATAAGTAAAGTAGTAATGTTCAGAGGAGGAAAGTGGTGGTTACAGAAGAGCAAAGGATATGTGAGGGAAAGATAAGGGCAAGGTATGGACAGCAGAATGCAACAGAAGAAATATATAGGATAGCAGGAGCTGGGTATAGGTAGCAAAAGTAGAAGATGTGAGTTATAGGATAGCAGGATAGGATAATGGATGGGACTGGATGAGGGGGCCACCAAGTGGGCAGGGAATTAATACAGTAGACGTAAGTGCCTGGGAAAGGCTGGTCAAGGGCTAGATACTAACTATGAGTCAGCTAAAGGAGGCAACAAAAGAGGGAGTAAGGGTCTGTAATCTAATTTCTGAGTACAGAGAAGGGTATGGCTGCTGGCAGTCCTGGCTAGGAGCTAACAGTTATAAGCTACAACACATAATACTATTAAATGTCAGCTTTTCTGCCAGTATTAGGAGAACACATACTTTCTTCCTTCCTTTCTTGGAAGAGCACACGGATGAGACCGCAGGTGATATGGAAGGGTCCTGAGATGCCAGATACTCAAATTCTTAGCCTCAAGTGGAAGGAAGGCAGCTGGAGAGCAGGGAATACTGAGGGAGCAAGATTTCTTCCTTCCTTTCTTGGAAGAGCAAAGGGATGAGACCGCAGGTGATATGGAAGGGTCCTGAGATGCCAGATACATGTGCCAAATAGTTTAGCGCACAGCAAAGATGGCTGAAGCGTACACTCACTTCCCAAAGCATTCACTACCCTAGACTCCTTGTCTAAAGGATGGACTGAGGAGTTCTCTTGGGCCAACTCCTCCTTGGTGGCCACCACCATCATGGCATTGATCAGGGAACCCTTGGATCAATAAGGCCTGTCCGAGGGGAGCTTAGTACCTTGTCTGGGCACTTAGGAATGGGCTAAACCATGTCTGGTTCTTCCTTGCCCTGTGGAAAATGAGATCCACCAATGCATCTGCAGGGGAAGACACCCAAGATGTAGAGGGCCCTATGACAAATGCCTCCAGGAATACGGACTCATCCGGGTTGGGTTTAAGGGACAACCATCCATCTTTGTGATGCAGGATCTCCATGAAGTCCCCAAAGGAGACATTGTCAAGGGGTGAACAGGGGGAACTCTCCCCCTCACCCAAATCCATATCTTCCTTCTGGGAATCGGGGTGGGGGGAATCAAAGTGTCTCCTCTTACATGTGTGCTTCCGAGGCACCTCCTTGGCGGGGGGAATACTCCAGAGAGAACACGGAAGCTCTAAGGGGTTCCTGAACTGGAACATCCTGAGGCAGTCTGGCAACATGCTGTCCCTGAGGGGGCAGGATGGATGACTCTGGCCCAGAAACAGAAGGAGCAAGGGTGGGCTCAAAGGAAATATTAGCATCAGCACCAGAGGCAGAAGGTGAGCGGACTCTGGAAGGCAGTGCAGCCAGAGCCGAAGGGGCCTTCTGGACTGTCACCCCCAGCGCCGAAGGGGGAGTCGGGGCTGAGCTTCCAAGTGCTGAAGCCCTGCCTTGCAACCAGTGCCAAAGCTACGGATCCGAGAATCAGTAAGGTCTGATGATATCAGAGCCAAACCGCTCAAGGCAACTGTCAGTGTCAAGGTACCAGTGACCATCAGCACCGACACCTCAACACTGGGAAACCTCAGGCCCAAGAACACGAAGTCAAAGGTCGGATCAGAGATGGAAAAATGGGTACAAAGCCGGGTTGCATGCTCATGGCTCTAGAGGGGGATAGAGCCGGCAAGACTCCCAGCTCTATCTGAGGCCGGAGAAACTTCATCATCATCCTGTTCACCTCGACTTCAGACAGGCTGTGAGATGACTGGACAGAAGAAGCCACTGACCCTGGCTTGGAATGGCGCCAAGGAGAGGCAGAGGCAGGGGACTTTGGTTGGGAACTCTCCAGCTCCGGGGAGAAACAGGGTGAACAGAGCAGAAGAGAGCCCCACACCACAGTGGGCCTAGATTGGGTGGGAGGCTCGGAAGAGCAGTCAAGGGACCATTTTTTATGACAATCCCACTCCCTATGCCTGGCCAAATCCCCATCTGCAGACTTTTTGGCAGGAGTTTGAGTCACAGAAGTGGAGGGGAAGGAAGGAGAAGCTCCTCCTGTTGATAAGCGCACCTTGGTTGAAACCCATGCAAATCAAACAGGAGGAATTCAGGTGGGCTGCCCCCAAGCACACTATACACAAAGTGTGGGCATCAGATGGAGGAATCATATGCCCACACTCCCTACATTTCTTGAACACCTTTGGAAATTCAACCATGGGAACAAGTCTCACACACACACACACACACACACACACACACACACACACACACACACACACACACACACACACACACACACACACACACACACACACACACACACACACACTACCAGAAGAAAAGGAAGAGAAAGGAAAAGGGGACTGATTATTTTTTTAAATAAAAGAGAGAGAAAGTGCACCAAAAAGAGAAAGGGTAGGAGGTTGGAAGAGAAATCATAAGAAGAGGAGAAAAAAATACGGTTGCATAAAACTCTGCTAAATAACCCTGGAGGAGCTCAGGATGTGGTGATCCATGCTGTTCAAATTTGCAAGGCCTTTTTGAACTGCCATAAGCTCTTTCAAGTTTGTGTGTTTGTGTCTGAACAGACTTTTTCACTTTCCTTGTGTTGAAAAGTGTCTGAAATGAGCTCCACGTGCCGTTTCCAAGGTGTCTGTGGTGTGGGTTTGCTTCTGGGGAGTAAACCTGAAAGGAAGGCCCTGGTTCTGAGGACAAGCTTATGCCCACCATGCAAATTCCTCCTTGAGACAAGGGATAAGCCATATCTTGGTTGAAAGGGGCTGTGCACGCTGGCACCACACATTTGTGAAATACCACTGGAGCTTCCTCATGTGTAGCCTGGCCAGGGGGACCATGAGGATGCAAGATGCCATGTAGCCTAGTGCTCTGAGAAATTCCCTGGCTGTGAAGCATTGTCTCTGCATAATCTTTTGGAAGCACTGGGTCAAGAAAGAGACCATATTTGGAAGTAAGAAGGCTTTTTGAAAGGATGAGTCCAGAAGTGCCTCCAGGAAGGCAATCCTGTTGGACAGTTCTGTGTTTGATTGGTGCTGATTTATGCTGAAGCCCAAGGAGGTCAACGGTTTCTGTGTGAATACCAGATCTGAGTGGAGTTTTGAAAGACTTGTGACTTGTATTAGATAATCATCCAGGTAGGGGGAGATCTGGACCCCTCTGGTCCTGCAAAAGGCAATTAGAAGGGCTAAGCACTTTGTGAAGACCCTGGGAGTAGTAGGCAAGCCAAAGGGCAGTGCAGAAAACTGATAGTGACTGGTACGTGCTCTGAAGCATAAAAAGCTTCTGTGTGATTCCTCTATGGGAATGTGCAAATAGGTGTCTTTTAGATCCAGGGTGACCATGAAGGCCTGAGAGGAGCTATCATGGGAAAAGCTTTTGAAGAGTTAACAATTTAAATTTTGGAAACAGCAGGAACTGATTGAAGGTAGACAGGTCTAAAATCGGGCACCAAAAACATTTTTTCTGGGAACCAGGAATAACCTGGAGTAGAAACCCTTTCCTTTTTGGTGCTTTGGAACTGGTTTCACTGAGCCCTGGAAGCACAAATTCTGAATTTGGGAAAGGGCCTGTGTCCTTTAGTTTTGGAGAATGTCTGGATAGCTTGAGTGTTTTAGTGGCTCCTTGAAAGTCAGTCTGTAGCCATTTGAAATAATGCTTAAAATCTATCTGTCCAAAGTGATGAGACCAATTTTCCTTGAATAGGGATTGTCTTCCTCCTAGTCTTGTGGAAGGAGGGAAGGGAAGGGGGTTGAGAGAGACTAGGATGTACGAGTCATTGCTGCTCTCTGCCAGGGCCCTGTGACCTAAAACTCCCTTGCCTGGAATTGTCTGAGGTCCACTGACTGGGTTTTTGTAGTTTTGCTGTCTATGTGTCATTTCTCTACGGGGCTTTCTCTGCCTGTTTTTGGGCTGTGAAGGAAAGGACCAATGTTTTGTGGGGTAGGTCATGCTAATTCTAGGATGCTGAACCTGAAGGAAGTCTGCATGGATTTAGTTTTGTCTTCCAATTTTTTTTTTTTTTTTAAAGTAGAACCTCGGCTTTGGGCCTAATCAGGAAATCTTTGTCCAGTGGGCCATCCAAAAGATTTGACTTTAGATGCAGGAAATGGGAGAGGAGCCATGCTCATATAGATCTGCATTCCAAGGAATGCCTTAATGTCATCAGCACTGATTAGTGTCCATCATATGTGCACCTTTCCTAAAGCCTGCTGATAATGCAAACTGTACAAGTTTATGTCTTGATCAATGTGCTGGTACAGTGATGATGGAAAAAGCTGAGTTCATTTTTTTCACTATTCACAGGTGTTGATAAGCCCACAGGCTGCACAAAATCATGGACACTAACACGATGCAGTACAGTATCCCACTGACCCATGGGTGTGCCCTTATCTCACCTACAGTTCTTTTTCTTTTCAGTGTGCCATGTATGTACACAGCTGCCCACATGGTATGGCTTATTGCACCCTGACACCACTTTCATACTGTCACTTACACTGTCTCACCTGTGACGCTGCTTAATCCCTTGTTACAGGCATACGTGTTCATCACATGGAAATGAAAGACATCCAGTGTTTGCAGACTGTGGGTCATCACTTGGTACAGGGGATCTATTGTGTGTCACAAGACATACTGGTTCATGGGAAGTGAAAGACATTTATTGTCAGCAGACTGCAGTTCATCACTTGGTAAAAGGGGATATACCTTGTGTGTGTCGCAAGGCATATTGCATTCATCGCATCGAAGTGCAAGGCATTCACCGTGTGCAGACTCACAGACTGATTCAGGGATAGTGAAACTAATACCTCACTCACTGGTTGGAAGCATGGTGCTGATGCTAATATTTCCTGTGAGCAAAGTTATGTCTTGCAACTTAGAACTACTGTACTCCTGTGAGCTTGAAAATTGGAAACCAGTAGTACTTTGCAGACCCTGGCTGCTCTGATTTGCTACTGGTTTCACTGGTTCAATGTCAGTGTACTGCAAATGCTTGGTAGTGACCCATTTTGTTTACTTTGACTCCTAGATCAAGGATTCACGAGTGACTTTATTCGCACTGGCCATGAATTGCAGCAATTTTCTTAAGTGTGGGGGTGTAAAGGCCAAGCTCCTCAAAGAGTGATTGCAACCACTGTCATGATGACCTTGATTAGTCTCCCTCTTCATCGCTATCTGAGGTGTCCTTAGCACTGCCTGCACTATCATCACTATCCTCCAGGGTAAAGACAAAGTCAGGCACACTGTATTCTTTGTCACTTTCCACAATTTCATCCTCCACTTCTTTGGAAAAGTAATCATACTCACTGTAGGATTCTATCACTGATAGACACATAGGTACATAATATCTTGAGATCTGTAAGGATGCATTGGCAGAGATACTGCTTTGGTACTTGTAAATTATCCTGCACTTCTGTCTGTACATGGGGTAGCAGAGATAAACTTGTCAAATCACTGTCCATAAAAGTATCACTGCTGAAGCCATGTGGAAACATTTTTAAATATGGAGGCAATAAACGGCCTCCCCAAGACTGACTGGATGCAGACCCTTCCCCCTAGACAGCAAGACCCTGAGCATGAATGCAGACATATCCTCCCTGACAGCAAGACCTGAGCCTGGATGCACCTTCCCCCAGACAGCAGAACCTGAGCTTGAATGCAGATGCCTCCCCCAAGACAGCAAGACTTGAGCCTAGATGCAGACTCCTCCCCCAAGACGTGAAGACCTGACATACATCAAGTGAAGGCTGAAAGCCTAGCAAAAAGACCTGTGGACAACATATCTACACAAAGCATCCAAACAATTGGTAAACACTGGCAAAAACACACTGACAATTTTACACCCTTTTTCCAGGAAGTCTCTAACATCATGGGATTCGATCCAACAACCTCAGCTTCCTAGGATGCTAGGATTACAGGAATACACCACATGCCCGACATTTGTGTAAACAGTACTCCATTTCACTTGAAAATATAATGGAACAAGACATCCAGCATAACTGTGCATTCTAGTAGCAGCAGAGATAACCTAGCTGTAAAATACAAGTATGCAGATTGCAAGCCTAATGGTGTAACCAGTACATTCCCTCTGCAAACTCTGACAGAGGAAGTCTAGCAAAAAGGCCTGTGGTCAAACCCATCTACAAAAAGTACCCCTCCCTAGACAGCAAATACTCACCCAAAAGAGAGGCACCTCTTCCAAGACAGCAGCTGCCACCCCTAGACAGAAGCACCCTTCCCTGGACAGTGTCACCATCAAAGTAAACAAATCATAAAAAAATCATATATACTCATACAAATACAAAAATGCAACTGTAAATAAGAAGTATAAAAAGTTATTATATATCCAACAGCATCTACATGCACACCAAATATAAGCACAAATACACACACACACCCACACACACACATATATAGATATATACACACATGTATGTTTATATATATATATATATATATATATATATATATATATATATATGTATGTATGAAAAAACGCATGGCCTGATATTACCACCCAATATTTCTTTCAATCATCCAATCAGGTTATACTAACTTGACACGAGGCCTGCAATTCTAAATATGTCAGCACTAACCTCTTGGGTAGTTAGACTGAGAAAAACAAGATCAGCAGCACTTCTGCAATCACCATTTAGCACTTTTAGCAGAGAGATCAAACAAACAGTACCTTCCAAACCAAATCCTGTAGGTAAATCTCCTTTACAGTGGCTGGAGAACCAACTCAAAAACTTCTGTCTCAACTGGGACAATGCTAGTTTTTTTCCCCTGTAAGCCATGAGTTTTTACAGTGATGAGGTTTTTCACAGAGACTTCTATGCTATTCACAACTTAATAAAATTCGCCAACTTTGTGAAGCAGTGCAATCACAAAACCATTATAATGTTATATACTCAAGGCAGGAGAGGTCATTGTGTGCTTGCCGAGGTGACTAAGAATGTGAAGAAAAATTCTTTCTTCAGCTTACATTCCACAATACCACACATTTATACCCTCAACTCAGTAGAAAAAAATAAAGATTTTCCTAAATCTTCTGTTACAGAGGTCACACTTGGGTAAACTTGTATTTGTATCTATATCACGTGATTTTATACATGCATACATATATACTCCGTTGTCCCTTTTTGAAATAATCTAAAATTTTCCTTTCTTTTTCTATTTAGTCTTTCATACAAATCACTAACACTTCATGCAGGTTACCTAAACAGGCTAAGACATGGACACAGACACACACCTACACTAATTGACTGCATTGTTTCATTATTACCTTGAAAAATACAGACAGATTTTTCAATATTCCTCTTACAGACTTAGGTTACTAGAACAACAATTCATGTTAGCATGCATTTTCTGAATGATATTAACTCTAAAAATCAAATGTACGTCATTATTTAATTACTTCAATCCTCACTGATTGGCTACAAAACACAAATTTTATGAGGAAAAAAGCAAAAATATAAGGCAAAAATCTGGACATTCTATGAAAATCTGGATAGCTGAGAGGTTTCAGTATACCTATACACTAATATTCATAAATAATACAAAGGGGTAATATATACAGTAACATAACCAGAGTAATGCAGTTTTCTCCCTTACACCTAACATTTGATGGGATACGCTCAGGCTTCCTTTAAAATGATACTGGGAATATGAAAAGAATAAATGAACTTGATATGCAAATGTCACAAGCCAGCTAAAAGAAGAAATCAATGTTCCTTGATGGTCACTTGGCCTGAAAAACCAAAACCAAGTAACAGGGGCTGGGTCACCTTTATAGTTCTAGTTACTAACATAATTATTGACATATCCCACAGATGCCTGTCCTCAAACAGCAAGACCTGAGCTTGGACACAGATGGCTCACTGCAGACAGCAAGACCCGAGTCTGGTCACAGATACTTTCCCCCAACAAGAAAGACAACAGGACCTGAGCCTGGACACAGACACATTTTCACAGATCCAGACAACAAGACCTGAGCCTTGACACAGACTGCAAGCCTTGTGGTGCAACCAGAACATTCCCTTTGCAAACTCAGACATACAGCAAATACAGGTCAGAAGGGTAGCTTAAATGGCCTGTAGTCAACATATTTACACACAAAAAAACAAAACTGTTGGGCAGCCATACCTCTAAAACTGCACAGATTTTTACAGAATGTCCAGACTTTTTGCCATGTACTTTTAGATTTTTCCTCAAAAATGTGTGGTTTTCTGACAAATCAGTGAAGACTGAAGTCATTAAATAATGATATACATTTGAGCTTAAGACTTAATACCCTTCAGAAAATACACGCAAACAGATTTCTTGAGCAAAGAGGTTGAGAGGTATGTGGGCAGGAGTCACAATATATGGACATCTGTGTCAACAGTACTTTAGTTACTGAAAGATATAATTGAAAAAAACATCCAGCATAACTGTACACTCTGAGTACAGATAACCTAGATGCACAGTAGAGGTACACTGACTGCAAGCCTAGCAGAGCAACCAGTACATTACCTTTGCAAACTCTAACATACAGCATTTCTAGGATGGAAGCATAGCAAAATGGTCAGTGGTCGACACGTCTACACGAAGCACCCCTCCCTAGACATTGTAAGGGAAGAAAATTGTCCTTGGTACCCCCTCCACCATAGTATAATGCATAGCAGCCCCCCCCCACACACACAGATTTGATTGTAATACAGTTCCACATGACATATTCGCAGTCAGTCTGCAGCACTGTACATTCAAAAAAACAACTTAATAAATAAAAGGTGAAATGCAAGACATCCATTGTAGAGAATGAAGTGTCCCTCTACCCCCTAACAACACACACACACACACACACACACACACACACACACACACACACACACACACACACACACACACACACACACTTCCGAATATAATGCAATTCCTCTTATATACAGTCATCTTGCATCATATATATCAAAAAGCGATATTCAAGATCTCCACTGTAGAGAATGAAAAGTGTCCCTGGTGTCTAGCATCCCCAACACGTGCCAGATAAAAATAAATCAACAGAGCTTTTAGCAGCAATGCTAGCTACTCTATGCATAATGCAGCAATTCTAAAACTAACAGATTTCTCCTTTCCAGATAAGAAAAAAAAAATAATTATAGAGCAACACTTTCTCTATTTCTATGCTGCTATTACCAGCAAAGATAGATGCACAATGCACAGTGCAGTAGTTACCCTTGTGGACACTGTACCCTCTTGTTAACCAGTCTCACAACTTTGTCATAAACACCCCATCCTCCAGACCTCATTCTGCCATAAGATAAAGAAGAAAATCTAGAAAAGCAATCGAGCTTGAATCCCAACCATGTCTTGGTAGGAGAAAGATTTTAGCATTACAAGAAGTTTGAACACCACTCCACCAATACCTTCTACCTTAGCGTAATTCAACTTTTCCATCTTAGCTGTGCTTTCAGCTGAACAGTGGGCTTCACTCAAACTGAAAGAGGGAGCATGTGTATAAGTTGTCTTCAATAAAATGAGAACAAAAGTTTGCTGGGTTGTGTTTCAAAAAGGTTCAGTGAAAATACTGCTTCACCGACAAAGGTTCAGGCTGCTATGCTTACAATCAGCGCCTCTGCACTTACAACTATGCAGCTTGGCATACACAATCATTGTAAGAAATGTATCCAACGTACCAATTCCCCAAGTAAGGCATTTGCCTAGAAATAAAATGGCCCTGAAATCATGCCAAGAAAGAAGAAAAGGCTGTATTTCCATGTGTAACAGACAAAATAAGGGAATGAAGCACCTGACTGCCCAGCTTTTACTTCCTGGATTCAGCAGGGGTGGGGTGTGGTTTAAAACAGGAAGAGGTATCCAACATAACTGGCTACTTACCAGTGATGGCAGATATCTCGTCATGCAGGAGTATACACCTTCCCATGGTTTAGCTTTAGCCTTAGCCAAGGTGAAGAGAAATCTTAGCTAAACCAATACTGTTAGGTTTTGCAACTTTTGTATAATTCAGATGATTTTACAGTCCCGCTGTGCTGCATGTGACTGTAGCTTGCCTGACTGCAGTTTAGAGTGCCTTCATTCTTTTTAAAAGGCAATCATTTGGAACTTTGGCTGCTGTGGTGAAGGATTTGTAAAAAAAATCCTCGGAAAAAGAGGATCTTTCACAGAAAGTTCAAATGTAAAAGCTACTTTTTCCCATTTTAATTTACAAAACCTTAATTGCAGAAATAACTTTTCTGCATTTAAGCTTCTTTAAATTAAAAGAAACATTTTAAAGAGCTCAGAGAAGTATAGAGAACCCTGATGCTTCATAAGCATGGTGGAAGGGCCTTTTAAAAGTAGCAGGTGGATTGGGTGTCAACTGAGAAAGCACACAGGTATCGCTATGGGCACAAAGGAGTTTAACTGGCCAAAAATAATTGAAAATAATAACTACTAAACTGTGCATGAACCTTGTAAATGTATAGACATAGAACCGGTCTCTGATAGTGTTGCTTCTGCTGAAATACTCTTATTAGTTTTCACTGCTTATAGGTTCATAGGTGTATACTATGCTAATGGCCACTAGGGCCCTCATAAGCCTAGCTATGCAACCCGAATGTGACCCACAAAGTTGATTTATATAGGTGATGATTTACTGACTGCCTCTGTCTATCAGAGACATAGAGAAGCCACACCATGGTTGAATTTCTGATTACCCATTAATTGGTCCAAGTTGCTCTTAAAAGGGAAGAAACCCTGCACCATATGGATGGAGAGTCTGTTCCAGATAATGGGAATTCTCTGAGAAACATATTTGTCTCTCCAACATGTCCTACTTATGTCACAAGCAAAATTTAGGGCTTTTAATCTACTAGTTCTGATGCTGTTTGTTCTGCGGATGTGCAAAAGGCTCATCAAAACAGTGTCCAGGGATGCTCTGTATGCCAGGCAAAGATCACATCTTAAGATGTCTGTATGATACAGAGTAAAGAGACAGGGCTTTGAGATGATCAGCCTAGGACACTGTGTTTACATCCTGTATTCTTTTTGTAAGGAACCTTTGTGGATGTTCCGGTTGTTGCATGTGTCTAGTCAGGTACGTACTGAAGGGGGCATCATACTCTATGATGGGTCTGATTAGGGCTGAGTACAGTGGTATGATGATCACTCTGGATCTAGGAGCTTGCTTATAAGTTGAGCAACAAAGAAGGATTTTCTTACTACCCTGGACACCTGCTGGTTGAAGGCTAGGTTACTATCTACATGAGTTCCCAGATCACTGACTAGTGAATCAACTTTTAAGGGTGTTTTATTGATGACATAGTTACCAGAGGTGGTAGACTTCTCAAAAGGTACTATAATGCAATTCTTGGTACTGCATTTTAAGCCATGGCTTTGGCACCAAGAGCTTTTCTGTATTAGACCTTCAAGAAGGGTGTTCTCATCTTGGGGGAGGGGAATTCAGTGACTGCTCCCAGTTTGCAATCATCTACAAACTTGGCCAGCCAAAGACTTTTGACATTGGCTTTAACAGATCCTAAATGTAGATGCCAAAGAGGAATGGGCACCTGCACAGAGCCCTAGGGAACTACACTGGTGACCTGCCTCTTTGTGGCGGTTGTCTCACCGATTCTAACCTCCTGAGTCCTATCAGTGAGCCAGCTAGCTATCCAGTGCATTATAAAGGGATTTATTTTATTTATTTATTTTACATTTGTTGACCGCGAGAGTCCGATTGGATACATGCCGATTTTCAGCAGAGGCCCGGGGAGAAAAGCACCACAGATTAACAACAAAAATAAGATTTATACATAGCAAGCAAATATTAATAGGAAAAAACACACAATTTAACAAGATTCCATAATTTTAAAGTTACTAAGTACAATATTCATTGGTAATTGCAAGTTTTAACAAAATTCCATGGTTTAAATTTAAAGTATATTAGTACACAGAATGTACTGGATTCCAGTTATAACATTGCTTGAGACAACATATATAAGAGGGGGTTGGGATAGAGAGTTAGGGTTTCTGATGTGAGGAGTGTTGGAATGTATATAGTAGTAGACTGTTGAGGTGGGTGTTCGCAGGTGAGGCACTATAGGGAGAAGTCACAATTCTTATACAAGGGTTAGAAGTGAGAGGGAGTTAGAGAGTAGCTCAGAGAGTGTGTATGATATGGGGTCAACCTGGTGGGAGGCAAGGGCATATCCATGTGAATTTTAGGTGTTCTTTTGGTAGTTTTTTGAATGTAACCATTGAGTTGGCTAAGGTAATGGCAGAAGGTAACGAGTTCCAAATTTTACCTATGTAGTTAGGGAAGAGGGAGTCACCTGCAGTATTATTGCTTTTGGTCACCTTGATTAGTTTTTTTATCACTAGAGCGAAGTTGTCTGGTATTAGTTTGCAGTTTAAGTAGATTAGATAGTGTTGTTTTTTTTTCAGGCAGTAGTAGGAGTTTATGGGTGAAAGAAAGCTGATGTAATGAGAGGAGATTTGGGAATTCAAGCCAATTAAGTTGATGTAGTGAATGACAATGATGGGCATGGTAGCAAATTTGGCAATTTGATTGCAGCAGTTGTTAAGCTTGGCTATTTCAGTTTTGGGTAGGTTGGTGAAGATGGGAGCAGCGTAGAATAGTGTGGAGAGGAGGTGGGTTTGAGCTATGGAGAGTCTAGTGAGTTGGGTTAGAAACAGTTTGCTTTTATAAAGACTGCCCAGTTTTTCTTTTTTTTTGTGAATGTTTTTAATAGTTTGATTATTTATATGTAGATCAAACTTGAGGTTGTTGACAATGGTCACTCCTAGCAGTTTAGTATACATATCAGAAGAGATGATAGTCCCATCTCTAGACACAATATTGAATGGGTTGGGCATTGAGGTGGACTTGCTTGGTTTAAATAACAGCAGTTTGGTCTTTTTGGGATTAAGTAAGAAGTTTCTGTTAAGAAACCAGGTTTCGGTAATTTGGAAGGCTTTTTGGGTAATGAACAGGAGTTTGTGTGGGTCGTTGGATGAGCAGACTAATGTTGAGTCGCCAGCGTATTGCGTAACAGATGCATCTTGGCAGATGCTGTGGAGATATTTAATGAAGATGGAGAATAGAAGGGTTCCTAGAATGGACCCTTGTGGGACTCCTGTGGTAATAGGCAGCAGTGAGGATAGGTTGTTGTCCCATCTAACTGCTTGTTGTCTATCATGTAGATAGTTTTGGAACCAGGCTAGTGAGTGATCACTAAAGCCAAGATTAGTAAGGGAGTGGAGTAGTTTTGGATGGATGACCATATCGAAGGCTTTTGATGGGTCCAAGAATATGGCAGATGTTAGTTTACCTAGGTGCCTGTTTAGGTTGATAAGATTTGTAAAGGAAAGGAGAGAAACTGGTTATTAAGTAGGTATGGCATAAGTTGGTAATATGTACATTTTTCAAGAATATTTGCTAGTGGGGACAGGATGGCAATAGGGCGATAATTGGTGAGGTCAGTGGATGTTCCACCTTTATGTAAAGGGATGATGTAAGGATGTTTTCCAGATGGGTGGGATGGTGTTTCCTGATATGGATCTGTTAAGTAAAATAGAGATTGGGCAGACAAGTTCATTGGTAGCCAACTGGAGGTATTCCGCTGGGATGCCATCTGCTGCTAGGGTAGTACGTTTAAGTTGGTTAGTAGTTTTTTGATATAATTGTTAGGGACGGGTTGGAATTGGAAGGTAGTTTTGGGACTGACTGCAGGTTTGGGGATATTGGTAGTAGCAGCAGTGGGTTGTTGTTGAACTAGTTTAGAGATGGTTTCTATGAAATATTTGTTGAACAAGTCAGGTATGTCTGTGATTTCACCTGCGGAGGTTGGAGATAGGGTGAAAGGTTTGCCAGGGTGAAGAAGTTTATTTATTCCTTCCCAGAATTTTTTTGGGTTGTTTTGGTGCCTGTTTTGCAGATGTATGAAATAATCTTTTTTATCATGGAGAATATATATTTTTTTATTTCGTTTCTAAGTTGCTGTAGCTTTAGTGGCTCTCCAGTGATGCCAGGCTCTATTTCTTTGAGTAATCTTATTTTTAGTCTCTTTGGTGATCCAGGGGCAGTATTCATTTTGAGTTTTGTGGTACAAGGTAGGGCATGGGCATTTAGGATTTTTAGGAAAGTGTTGTTGAATTGGATTACAGCTTCTTCTAAGGGTATTTCTTTTAGTTATGTTCCAATTATGGTATTCTAGTTCGAGTTTGAATTTTTTTGGGTAGAAGTTCTTTTTGTTCCGGATAGTTTGTACTAGTGGGGCAGAGTTGGCATGTATTTTGTATTTTAGTAAGAAGGTGGGTTGGTGGTCAATAAGGCTGTCCGGAAGGACACCTGCTTGATATGGAGTATTGGTCTTATATATCAAGATCCAATCTAGGAGACTTTCTTTGATTTTAGCATTTCCAAGCCTAGTGCTACACTGTATGATTTGGGAGAAGTTGTAGAGATTAATATGGTTGGTGGGGTTAATAGCTGAGCAAGTGTTCCAGTCAATATTAAAGTCACCTAGGATGATGGTTTCTTGCGGTAGATTTTGATTAACCCAGTGTAGGATGGCTTCTAGGAAGGGGAATATTGTTCCCAAAGTTTGTTGACAATGCCCGAGTGGGATACTGTATCAAATGCTTTAGCCAGATGTATGTAGGCAGTATGCACCATTTTCCCCTCATTCAATTCCTTAGTGACCTTTCTAAAGAAGTCCACCAGATGCAGTTAGCATGACCTCCCTTTGATAAAGCCAAACTGGGATGGATCCAGTGTCTGGAGGTCTGTTATGTCCTTGTTGATAACAAGTCTAGTCAGACTAATGGGTCTACAGTTTCTAGGATCTATTGAAGGTGCTTCCTAATAAAGGGGGTGACCATTGAAGTTCTCCATTCACATTGCACAAAGCCTGTTTTTAAGACTATAGTTAAATAATGACTCCAGGAGTCCTTACAAGTCATATTTTAGACTGTTCAGGAGGCATCCTGGGAAGTTATCAGGGCCCACTGAAGCCATGTTCTTGGTTTTAGTGAGTGCAGCCAGTATATGCTCCACAGTTAAAGCTGGAGGGGTTATGCTTGAGGGTATTTTGGAAGGGGTATTTTGGGGTTAGAGGGGGGTAACATTGGAACTGAATTTGTCCTCTAATAGGTTAGCTATATCGCCAGGCTGACTCAATTTGACACCATTAATTAAAAGTTCTGTATTTACCATAACTTGGCATCTTTGTTGTCCAATTTTCATTCTTCCTCACAGATGGTTTTGGATCCGACTCGGCTGCATACAAAAAGCATCGGATCCAATTCTCAAGCTCCTCCCTCTACTCATAATATTCTATTCTCTCCCTAACTTTTCAGATCAAGTTTGCTGCCTAATCTCTCCATTTATAAGAGAGACAGGAAAAGACACAAGAAAAAGTTAGGGCTCAAACCTGGAACTGAAAGGTTTCAATACTATCTACCAGGTACTTCTAGGACAGACAAGGCTGGGGCCGGATGTGAGGGAAAGTGAGAAAGAATGAAAATGGACAACACAGATGCCAAGTTATGGGAAGTACATAACTTCTAAATCTGATGTCCCTTTTCATTCTTCCTCACAAATGGGACAGAAACCCGAGCTAAGAAGCCTTTGTGAGGCCCTCATGGAAGGACATACCAGAGCACTGACAACCAAAAGAAACTCTGTTTCTAGAGACAATGTCCAATTTGTAGTGTGTAACAAGGGTGCGAGTCTTAGACCAAGTGGCTGCAGCACAAATATCCTCAATGGAAGTACTAGGTGAAAAGGCAGATGACGTAGCCTTAGACCGAGTGCAGTGAGCTCTAGGGGGTCATGGTAAAGCTAATACTTTTTGAGAATAAATCAATGGAATGTAATCAGTAATCTATTTGGCCAGAGTAAGTTTAGATACTGCCTAGCCCAAGCAGCCAGTGGAAAAAGATACAAACAACTGATCGGACTTCCTGAACTGCTTTGTTCTGCAAAGGTAAAAATGTAATTGTCTGTGAACATCAACTAGGTGAAGCATGTACTTCCCCTTATTTGAAAACTTTGGGATGAAGACTGGTTATTGTATGGACTGGTTAATATTACTCTCCATAGTCACTTTACGAAGAAAGGAAGGATTGGTCTGTAGTGCTACACAGGATAGGAAAGATAATATAAGGAGGATTAGCTGATAAGGCCTGAAGCTCAGAAATTTATTTTGCCAAAGTAATAGCTACTAAAAAGATCGTTTTCCAAGACAGAAACTTCATATCACATTTGTCTGCTAGTTTAAGGGTTTCTGAGTTAAAACCTGATGAACCACAGTAAGGTCCCAAGGAGAGGAGGGGTCTTTTATTGGGGAGATGCAGACTCTACCATGAATTTGGTAAACACCCTGGGGGCTGTGGTGAGTCCAAAGGGCAGTACTCTGAATTGGCAATGTCTGGCTCCCAGATGAAAGTGTAGATGTCTCCTGGATTGCCTGTCCATTTTTATGTGATAGTACGCATCCTGGAAATCTATCGAGCATATCCAATTGTCATTGCGCAAAAGAGGCAGAATGGACTGAACCGTGAGCATTCAGAACTTCATCTTCATTACATACTGATTTAAGTTTCTGTAAGGTAACACCTTAACCATTATGCCAGCCCTCCACCCTCAATCTATGAACCTACGGACTGAACCATGAGCATTCAGAACTCCATCTTCATTACATACTGATTTAAGTTGCTTAGATCTAAAATGGGTTGCAGGTCCCCTGTTTTCTTTTCCACTAAAGAGAAGCAGGAGTAGGTTCTGAATCCTATCTGGTCAGGTAGGACCTCTTGGATGACTCTTTTCTGGATCTGCTTTTGTATTTCTAGGGCTGTCTCTTCTGTCTGACTGGGTGGAATGTCCGGAAGGTTTCTTTTTTGAACAGCAGGAGGAAGGGAAATTGTAATGTAGCAACCTCTGGATATGATTCCTAGCACCCATTTATTTTTTGTGATTTCTGTTCAGGAATCTAGGTGCAAAGGGAAAACGCCCGAATGTCTCCAGAGGTGGACAGTTGGGCAACATTTCAGAAGCACTGATAGGGCCTATCAGAGGAGGAATCTCTGAAGCCCTGATTCTGCAGACCTTCTCTACCTCGAGGAAGATGTCTTCCATTGAAATTTCCTCCTCTACCTCTGGAGGAATTATCCCAGCGTGAATCCTAGAAAAGACCCTGAGATTTTCAGAACCACATCTTCTTACCACCTCGTTGGTTTCTAGAGGAAGTCCATTGAGGGGTAGAAAACCTGATTCCTATGGTAAACAGAGTCTTTCCTTCTTGCTCATTGTGAGTGATTGTGTCTTTAATTGATGGCCCAAACAAGGAAGAGCCATCAAAGGGGGTATTGACAAAAGCCATCTTGAAGGGTTCAGCAAAGTTGCATAGCCTCATCCAAACATGTCTCCTAATTCCAATGCTTGTACCGGCAGTGCGTGAGGCACCTTCATGGGAGAGCAGCCTCATTGATGCATTAGAAATGGACAGTAGAGTGGCCAGTTGTGAGGAAACCTTTCTCATATCCTCAGCAGACATGGATTCTGAGAGAGTACTTGAGAGTTCATTTGTCAAATCTCTCTGCAGCCAAGTAAAGTGCGCCTCATAGTGCCGGGGCAAGACGTAGATGGTCCAGCACCAAATGCCTCCAAAAACACTGATTTTTCAGGAGGAGGAGGTTGAGAAGACCAGCCACCCTTTCATTTGAGGATTTCAAGGATCTCTCCAAAGGAGATGTCATGGGGGGGTGATCTGGGGGAACATGCTCCATCACCAAAATCAGGGTCTTCAGTGAGAGGCTCCATGGGCGAGTATGTATCTGCTCTTAGACATCCTCTTCCAAGGAACCTCTTCTATGCAGAGCTTGGGAGAGGTATCGGAAGGGGGGGGGGAATTCCTTTAGGGAACACGGTTAGAGACTTCCTGGAACTGGCTGCCCCTGTGGAACAGGTCTAATGAGCTCAGAGCTCGGACTCCATGAGAGGCAATGATTAGGATCTGAGATTGAGAGAGGACTGGTCTCTATGCAAAGAGAAGGTTCTTTCAACCATCTTGAAAGCTGACTGGCCAGGGGAAACCTCTACCCTCCTCCTTGGAGCCAAAGTCTTGGAGGGAGGAAGGTCAGGCCACCCCACAAGCCAAGCCTCATGTCAAGAACTGGATTCGAGCTATCCAGGGTTGTGGCTCCAAGGGCGAGGGACGAATCCAACCCCTCAGACCCGGACTGACTTCTCGGATCCAAGACCCACTCTGATCAGTGGGTATCTGGGCAGAACTGATCAGGGATACAGTCAGAGTTGAGGAAGGTACTTTCCTTGGATCTGACACCGAACCTCTCGGGGATCTCATATTCTGGCACTCCAAAACCATTGGTCAGATTGGAGAAGGAGAAAGAATGGGCTTGGCAGGTGCACTCACGGATCCAGGAGGGGATGGAGCTGGCAGGACCCCAACTGGATCTGAACCCTGAGAAATTTCCATATCATCCTGTCAACATCCGCCTCTGTCCAACTCCTTGAAGACCTGAAAGACGCAGTGGACACTGGTATGGAGTGTTTCCCCAGTATTTGGAATGGCTGCATGGGTAGGGCTGGAGAGACGGTTTCAAGGTATACTCTGCAGCACAGCTTCTGCTCATCATATCCGAAGGCTTAGGATCCCAGGAGGTGGTAGAAGGCAAATGGGAGACCACAACTGGAGCCGAACCTGCTAGATCCGAGAAGGACTGTAGATCTGAGGGTGGGCCAAACGATTTCGTATCTGAGGTCGTCAGATCCAAAATCTTCCTCACTTTCCTTAGTGGCTCTGAAGAAGCCCTCGGGGACTTCTGAAGACCCAATTTCTTGGAGTCCAAAGAAACTAAAGGTGCTTTAGAGGAGATTTGAGCCCTAAAGAAGCACAGGGAGCAAGCCTTTAAAAATCAACGTTTTGCACCTATCCAAAAGAGCCCTTGGGTTGAAAGTGACACAAATGGCACTCACCTATATTTGTAAGCATGATGTCAGCTCCCAGACAATAAACGTACTTCTTGTGAGCATCAGAGTTAGGGATCTTATGCCCTCAAGAAGTGCACTTCTTGAAAATAGGCTTCTCAGACATCAAAGAGGAGGAAAAACAGTGTCACCTACACAGAAAAGGTTAACAGTGCACTAAAATAACACTTATATATATACATATATATAGAGAGAGAGAGAAAGGAGATAAACCCCATATATATATAGAGAGAAAGGAGATAAACCCCATATATATAGAGAGAGAAAGGAGATAAACCCCAAATATACGATTTACTTTAACAATCTAAAATGGAATAAGAAAAAGGCAAAAGAAAGTACCAACAAAGGTACCAAAAGTATAAGAAAAATAACAGGAGAACAAGAGAAGGAAAAACCCTGATGTCAGCAACAACTAGAGTGAGGAAAGAAGTTGCTACCAGTTCTAACAGTAAAAGAAGAAAAATGTAGTCAAAAAATTTAAGAGAAACTAGCCGAAAAGGAAATTGCTTACAAGCTCGAGATTGAACCTCCGTCTTACCACGATGGTGGCAAAACAGATCAGAGGAGTTAGGGAGAAAATAGAGCATTATGGGTACAGGGAGGAGCTTGAGAATTGGATCCAAAGTCTTTTGTATGTGGCCGAGTTGGATATGACCCCAACTGTGAGGAAGAATGGAAAGGGGCAACATCAGATCCACCAGTTAAGCACATTGTTATGTGCAGCCCTTGTTGTTTCTGACATAGCTGTAGAAGGTCTTATGGCTAGTCTTTCACCTGGGAGGCTATCTTAACCTCAAAGTTGGCTTTGCTTGACCTAATAAGCCCTCTAACTTGCCAATTTACTTTGATGAGAGAGTTTCTATTTTTTGTGCAAATTACCCTTCCTGATTTTTGACATAATGTTTTTCCTTTTGTTGTATATCCTGTTTAATTTGGAATGTCACCACAGTGGTTTGTTTCTATGGCTACTCCTGAGCTTACATCTGGTAGGTACAAGCAGTCTCTATGCAGCAACTGAGATAGTTACACAGAGTTTCTGAGAGCAATTCAGCACAGTCTGCTGTGTTCTCTTGTTTTGGAGGGGCACTGAATTTTGACAATCACTTAATAAAAGGTAAATTCCCTTGGAACAGTTCCTGTTACTGGTTTTAATGGGATTAAAGAGTTAAATTTGAGGATGTAACATGGGGGGGGGGGGTATATCGGGGGTGCAGCACTTGCCTATATTTGTAAGCATGAGGTCCAGCAGGCTGGAGTTTCTAGTGGGCATATTCACTATTTGGTAAAGGGTGTTTGTATTTACCAAGTATATGAATCTCTGTGCCTATGGATTTGAGGCTGTGTAGGATTCTCAGTCTATAAAGGAATAATTAAAGTCTCTCATGAGTAGGACATTAGTAGGTCCAAGTATGCATTGTGAGCATCTTGGGACATGGAAGATGACCTACTGCTGGCTAGGATACAGTACAGATTATGTCTACGGGGATCTGCACATGGAGAACTCCAGTACGTGATACTGCCTGCCCACCCGAGTGATATGCTTGTTACTGATGCATATTGAGACAACATCTCCTTTAGCACTTTTCTGTTCAGCTACTGGTATAAAAGTGTGGAAGGCACTAAAAGCTTGCACTATGAGGGAACGCTCTGCCATTTTAAACCGTGTCTTGGTAAATGGACAGATGTCTACATTCTTCACTGTGAGGAGGGTTTGGAGGAAGAGTAATTTTGTTTTTACTTAGGCTGCTGGCATTGGAGAGTAACACCTTGAGGTTCAATTAAGCTAATTTTGCTATGTCAGTAAGTTTTCCAATTTGGCATTGCCTAAAAAGAGCATTATGAGGTGGACAAGGTTTTAGCCAGTATTTGAAAGCCTACAGGGGAGAGGTGCAGACAATCCTTGGTGGAGCAACGCAGAGTGTTAACAACGTCCTCCAAGCTGAAAAATATTGGATCCCCTTAGAATGACACCAGAAAGACAGCTAGTTGCTGAAACCAACAATTTATATTGTAGCATCATCCTTTTTGATAGTAATATGCTGCTCAGCGCTAGGCTCATACCAGGCTGAGATGCATAGTCTGAAAGCTTTGGATGCAGTGCAGATTTTGTCTATAGTGACCTGCTGCTGTTAAATACCATGGCTACACTTCAGTAACTGTGGAGATTTTTAAAAAGAATACAATGCAGCAGTGTGCATGCAATTCCACAAGGGACTCTGAGCCAGTACCATTCTGACCTCGACAGTTGGGAAATATAGCAGGCACTTGTATGAGAATTAAATCTGAGTCTTCACTTCACTATATGCCCCCTAAATAATGAGAGAAAACTATTGAGATAAACAGATTAAGAGATGCTAACAAATATCTGTCTGTAATGGCCCATGACTTAGAAGTGCAGCATAAACGGCAGAATGAATTGAGTGAAAGAATTAGCCATCATGGAGATGTGTTACTAGCAAGGGTCAGAGTTTTTGAATCTTGCCTGTTTAGAAAGGAACCTATTTTGAGAGGTATTCAGAGTAATATGGACCTACTTACAGACCTGGCAGTTTGAATTTAAAGCACAGAGAAAACTAGGTCATGTAACACAGTAAATGGAAATGATAATGTCAGGGATAATAGCCTGAATACAAAGAAACTCCAGTTGTACTAGCTGCAGTGAACCAGAAGGAAGACAGAATTTCAACCAACCAAACAGAGTTGTGTACCCTACTGAACAGCTACCCAGAAAAAAATATATATTAATATATAGAAAGAGAGCTAACTGCCAGAGTAACTCTGATTCTAATCTTGATAACCCCAGTCTACTTGTGGAAACTAGGCAAATAAGAGTGAGAAAGGGTTTGTATCCCTTAAAACTACTATGCAGGTCTTAAACTTAATTGGCAGTAAGTCAAGCTAAAAAAATGATAATGTCCAACATATTCAAAAGTTAAAAGAGTGCTTTAAAGCTTTATCCATAACCAATAAAGAGGAACAAAGTTTCATAATCAGGTGGTTCACTGATAAGGTGGAATGGGCAAAAGCATCAAAGTAAGACCTTATGCAAGCTTTTAAAAAGAGAACTTCAAATGTATAACTGTACAGAGAGGTTAGTCAGGTAGACTACCTAATGAAATGTGGTCCCCCACCAAAATCCAGAAAAGAAAATATACCCCTGAGATTCCACCCGTGTCCCTGCTGGACAGGGGCATCAGGTGCTGATTTATCTAAACGTGGGCTAAACTCTTGGCATGGCTTATTAGGGCCTTAAGGCCAATAGCCTAGTAACCTAGTAAACTCCTAAGAATCCTAAAACCAATTAAAGGATGTGTAATTTGTAGCTGATGATTTTACAGATGCAGAGTGTGATGACTTTCAGAATGTGCACTTTCAGAGTATACTTTTCCACATTAGGACACAGCTATCACTAAAATAATAATGAAAAAAAACTGACCTGTACAGTAGATTATAGACAGGACAGCAGACATCTGGGAATCCACTAAGGGGGATGCAGCCCTAGAAATAAAAATGGAGAGTGTGGGTAGATACCAGTTGCCTAAGCTCAGATACAAGACTTTAAGGCTTCTGATACCCCTGGCACATAAGGAACTGATCTGCCTCAACTGAAAGGCAGCAAACTAGGTAAATAAACAATCTGTACAGGCTAATGCCTTTGTTCAAGCATGTACTGCAACAAACGCCACCTGCTTGATAACCTACAGCAACGTTACATCTGCAGCCCGGACCTCCACAAAGCTTTTCTCTCCTGCCCTAGCCAAGGACAGTCAAAAAGAAAAACAGTCAACACTTGCCCAAAACCAGGACTTGTGGTTAAGTGTTGAATCAGTCTTTTTTGTGGTAAGTGATCCTGGTTGAGGGTAAGTGATGACCCCATTTTTCTTGTGGTTACTGTTTTTTGTGCAGGACATCTTCTCCTATTTGGAAAGTTTTTTACTGTCATAAAAAAAGACACATTCTGAGTAGACAAAATGACAGGAGATATGAAGGGAGATACAAAGTTCTAACACAGGTCATTACACAGGGTACCAAAACTGCAATAAGAGCAGCCTAGAAGCGACAGAATTCTTTGAGCGTTGAAGAAATGAGAGAAGAAATAGGAAGATCACAAGATGACAGACAAGGTGAACAGGTACTGGAATTGAAGTCATAGTTCCAAAATTTCTAGAACCAAAAGTCTTCACTGCTTCCTAATTTCCATTCTCCTGGGCATGGGGTATCCATCACTCTTCTCCCCACTGTCAACAGTACTTCCAATAACAGGTGACTAATTTCTTCTGTTTCCTATCATGCTGACAAGGTTAATGTTTCTGAGTTATGCATGGTAGAGGTAACAGAAAACACAGTCTTCAAATGTTTCCCCCAGTGGAAGCTCCTACCATTTCTATGGCTAGCACTTACTTATTTTATTTATTGACATTTGTTTACTGGGATAGTCCGAATGGGCACAGGTGCCCTTTTTCAGCTTTAAGGTACCATATTTAATGCAATCAATATTTACAACAACACATTTTACAGTGCAATTTCAGTGACTACATAGCACAGTAGTCCATATATTACAATGTGTATGGATATTCACAATCATTAAATTTACAAGCCTTTTACAAAAGTGGTGTACAAGATAGGTACAAGTAATTTAAAAAATACAACAAAGTAAGGTATTAGAGGATATAGTGCTAAGAAGCATGTATAGTAGTTTACGTAGTACAATCAAGTAAAGTATTAGGAGACAAAGCCAGGAGGCAGAGAGAAAGTCTTTTAGCAATAATTTCAAAAGATGAAGGTGTGAGATAGATCCGATTGATATAGGAATTTTATTTCAAGTTGTAGCCACATTACTGGAATAGAGAATGACCCCAGAAGCTCTAGTAGTTTTAATACTGCCTTACTACCAGGGATAGGACAAAATAAATTCTACCTGGGCACCTTACTCTCTAAGGGAAGTGCAGATAGGTTCTACTTTGAAGTAAATGTAGAAATAAGACTCGGGAGATGAGGTAATTCTGATATAGAGAGACTTGTATAATAATAACAGCAGAGCATTACAAGATTCAAAGAAGCTGAAAATCATACCTGATGGCCTGCAGGTACTGGAATACAGAGGAAGGGAACAACCAGCCATTGGGAAATTATGGTTAAAGCTAATATTTGGGAAAATGGAGGGAAGCCGTGCATGCCACCAGTAAGCTAGGTGATGACATCTTAATTGACAATGATCTACTTAAAAGGTTTCAGCCTATAACTGACTATTTTCATGGGGCCTTGTGATCACAGGTGAATACGGTCATTTTCTTTGGAAAATGTTTAAAGGTTCGTAAGCAGGCAGAATCATGCTATTTGGAAAAAAAAGATGCTATGATTAGAGTAATTTTAAGGCCTGATGTGTCAAATGTGTCAGTGTGAGGAAACTCTGAGTATTTGACTCCATGGAGATAGAAGGCACATGTGATGTGTGTGACTCAAAGTAGGATGTAGTAAACTCTAAGATAACTGCCAGAGGTCTAACATTTTTTACTTCCCCCAGCATACTTCTTACTAATCCCCTCTCTTTATTTCTTAGATAAAGGGCAAACATAATTGAGACTAGGCTGTGATATCTAATCATCTCTATTACACAGTGTATACTCAGTGTGTTTAATGTCATCTTTATGAACTGCAACTTGTGAATTTCAGAATTCTTTATCTACTGATAATGCTTTTTTTTCAACTAATTTCTGACCAGTTATTTACACTCTGTATGCATAAGTTTCACACTATATGAACTGAAGTTGTATTTTTTTAGTTTTGTAGCCAATACTAAATGTAGGGCTCACTCCGCTCTCCTACCCTACCCCGAATTAACAATTAACACACACCCCCTCTTACTCTACATTTATACTTCCAAACTACCAACCACATGTTCCTCAAACCAATACCATCAGCTCCCTCCACAAGAAAATCAACAGAATTGCTCCCTATAGTAACACCCACTCTTGTTTACCACCCCAGACACGCTCTCAAATTGTCTTAATCTTTTCCCCTGTACATACCTCTCAACTGTCCAGATTTTCACAGAATGTCTAGATTTTTGCCTTATATTTTTGGTCTGTTCCTCATAAAATCTGTGGTTTTCTGGATTTTTTGTGGCAAATACGAGAAGACTGAATTAACTAAATAATGACAGACATTTGAGTTTCAGACTTCACATCCTTCAGAAAATGCATGGTATCACAAGATCTTTTATTTTAACAACTTTCTAAGTTTATAAGAGCAATGTTTAAAATTTCTCCCTATTTATGGGGCTTTGTCCCCCCACTATTTTTGGCTTTGTCCAGATTTGTTGTGCTAACAGGTTGAAGGGTATGTCTCTAACTATCATATTACATCTCTACAACCAACCCAGTACCCTCCTAATGTTTTCTAAACCTTATTTAGAACAAAAATAAAACCCAAGTTAAATAAGATGCTCCTAACCCAGATTATTTTACTATTCCTCCTCAGTCAACTAGCCTTCATCACCAATTATCAAATCTTCAAATCCACCTCCTTCACATACTTATGACTTCAACCAATCCTCACAAAGAACATCAACATCTACCCAGCCTGCCTTTCTCCATAACACCATATCTCTACAAACAATGTCTGATTTATTTATCTATAAATATCTCAAAACTAAGTATCCAAATTTACAATCAAATACCAAACCAAGACCAAAATATAACTGGTCACACTCTTCCCTCTGTAAAATATCACTTCAAAAAATTAGTGGAGATATTCATCCAAACCTAGGTCCCACTGTTCATAAAGTCATCACTGCCAACCTCAGAATAAACCAGTTACCTAATAAATCTCAGCCAAAAAAAAAAAAAAAAACAGAACACAAGCTTGTCTTACTAAATAGGAACCTAAGAAGTATGTGCAATAAAATCCATGACATACATGCTTCTCTTTCCACATACAATTCTGATATAGTCATAGCTACTAAAACTTGGTTAAAAAAAGAAATAAAGGATAATAAGATCACCCCCACCACCAGGATACAACATACTCAGACTTGACACACAAAACAAGCATGCAGGTGGTGTAGCAAACATCTATAAAAATTTCCTAACTTTCACATTACTTCCACAGAAAATACCCACATTTAACAGTACTGAACTTCTAATAACACGTCTAAAAATCAACAGTAGGAAAACTATATGTTTAACAGCAATTTACATATCACCAGGAAATAACGTTGATACTGCTGAAAATATCCAATATCGGATATCTCAACAAATTAACCATGAAACTATACTACTTGAAGACTTAAATATAGATGGGTAACTCAAATTGCACTACCTCACTGAATCCATAAACTTGTTCAATTTCAGAGAATTAATAACCACACCTATTAGAGTCAATAAAACTTGAGGAAGACACTCAACATTAGACTGTTCTTGCAAACAAACCAGAAAATTGATAAACGTAGGCTGCATCTAAGATAGCACAAGTGACCACATACCAACATATGCTATTAGAACTCACCATAATCTAGATAAACATATAATCAAGCACAAAATAAGACCAATTTCAGCAAAAATATTTCCAATGAAACACTGAAATAATGTAACTGGAATGTACTTAGAACAATGCCACTAGATACTGTCGTGGCTGAGTTTAAGGAGGTTAGGAAAGTTGAGTCAGTTTAGCTGTTTGAGCGCTACACAATGGTGTGTTCTGTTATGAAAGCTTGCGGAAAACTTTGCAATCTTATTGTATGGTTGCTCAAATGTTGTGAGTTGTATTGACTGCAGATTGATAAAGACTGTTGAGGCCTAAGTCTGGGAGACGTAAGGTAGGCAAGCAGCAGGGTCTATCCCTGCTTGATCAGACAAAAATATTTTTGAGTGAGAGATCATACTTAATTTTTAGTTGGTCTTATGGGTTACTTGGTGAATGTGTACATCAAATTTTAGGTGTTCATTAGCAGCAATTGCAAGTAGTTTGGTGTGGTGGACTAGTTCAATCAATGTGCCATGGCATGACTGAGGGGTAACTGGGATGAGCAGTGTTGATAGTGGTTTAGGTGAGAAGAGTATAAGTTTTATTTTTATTTTGGGGGGGGCATGATTAGGTTAGATTCCAGAAGTCAGGTTTCCACAGATAAGAATAAATGCTAAGGGTCGTTTTGAAGTTCACAGACAGACAGAGCTGAACAAATGATGGTGGAGTCATCTGCCTACTAGATCAGAGTGGAGCTGCTTAGTGTAGTGGGCAGATTACTGATGAAAATGCTGAAGAGAAATTGGTCTATGACAGATCCTTGGGGGACGCTGACTGGGCTGGGGAGGAATTTGGAGAAGGCATGTAGCCATTTTACTCTCTGAATTCTATTGCTGGAGGTAACATATGAAACACCTAATGGCTTTGTCTGATAATCCTATCTTGGAGAGTCTGTGAAGGAAAAGAGGGTTTGAGACAGTATCAAAAGCTTTATAGAGGCTGAGGAATACTGAGGAGACTAGGAGATGTCTGTTCCTAAGGGCATTTAAAGTGTTGAGAAATGAGAGGAGAGCTGTATTGGCACTGAGGGAGGGACAGAAGCCATGCACAGTGAGAGAAGATTGTAGTTGAAGAAGAAATTAGCATTTGTGAGTGGATAAACCATGCCATCTTATCAAATACCAGCTTGGACACAAAAGTAAACAGGATGTTGCGTTAATAGTTGTATATGTAGCTGTACAAACAGCATTTCAGTTCAATTTGCAAGACATTGTAAAATGTACAGACTCTGTTTATGTTGGAATAACTTTGCAGCCAAAATCTTGCACTGTTCTTGCTCAAAACTAGGATAAACTATATCCCTAAATGTGAACTAGTACCTTTTTTATTCCTCACACCTTCTTACTCTGCCTTCTTCACTTACTTCCTTACTTCTATCAAATTCTCATCCTCGACCTTCTCCAAATATACCA